>NC_092805.1:68033685-68366185 GCF_040954645.1 Diabrotica undecimpunctata
CAACCAAAAATACTCTCGGAGATTGACAGATATTTATACTCTGAAGTGACGTTTAAGAATATTTACGAATATAAAGTGGGTTATAATAATATATTGTTTGAAATGTGTATTTTATTAAATTAGAATGTTAAGTTACTAATTTAATTATATATTCTGATCTGAAAAGCCTAAATGTCAACAAAATTATTAATAGAAAAGAATGGAATTCTCTGGATCTCCGGAGATGGCCATGTTTGCGAAATGGTTTGTTCCAGAAAATTCAGACATGTATTAAATAGAACTGAATAGAACATGATATCTTACGAGATGGTTCTAGAAATCCAAAAAACATATAAATACCCGTGATTTGGATTCAAGATGGCAGTTTTTAAGTTTTTAGTCAGAAGTCAAGCAGTTTATTATGAAAGTTAGTTAGAGTCAGTGAATCAAGTACAAATAGTCCAATAGTTTAATATAGTGAGTTAAATGAAGATTAAAAATTATGCATATAATTTAATGCACATTTATAATTATACACAAATAATTATTGAAGATAAAAAAAGGTATATTGGAAGAAATTAAATTATATTATGGTTGGAGATTAGTATAAATCAACTTATAATAATTGGATATTGGTATATTGAAAAGAAGAATAAATATAAATGCTGTTTGCTGGTTTGGTTGATGGTGTATAGATGCTGGTGAAGAAAAATATATCTTAAATTGGTAGAAGCTGATAATTGAAAAAAGTAATTTCACAAAAAACAAGGATAACTGAAGTACGAAGACATTCAGTGGTGATTAGAATCTATATACTTAGTGGAAAATAGTTCATTTAGGCATTCAGTGAAAGAAAGGTACAAAATTTTGTTAATATAATTTAGTTAGTGTCATAACAATTTCAATTTTGAAGATAGTTTGTTTAAATTTTAGATTGTCTATAGAATTTAATTAGTTTTATAAGAATATCAGTTTAAAGATAGTTTATTTTAAATTTACATTGACTAGGTTAGATATATATGTGTGTTTCATAATAGTTATAATAAAGATAATTTAAAAAAGTACTTACAAGCTAATTCTTTGAGAACCGCGATAAAAACCCTATATATTATATTATTAAAAATACTCATTGCTCATCATTCAAACAAAAAACACATCATAACAATTTGGCACCCAACGCGGTGGCTCTCTATTTAAAAGAATTAGTTTGGGAAGATAAGTGCTCTCATATAATTAAATTAATTATCAGTAGAAAGGAAAAATTATAGAATTTATTTTTAATTATATTTGAACAAGTAAAGTCTCAAAATGTCTCAAGGAAAGAAAGGTACAAGAAGCAAAAAGAATGAAGAAGATGTGGAAGTAGAAACACAACCTATACAAGAGGAGAGTTTAGTTCAAGTTCCACAAGATACTGCAGAAATGAATCCAGAAAGAGAGGAAAATGTCAATATGGCAGCTTTGATGTCATTAATGATGCAGATGAACAAGACAATAAAAGAGAATTCAAAAGAAATCAAAGAAGACATAAAAAAATTGGAAGAGAATTCAAAAGAAGTCAAAGAAGACATGAAAAAAATGGAACAGAAATTGGAAGAGAATTATAGAAAATTAGAAAAGAAAATAGAAGATAATAATAATAAAATTGTAAAACAAATGGAAAAACAAATGGATAAAAAACTTGAAGCTGCAGAAAAAAAAGTTGCAAATGAAATAAAAAGTATACGGAATGACTACAAGAAAAGGATAGACAATGAGAGGACAGAAGTAAAGAGGATTATTCAAGATAATAAAATAGATATAGAACAGAAAATAGAGTTACAGAAATGTAACTTAGAAGTAAAAATTAACGAAGACAGGAGAAACACAGAAGAAAAATTAGACGATATACAACAAAATATCCAAATAAATAGTAATCAAATAAGAAATGTGGAACAGAGAATAGATGATATTTCACAAATGAGAGACATAGGGAGACCTTACTTAAATTTAACAAATGAGACTGGGATTAAATTCTCTGGTAATATAAAAAATTAGCATCCTAGAGTATACATAAATAGTTTAAAACATAAATTAAGATTTGTGAATAATATTAATGATATTAAAGATTATATTAGAATGACATTAAATGACAATGCAGCAACTTGGTTTGCTAGTATTGAAAATGATTTAGATAATTTTCAAACATTTGAAAATAAATTTTTAAATTATTATTGGGGTGAATTAGAGCAAGCCAAGTTTAGAGAAATTTTATATTTTGGAAAGTATAATCAAAATTTAAAATCAAATATGGTAGATTATGCATTGAAATTGATAACAGTTGCAAAATATTTAGAACCACCACTTAGAGAGGATGAAACAGTCTTAAATGTATCTAGACATTTTGATGCTGATGTTGTGCAAACCGTAACTGTACAAAATATTCAAACAATAGATAGTTTTATTAATTTTATTCAAAGAATACAAAGAGGCAATATGACAAGTAATAATAACAACAGAAAAAACAATAATAACTTTAAATATAATAAAAATGATATTCAACAATATAGACAATCATATAACATTAATACTAGGTATGGTAATAATTTACAAAATTTTAATAATAATAACAGTAATCCAAATAGACAGAACTTTAATAATAATACTAGTTATAATAGACAAAATTTTAATAATAATACTAATTATAATAGACAACATTTTAATGACAGTACTAATAATAATAGACAAGATTTTAATAATAGAAGAAATACAGAGCGACCTAACTATAACAGACAGGTAAATTGTGTTCGAAGGAATAGAAGCTGCGAAGACAGGGAACGAAATAGTACAAGGCAAGAAAAAGTGAGTAGAAGTCATAGTAGGGAAAGACATAGGACATCAGATCCAAGTGGTCAGATACAATCTGACAATTCTAATAATCAAAATTTTGTGCAGTAAACTTTCTGAATTACAAGTTAGGCCATTGCTATTATGAAAAACCTTCTGAATTTATTTCTTTAGATGAAGAGAAAATTATTGAATCTATTAATTTAATTTATATAAATGCTTTGGCCAAAAATAAAATGATTAAGATTATGATAGATACTGGTTCAGAAAGTACTTTAGTCTCGGAGAATTTTATTTTTAATACATTAAAACTATCAGATATAATAAAGATTCCAAAAATTAAAATTATTGGTGCAAATAATAAGAAGTTGGGTGAAATTGATAAACTAGCCAATTTTAAAATTAATATTCTTAATAAAGAAATTAATATGCAAGGATTTATTGTCAAGGATTTATGTGTTGATATATTAATGGGAAATGATGAATTGGAAAAGAAGAAAGTAAAGATAGATTTTGAAGAAAAAATGGTAACTTTGGAAGGGCAAATAATTAAATTTATGCAGAAAGATGAGGTAGAAGAAGGAATAAGAGTTGATAGGATATTATTAAAAGAAAATAATGATATTTATGAAGAAGAAATGTATTTTGATGATAGGGAAATGTCCCAGAAGAATGTAAAGAATAATTATTGTAGTGAATATTTAAGGAATGGAAATTTTAAGCAGATGGATGCCTACGAGGCGGAGTGCGTAAAATTGGAAGCAAGGAATAATGAGTACATAATGAAGAATAATGTTATTTGTAAAGAAGAAGATATGATGAAAGTTTTAAATTGCCCTGAAGAATATAAATCAATAGTCATTTCCATATTGCAGCAACACAAGGGACTTGTCAATAAAGAAAATAGAATTGCACAAAATTATATCCATAGTATAAAAGTTAAAGAAGAAAAAGATTTTAAAACAAAATCATACCCAATACCATATAAATACAGAGAAGAAGTAAACAAAACAATTAATAATATGTTAGAAGATGGGATCATTGAGAAGGCAGACACACGTTTTATTAACCCCATAGTAGTAGTACGAAAAAGATCAGGTGAAATCAGGTTATGTTTGGATGCAAGGAATATTAACAAGATTACTGAAAAGCAATTTGAAGCACCAATGAGTATAGATGGAATATTAGGAAGAATTACAGGAATGTCATTTTTCACTAAAATTGATTTACAGCATAGTTTCTGGTTAATACCTCTAGAAAGAAAAAGTAGACAGTATACAGGATTTCAGATAGATGGAGTAGTATATCAATTCAAAGTAGTACCATTTGGACTTCAATCATCTTGCAGTGCTCTATGTAGATGTCTTCATGATATTTTGGATCAATATGAACATTTTGTAATTCACTACATTGATGATATATTAATTTTTTCTAAAACGGCTGAAGATCATGAGAAACACCTAAAAATTATAATAAATAGATTAGACAAAGTGGGACTAAAAATAAATCAAGAAAAGTGTACATTTTTTCAAAAAGAAGTCATATATCTAGGTTATAAACTTAACACTAAGGGAATCGAAATGGATCCAGAACGGACACAAGTCATTCAGGAATATAAAACACCACACAATTTAAGAACTTTAAGAGGATTTATTGGAATAATTAATTATTATAAAAGGATGATACCAGATCTAAGTATAAAAGAAATTCCATTACTTGAACTACAGAGAAAAGGTGTAAAATGGAGATGGGATCAGAGAAGAGAACTAGCATTCCAAGAAATTAAAAACATTTTTCTGTCAAATTTGAAAATATACTATCCTGACTACACACAGCCATTCATATTAAGAACAGATGCATCCATAGAGAGATTATCAGGGGTATTATTACAAATACATGATGGGGTCGAATACCCAATACAATTCATTTCAAGAATTACAAAGCCACATGAAAAGGGTTACTCAGTTTCAGAATTAGAACTAGCAAGTATAATACACTGTGTCACAAAATTAAGATTTTATTTGTTGGGTAATGAATTTACAATAGAAACAGATCACCAAGCTTTAACGTCTATATTAAATAACAAATATGGAAACAGTAGAATACATCGGTGGAGTCTAATACTTAGTGAATACTGCTTTGAAATCAAATACATTTCTGGAAAATCCAATATAGTGGCAGATGCTTTATCAAGGTTAGAAAATACACCACAAAAAGGGCAGCGCACAATAAAAATTGGATTAAATCAATTAGTAGAAAGTACAGGATTATATTCTAAAGAAGAAATTATAAGAGATCAGATCAATTTGAGTGAAAAACAAAAAGTCCTTAGGAAAGATGGGGTATATTATAAAATAATAAATGGCATAGAAGTATATGTAATAACTAGAACTTTAGCAAAGAAAATATTGAAAAATTTACATAACAATTATATGCATATTGGTTCAAGAAAGCTATGGATGCTATTTAGGGACAATTATTTTGCAAAGAATGACATAAGTATAGCAAAAGAAATTACTAACCAATGCCCAACATGTCAACTAAACAAAGAAAAGAATTTAAAAAAAACTTACTGATAGATCCATTTCATAGATAGATGGTAGATTTCTTTGTTGTGAATAAATTTGACATCATACTTGTTGAATTTTGTACATATGAAAATTGTTTGGTACCCTAAAAATCATAATTTGGGGTTAGATACAGAATTGATTGTGTAAATGTCTTTATAAAAAGTGTAAAACTTACCAATTCATATGGATGAAACCATGTTGAATGGAAATAATTCCTATATTTTGTCTATAAATAAACAGAACACAATATAGATTATATTTTTAATTAAGGTTATATTTTATTCTCTCCATTGACATGACAGTTTGACCATAGAATAGCCGAACTGTGCTCCGTTGTTCTCTGTTTTGACATAGACAGCGAACAGGGATGTATTTAACACATTATAAATAAAAAAAATTGATTTATTAAATTTAATAAGGTATGAGAAAATTAATATTTAAAAAAATAATAAGTAAATTATTTATTTTAAATATTATTTTTGGGGTATTGTGACAATTAGGGTTTATAGAAAATAATTTATAAGTTATATACTACATAATATTAGATATTTGGTTGTTTTAAATAAGTTATATACTAGACAATTTTATAAAAATATATTTATGTGAGGGCATTTTTAATAAATTAGCATATAATAATTGTAAAAAGTTGTATTTTAATATTGTAAATATATATAAGTGAGCCATGTGCTTAGGCAACCAAAAATACTCTCGGAGATTGACAGATATTTATACTCTGAAGTGACGTTTAAGAATATTTACGAATATAAAGTGGGTTATAATAATATATTGTTTGAAATGTGTATTTTATTAAATTAGAATGTTAAGTTACTAATTTAATTATATATTCTGATCTGAAAAGCCTAAATGTCAACAAAATTATTAATAGAAAAGAATGGAATTCTCTGGATCTCCGGAGATGGCCATGTTTGCGAAATGGTTTGTTCCAGAAAATTCAGACATGTATTAAATAGAACTGAATAGAACATGATATCTTACGAGATGGTTCTAGAAATCCAAAAAACATATAAATACCCGTGATTTGGATTCAAGATGGCAGTTTTTAAGTTTTTAGTCAGAAGTCAAGCAGTTTATTATGAAAGTTAGTTAGAGTCAGTGAATCAAGTACAAATAGTCCAATAGTTTAATATAGTGAGTTAAATGAAGATTAAAAATTATGCATATAATTTAATGCACATTTATAATTATACACAAATAATTATTGAAGATAAAAAAAGGTATATTGGAAGAAATTAAATTATATTATGGTTGGAGATTAGTATAAATCAACTTATAATAATTGGATATTGGTATATTGAAAAGAAGAATAAATATAAATGCTGTTTGCTGGTTTGGTTGATGGTGTATAGATGCTGGTGAAGAAAAATATATCTTAAATTGGTAGAAGCTGATAATTGAAAAAAGTAATTTCACAAAAAACAAGGATAACTGAAGTACGAAGACATTCAGTGGTGATTAGAATCTATATACTTAGTGGAAAATAGTTCATTTAGGCATTCAGTGAAAGAAAGGTACAAAATTTTGTTAATATAATTTAGTTAGTGTCATAACAATTTCAATTTTGAAGATAGTTTGTTTAAATTTTAGATTGTCTATAGAATTTAATTAGTTTTATAAGAATATCAGTTTAAAGATAGTTTATTTTAAATTTACATTGACTAGGTTAGATATATATGTGTGTTTCATAATAGTTATAATAAAGATAATTTAAAAAAGTACTTACAAGCTAATTCTTTGAGAACCGCGATAAAAACCCTATATATTATATTATTAAAAATACTCATTGCTCATCATTCAAACAAAAAACACATCATAACAATATATTTATATATATATATATATATATATATATATATATATATATATATTTATATATATATATATATATTTATATATATATATATATATTTATATATATATATATATATTTATATATATATATATATATATTTATATATATATATATATACATAAAATAACAGCTGGTAGATGAAAAAGGGGGTTGAGGTTAATTGTGTACAGAGCTGATTGAAAGACAAGTGTACCTACTCTGTTTAACAGTTCATTATATTTCGCCAATTTTCATTGGCAGCATCAGATGAGAGCTACAATTATTTAAAACATGGTAAAATAAAATTTAATAATTGTTTGTTGTTTATATCTTACTTGATTATGGTTAACGGCAGTGTGATTTATTTTAATAACATCAAGTAATGATTTGTATCTGTTTTGTTTTTAATTAGAATTGTGTTTGTTCCTTATATTTTAATAATTGTAAACGTAAATTATACAACTAAATGTTAACCTCAATCAAGTAAGATAAAACAACAAACAATTATTAAATTTTATTTTACCATGTTTTGAATAATTGTAGCTCTCATCTGATGATGCCAATGAAAATTGGCGAAATATAATGAACTGTTGAACAGAGTACACTTGGCTTTCAATCAGCTGTATACCCAATTAACCTCAACCCCCTTTATATATATATATATATATATATATATATATATATATATATATATATATATATATATATATATATATATATATATATATATATATATATATATATATATATATATATATATATGTTCGGAAAGATTTCCGCGGTTAGTACAATTAAACTTAGAGCTAAGATTAATATTATTATAAAAATTAATATTAAACTCACCAGTCTTCCGGTTTCAACCGCGTCGATATCCATTTTGCCGAGCTTTCGACATCCTCTCTGATGTCTTCTTCAGGGCTTCCGAGGTCTCAGTCTCCCGAGCCCCCAGACACTACTACACTCACTAGTCACTTCTACTTCACTCACTAGTTCACTACTACGACTGGGACCAGGGGACGGTTCATTTATACCGTCGATGGTGACGTGGCCTAGGTGGGGGTTAGGGTGGGGATTGGCGCGAGAGTTGGCGCGAACATTTCCGACAGTGGGATTTTGATTCGAAGATGGAGGGGGCGATATTTTGTTTATGAGAGGTCTCCATGTAGAAGGTAACCGTATGGCGTCATCTCTTTTATTAAGGCAATTTGGTCTTTTTTCTATTTCTATGGCTTCTCGGATAATTCTTTGTTTATAAAAGCGGATGGGGGCTATGGTTCTGGAGTTTTCGAAATCAATTTTGTGACCTGTATGAAGATGGTGTTGACCGAGAGCTGAAATTGAATCGGAATTGCGAACAGAAATGGAATGTTCATAAATCCTATTTTGAATTCTACGATTTGTTTGGCCTATATAGGATCGGGGACAGTCTGCACAAGGAATTTCATAAACTCCGTGCTGTTCGTTTGGAATATTGTCTTTGATTGATCGAACAAGAGATGAAAGTTTTTGTTGGGGGGTAAATATTGTTTTTATTCCTCTTGGTTTAAGAATTTTGTCGATTTTCTCAGTGACACCTTTGATGTAAGGAAGAAACGCTTTCGTATGATAAGGGTCTGAGTCTTTGGATTGAGATTGAGTGGGAGATTGATGTCTGTGGATGCTCCTATTGATGTGATTTTCGCGGTAGCCATTTTGGATGAGGGCTTGTTTTAAACAAGAAAGCTCAGCGGATCTACTTGCATCATCGGAAAGGCGTATTGATCTGGATACAAGAGTATTAATGACTGAATTAATTTGTGAAGGTGGGTGGTGAGAGTTGGCATGCAAGTAACGATTGGTATGTGTGGGTTTTCGATAGACAGAGTAATGAAAACCTTGGGATTGGTGTTTCTTTATGAAAACATCGAGAAACGGTAGGGATGAATCAGTTTCTACCTCCATCGTGAACTGGATACTAGGATGTATACCATTCAGATGGGTTTGGAAAGACACCAAAGCATCCCTGCCATGGGGCCAAATGACGAATGTATCGTCAACATATCGTAGCCAACATGTGGGTTTGAGCATTGATGTGGATAGTGCTCGGGTCTCGAAGTCTTCCATAAAGATATTGGCAATCACTGGAGATAGAGGGGAGCCCATTGGGGCACCATTTATTTGTCTGTAGAATTGATTTTGGAAGATGAAATAGGTGTTGGACATACAATGTTTAATGAGAGATAAGTGGTCTTGTTGGATACTGTACTTAGTTTTCAGAATGTTTAGAGTTTCATCTATAGGAATGTTTGTAAAAAGTGAGACAATATCGAAACTTACTAGAATGTCTGACGGTGATATAGGGTATTGTTTAAGAAGTTCGATGAAATGAAAAGAGTTTTTGACGAAGGATGAAGCATTTTCGGCGAAAGGTTGTAGAGTTTTGGCCAAATACTTGGCCAATGGTTGTGTAGGGCAGTTGTATGCACTGACAATGGGACGTAGAGGAATATCGGGTTTGTGAATTTTGGGGAGGCCATATATTCGAGGTGTTCTTGAAGACTTTTCACGAGGAATTAGAGATTTTTTGATGTCAACAGGAAGAGAGGTTTTATTGATAATGGCTTTTGTTGTTTTCTCCAGATAGGTTGTTGGATTATTAGGAATTGGTTTGTAGTCTGGAGTGTTAACGAGATTTGAAAGTTTATTGATGTAAGAAGAAGTGTTTAGGATGACGGTGGCGTTTCCTTTATCGGCGGGAAGAATGACTAGATCTGGATTTGACCGAAGTTCTTTCAGGGCCTTTTTCTCGGATTGGCTAATGTTCTGAGCAGGAGGCTTTGAGTTTCTAAGAACTCTAGAGATGTCTTGTCTGGTTATTTCAAAATATGAAACTGCCCTACACAACCATTGGCCAAGTATTTGGCCAAAACTCTACAACCTTTCTTCGAAAATGCTTCATACTTCGTCAAAAACTCTTTTCATTTCATCGAACTTCTTAAACAATACCCTATATCACCGTCAGACATTCTAGTAAGTTTCGATATTGTCTCACTTTTTACAAACATTCCTATAGATGAAACTCTAAACATTCTGAAAACTAAGTACAGTATCCAACAAGACCACTTATCTCTCATTAAACATTGTATGTCCAACACCTATTTCATCTTCCAAAATCAATTCTACAGACAAATAAATGGTGCCCCAATGGGCTCCCCTCTATCTCCAGTGATTGCCAATATCTTTATGGAAGACTTCGAGACCCGAGCACTATCCACATCAATGCTCAAACCCACATGTTGGCTACGATATGTTGACGATACATTCGTCATTTGGCCCCATGGCAGGGATGCTTTGGTGTCTTTCCAAACCCATCTGAATGGTATACATCCTAGTATCCAGTTCACGATGGAGGTAGAAACTGATTCATCCCTACCGTTTCTCGATGTTTTCATAAAGAAACACCAATCCCAAGGTTTTCATTACTCTGTCTATCGAAAACCCACACATACCAATCGTTACTTGCATGCCAACTCTCACCACCCACCTTCACAAATTAATTTAGTCATTAATACTCTTGTATCCAGATCAATACGCCTTTTCGATGATGCAAGTAGATCCGCTGAGCTTTCTTGTTTAAAACAAGTCCTCATCCAAAATGGCTACCGCGAAAATCACATCAATAGGAGCATCCACAGACATCAATCTCCCACTCAATCTCAATCCAAAGACTCAGACCCTTATCATACGAAAGCGTTTCTTCCTTACATCAAAGGTGTCACTGAGAAAATCGACAAAATTCTTAAACCAAGAGGAATAAAAACAATATTTACCCCCCAACAAAAACTTTCATCTCTTGTTCGATCAATCAAAGACAATATTCCAAACGAACAGCACGGAGTTTATGAAATTCCTTGTGCAGACTGTCCCCGATCCTATATAGGCCAAACAAATCGTAGAATTCAAAATAGGATTTATGAACATTCCATTTCTGTTCGCAATTCCGATTCAATTTCAGCTCTCGGTCAACACCATCTTCATACAGGTCACAAAATTGATTTCGAAAACTCCAGAACCATAGCCCCCATCCGCTTTTATAAACAAAGAATTATCCGAGAAGCCATAGAAATAGAAAAAAGACCAAATTGCCTTAATAAAAGAGATGACGCCATACGGTTACCTTCTACATGGAGACCTCTCATAAACAAAATATCGCCCCCTCCATCTTCGAATCAAAATCCCACTGTCGGAAATGTTCGCGCCAACTCTCGCGCCAATCCCCACCCTAACCCCCACCTAGGCCACGTCACCATCGACGGTATAAATGAACCGTCCCCTGGTCCCAGTCGTAGTAGTGAACTAGTGAGTGAAGTAGAAGTGACTAGTGAGTGTAGTAGTGTCTGGGGGCTCGGGAGACTGAGACCTCGGAAGCCCTGAAGAAGACATCAGAGAGGATGTCGAAAGCTCGGCAAAATGGATATCGACGCGGTTCAACCCGGAAGACTGGTGAGTTTAATATTAATTTTTATAATAATATTAATCTTAGCTCTAAGTTTAATTGTACTAACCGCGGAAATCTTTCCGAACATATATATATATATATATATATATATATATATATATATATATATATATATATATATATATATATATAAAGGGGGTTGAGGTTAATTGGGTATACAGCTGATTGAAAGCCAAGTGTACTCTGTTCAACAGTTCATTATATTTCGCCAATTTTCATTGGCATCATCAGATGAGAGCTACAATTATTCAAAACATGGTAAAATAAAATTTAATAATTGTTTGTTGTTTTACCTTACTTAATTGAGGTTAACATTTAGTTGTATAATTTACGTTTACAATTATTAAAATATAAGGAACAAACACAATTCTAATTAAAAACAAAACAGATACAAATCATTACTTGATGTTATTAAAATAAATCACACTGCCGTTAACCATAATCAAGTAAGATATAAACAACAAACAATTATTAAATTTTATTTTACCATGTTTTAAATAATTGTAGCTCTCATCTGATGCTGCCAATGAAAATTGGCGAAATATAATGAACTGTTAAACAGAGTAGGTACACTTGGCTTTCAATCAGCTGTGTACACAATTAACCTCAACCCCCTTTTTCATCTACCAGCTGTTATTTTATGTATATATATATATATATATATATATATATATATATATATATAAATATATATATATATATATATAAATATATATATATATATATATATAAATATATATATATATATATATATATATATATATATATATATACATATATATACATATATATATATATATATATATATATATATATATATATATATATATATATATATATATATATATATATATATATATATATATATATATATATATATATATATATTGCTGATAAAAAACCTTACAAAACAACATTTTTGCTAACAGAAAAAGGTATAATAATTTTTAATTATCAAAATGGCAAAACTGAGATTTGAATTTACTGTTAAATCATTGCAAATAGATACTAAAACAAATATTATTAGCATAACCACAACTGAGAATGAAGAAAATGAAATTTTTGCAATGCCTCATGATATGCAAAATATTTCCTATCATGAAAAATCCAGACGACAGCAGCTTTTCAGAAAGTAAAAAGGGCTCTAACAAAACGGGGTACTACAAGAAAAGTTTGGATTGCAGATGAAAATATTTTAAAAGTTTATATGGATAAAGATGGGAATATACAATTCAATAATTTTCTTTTAGAACAACAAGATATTCAATGGAAAGAATCTCTAACATCCACATCTGGTATCCCACTAGATGCATTAGAACAGATCTTGGAGAAAGTTACAAAGTCAAATGAAAAACAATGTATTGAATACTTTAATAAAAACAAAGTATCCGAACAATTTGTGATAGACAAATTTACAGGCAAAAATGTGAACGTTTTACAATGGATGGAAACATTTGAAAATGAGTGCACAAGATTACAAATAGATCAAAATACGGAAAAAATTGAACCTCTAAGATTATTTTAGAAGGATCATGTGTGGATTGGTATAGGTCAATGCTTATAAAATATTCAATAAATTCTAATTGGGATGAATGGAAAAACAAATTTTGTGACACATATGCAGACAAAGGGTGGACTTCAGTGAGGTATGCTTTTCAGTTTAAATACAAAAATGGTTCCTTATTAGAATATGCTCTTAAAAAGGAAAGACTCATACTACAAATAAACAAATCATTAGATAAAAAAAGTATGATTGATGTAATAGCTATTGGACTTCCAAATTATATAGCTGATTGAATTGATCGAGACACTTTGAAAGAAACGGAAGATCTCTTCAATGAAATTAGAGGTTTAGATCACTTAATTAAAATTAAGACTTCAAAAACAAACGAAGAATGTTACTTTGAGAAAAAACAAGCCTGCAAAATTTGTGAAAAAGAAGGAAGAGGTTTACGCTACCACCTGGAATCAAGTTGCTGGTTCAGAAGCAAAAGTGATATTTCGAAAAATCAGCAGGTAAGAACTGTCAACAACCATAAATTAGAAATAGAATTAAATGAAACAAATCCAAAAAACTGTTAATACCATCACTAGTTAAAATCAAGTTACTATTGAATGACACTTTAGAGATCTATGGAGTATATGATTCAGGAGCAAATGTGTCATTGATTAATGCAAAATTATTACAGATAAAAGCACATAATAGAGGTGACCTTCAAATAGTAAACTTGAGGACAATTAATGGTGTTAAAAAAACAAATGGTATAGTAACACTTAAAATAAAAATCTATGATATTGAAAAAGAAATGGATGTATTTATTGTAGATAATGAAAATTTCAATTATGATTTTTTAGTTGGGTTAGATTGTATTAAGTTTCCAGGTAACATGTATTTAAATGCATCTAAAGAAAATATTAGTGATATATACAAATATGAAATAAATTTTAATGAGAGTATAAATACTGACAATTTTGAAATAGCAATTAACCATTTAGATTTAAATCAGCAATCAGAAATTGAACAACTGATTAATAAATATAAATCAGCATTTGCTAAAGACAAATATAATGTAGGTACTATAAGAGAGTATGAAGCTC
Organism: Diabrotica undecimpunctata; assembly: GCF_040954645.1. Lineage (NCBI taxonomy): Eukaryota > Metazoa > Arthropoda > Insecta > Coleoptera > Chrysomelidae > Diabrotica > Diabrotica undecimpunctata. The sequence goes on from NC_092805.1 coordinate 68,048,006, forward strand.
ATATTGACTTAATTGTAGATAAATACTACTCCAAACGTCCATATAGATGTACCATTGAAGATAGAAAGGAGATAGAAAGTCAGATAGCAGAACTTTTAAAGAATAATTTAATTGAAGAATCATATAGTCCATTTGCGGCTCCAGTGACACTAGCATACAAAAAAGGAGAGGACAAAAAGACAAGGCTGTGCATAGATTTCAGGGAACTAAATAAAATCGTTGTTCCCCAATCACAACCTTTTCGATTGATCGAGGACTTAATGGTAAAAACTAACAATTGTAAATATTTTTGTACTTTAGACATAAATTCAGCATTTTGGTCAATTCCAATGAGAGTACAAGATAAAGAAAAAACAGCATTTGTGACACAAGAAGGTCATTTCCAGTGGACTTGTCTCCCATTTGGTTTGAAGACGGCTCCAGAAATTTTTCAACGGATTTTAAGCAGCCTTATAAGAAAATATAAACTCTTAGACTTTACAGTCAATTATATAGATGATATCCTATTTTTTTCAAAAACCTTTGATGAACATATATTACACTTATCCAAGTTATTTGATGCAATATTAAATGAAGGTTTCAGACTAAAATTTTCTAAATGTACCTTTGCAGAACAATCAGTAAAATACTTAGGACAGATAATAGAAAATAGTTCCATAAAACCTTTAAAAAACTACTTGATTGCTGTGAAAAATTTCCCTGTTCCAGTAACTAGAAAGAATGTACGTCAATTCTTGGGAAAAATCAATTATTATCATAAGTTTGACCAATATTAAGGATTTTCAATACTGATTTACCAATTAATATATATACAGATGCTAGCATAAAAGGAGTAGGAGCTGTATTAAAACAAATTGATGAACACGGATGTAGCAAGCCAGTGGCATATTTTTCAAAAAAATTAATGGAAAATCAAAAGAAAAAGAAGGCAATATATTTAAAATGTCTAGCGATAAAAGAAGCTATAAAATATTGGCAACATCTGCTCACTGGAAAAGAGTTTATAGTATATTCTGATCACAAACCTTTAGAAAATTTAAACATAAAAGCTAGAACAGATGAAGAATTGGGAGACTTGACATTTTACTTATCTCAATATAATTTTAAAGTAAAGTATAATCCAGGAAAATATAACCAGGAAGCAGACTGTTTAAGCAGAAAACCAGTTTTAGAATCTCAAGAAAATACAGATGAAGTATTAAAAATAGTAAACCTGATCAATCTGGAAGATATAAAAATTGACCAACTCTCAAATATTGATCTGCAAAATAATAAAACTAAATACAGTTTCAAAAATGATATATATTATAAAAAGTCAAACAGAAAAGACAAAATTATTTTATCTGAAGCTTTAAGTAAAACATTGATAAAAAATGTACACAATACTTACTATCACTTAGGAACAAACCAGATGTTAAGTAAAATATCACCATTTTATACAGCCAAAAATATGACTACCAACATTAAGAAAATATGTGATAACTGTGATATTTGTATTAAAAATAAATCAAGACGGAAATCTAACTATGGTTTAATGTCACAATTAGGACCAGCTACATATCCATTTGAAATTGTCTCCATTGAAACCATTGGTGGTTTTGAAGGATCTCATTCAACAAAAAAATATCTTCATCTATTAGTAGACCATTTCTCAAGATATGCCTATTGTTTGACATCAAAAACACAAAACTCTGATGACTTCATAAAGATAATTAAAATGGTAACACAAGATCACAAAATTAAAACTGTTATGACTGATCAATATCCTGGCGTCAACTCAAAAGAATTCAAAGATTTCCTACAGATCAATAATATCAAAATGATATTTACTGCTGTTGATGCACCATTTTCAAACGGTACCAATGAAAGATTAAATCAAACATTGGTTAATAAAATTAAATGCAAAATAAATGAAGATGGCAGGAAAACAGCATGGACAACAATTGCTCAAAAATGTGTAGAGAGATATAATGAAACTGAACATACCATTACAAAATTTGCACCAAAATATTTAATAGAAGGAGAAAATATAAGCATCCTGCCACATGAATTATCATGTAAAGTCACACATGCTGATCTCGAACTAGATAGAACAATTGCCTTAAAAAATACAAAAAAATCACATAATTATAATAAAAAGCAGTTCGATTTACATAGGAAGGAAATTGATTTAAACATTGGGGATTTAGTATATGTGGAGAACGATAACCGCCTAAATAGAAAGAAGTTAGATGAATTAAGGATTGGACCATACAAAATATTAAAGAAGATTTCCAATTCAATTTATGAAATTGATACTGGGCATTGGAAAACAGATTTCAGAATCAAATTTCTGTCATATCACTAAGCTTACTCCAGTATTGAAAACAAATATTTAGTGAACGTTCAATATTTGTTTTAAAAATTTCTTCTCTAAGGGGGGGAGATGTAAAGAAAAACTATTGTTTTGTTTTCCTTTAATAATATTTCTATTTATATTCTCATTTTGTTACGCCACTGTCAAAACATTAAGTTCTTCTTTTTGTTTTCATGTTAGACATACTTGTGAGGTGTTTTGACAGTGACAATTCATTAATCTTACGATTGTCAATTGACTGGTCATTATTACTTTTGCCTGTAATTTGTAAAATTAGAATATAAGCTTTAAATGTTGTTTCTTTTTTACAGGTAATGTATTTGTTAATAATTAATATTGTACAAAAAATAATAAAGTTTACTTTTTTACAGAGAAACGCAGTTAAGTTTATTTTAAAGTTTGCTGATAAAAAACCTTATATATATATATATATATATATATATATATATATATATATATATATATATATATATATATATATAAAAATATATATATATATATATATATATATATATATATAAAAATATATATATATATATATATATATATATATATATATATATATATATATATATATATATATATATATATATATATATAAACTAAGGTACACTCGAAGAGTGGTGGGTTTTTCGGTCAAAGTGGAGAAATAAAAGACAAAGAAGGTGGCTACTTCATCTATTTATTGAAGACGTTTCGCTTTCTGCTCAGAAAGCATCATCAGTTCATCTAAAAAGAACAATATGAAATCAAACATCCATAGAGAAGTTACACCAAAAGTGTGTTACCTTACAAAGACATGTAGCAGTCAGTGATGTTAAAAAAATGAAAAAGCTTACAAAGCTGGACATTCAGAGTTAACGTTGTATATAACAATTAATTGAAACTAGGTAAAGTTTGCAATTTGACAAAGTTAGCACAGCAAAAGAACATGTGATAAAAATACATGTATATAAAATTTTTTATAAAAAATTAGTAAAAAACATTAAGGTTTATTTTAAAGTGTAAAGAACTAGAAAGATCATTAGATTGCACTTCCAACAAATTTATTTAAATAATTAGATTTTAATTTTAACTTTAGGTAACATTATTAGGTATTAAAGATTAATAGTAATAAAGATAAAATGAAGTTACCAGTCTTTAGCTTACTGAGTCTCGTTAGTAAATGAATTTACAGGTTTGACACCCACGCACAACAACGTGAATAGAAGTGGCCTTGATGTCAAAATGACATAAACAGCAAGGCAAGCTACCAACCTCTATGTATTAAGGCGGTATATTCAAAGAATGTGATAAATTTGGTTGACAACTTGTCGTTAAAAAACCAAACAATGAAAGGAAAAGGTGGTTAAGATCACCATTTACCCTACAGTGATTGATCTGTCAACACAGAACAAAGCAAGAGAAGTCAATCCAATATATCATATATTATAATATTATGACGTCACTAGTTAGCCAGCTAACAGGTGAAGATTAATAAAAATTTCCACAATCCAAAGGTTCAAACATTAAGGACCGTAATGAAAAGGATTCTATGAATCAGATTCAATTTAAAATTTTATCAAACAAGTTCATCAAAAAGAACAATTACTTAATTATGTAAAAGTGATATTGACAAATAATTCATAAAAAGTAAGTTGATAAATCTTAATTAAAGAAGGAATAATTTATTTATATTTTATTTTTATTTTTATTTAAATTTATTATAAGAAAATGTGATAAAGAAAACCCCAATGTGGGACAAAATTTAAGTAAACAACATATCAAGCCTAATTCTGTAAAATTAATGCATGATAAAATTTGGCTCAAATTACTAATGTCCGTTCTCTTATTTAGAGTATTAGGATTTTTTAATATTGCACACATTTCTAAAAACTGTCTTTTAACGAGATTGCGTTCAGTGCCAAGGATTTTAACTTCATTAAAGTTTACTGCATGCTTAGTGTTGATGGCATGTTGGGCAAGAGCACAAGTATGCTTAGATAAATTGATATCACTGCGGTGTGTCGTAAGACGCCCTCTCAGTGATCTCCCAGTCTGACCGATGTAACATGAGTCACACTCAGCACAAGGTATATGATATATTACATTAACTTGTTCCAGAAGGGACAGAGGTGTTTTAGTTTTAGAGAACAAATTCCTGACAGTCTTAGCATTCTTAAAAGCAATTTTAACAGGTACGTTGTTATGTTTGTACAGTTTAACGAGTTTCTCAGTAACTTGAGGAAAATAAGGTAAAGAGGAGTAATGGGTAGTTGGATTCCCAAGTACAGTATTAGGCAGAACAGTGTTATTAATTGAATTATTTGATATTATTCTAAGTTGGTCACCATTGGGTATATCATTTAAAGAAGAACCATAGCTTTGAGCGAAAAGGTATTTATTAATAAGGACGGATGGATAGGAATTCTTAATTAGAATATTTTTAAGTAATTGCAAGGATTCCCTTCGATTAATCGGATGTATCAGTCTATTTAGCCTGCAGCTTAAAGCTTTAATAAGGTTTAGCTTTAAAGCTTTAAGAAAGCTTTAAGCTGCAGGCTAAATAGACTGATACATCCGATTAATCGAAGGGAACCCTTGCAATTACTTAAAAATATTCTAATTGAGAATTCCTATCCATCCTCCCTTATTAATAAATACCTTTTCGCTCAAAGCTATGGTTCTTCTTTCAATGATATACCCAATGGTGACCAACTTAGAATAATATCAAATAATTCAATTAATAACACTGTTCTGCCTAATACTGTACTTGGGAATCCAACTACCCATTACTCCTCTTTACCTTATTTTCCTCAAGTTACTGAGAAACTCGTTAAACTGTACAAACATAACAACGTACCTGTTAAAATTGCTATTAAGAATGCTAAGACTGTCAGGAATTTGTTCTCTAAAACTAAAACACCTCTGTCCCTTCTGGAACAAGTTAATGTAATATATCATATACCTTGTGCTGAGTGTGACTCATGTTACATCGGTCAGACTGGGAGATCACTGAGAGGGCGTCTTACGACACACCGCAGTGATATCAATTTATCTAAGCATACTTGTGCTCTTGCCCAACATGCCATCAACACTAAGCATGCAGTAAACTTTAATGAAGTTAAAATCCTTGGCACTGAACGCAATCTCGTTAAAAGACAGTTTTTAGAAATGTGTGCAATATTAAAACATCCTAATACTCTAAATAAGAGAACGGACATTAGTAATTTGAGCCAAATTTATCATGCATTAATTTTACAGAATTAGGCTTGATATGTTGTTTACTTAAATTTTGTCCCACATTGGGGTTTTCTTTATCACATTTTCTTATAATAAATTTAAATAAAAATAAAAATAAAATATAAATAAATTATTCCTTCTTTAATTAAGATTTATCAACTTACTTTTTATGAATTATTTGTCAATATCACTTTTACATAATTAAGTAATTGTTCTTTTTGATGAACTTGTTTGATAAAATTTTAAATTGAATCTGATTCATAGAATCCTTTTCATTACGGTCCTTAATGTTTGAACCTTTGGATTGTGGAAATTTTTATTAATCTTCACCTGTTAGCTGGCTAACTAGTGACGTCATAATATTATAATAGATGATATATTGGATTGACTTCTCTTGCTTTGTTCTGTGTTGACAGATCAATCACTGTAGGGTAAATGGTGATCTTAACCACCTTTTCCTTTCGTTGTTTGGTTTTTTAACGACAAGTTGTCAACCAAATTTATCACATTCTTTGAATATACCGCCTTAATACATAGAGGTTGGTAGCTTGCCTTGCTGTTTATGTCATTTTGACATTAAGGCCACTTCTATTCACGTTGTTGTGCGTGGGTTTCAAACCTGTAAATTCATTTACTAACGAGACTCAGTAAGCTAAAGACTGGTAACTTCATTTTATCTTTATTACTATTAATCTTTAATAACTAATAATGTTACCTAAAGTTAAAATTAAAATCTAATTATTTAAATAAATTTGTTGGAAGTGCAATCTAATGATCTTTCTAGTTCTTTACACTTTAAAATAAACCTTAATGTTTTTTACTAATTTTTTATAAAATTTTTTATATACATGTATTTTTATCACATGTTCTTTTGCTGTGCTAATTTTGTCAAATTGCAAACTTTACCTAGTTTCAATTAATTGTTATATACAACGTTAACTCCGAATGTCCAGCTTTGTAAGCTTTTTCATTTTTTTAACATCACTGACTGCTACATGTCTTTGTAAGGTAACACACTTTTGGTGTAACTTCTCTATGGATGTTTGGTTTCATATTGTTCTTTTTAGATGAACTGATGATGCTTTCTGAGCAGAAAGCGAAACGTCTTCAATAAATAGATGAAGTAGCCACCTTCTTTGTCTTTTATTTCTCCACTTTGACCGAAAAACCCACCACTCTTCGAGTGTACCTTAGTTTATTTTGGATTGACGGTCGTACTCCTTTTCTCGATATATATATATATATATATATATATATATATATATATATATATATATATATATATATATACAACACAACCAGTTTATTAGGGCTGCAGCCAGAAGGTTGGCAGAGATGTTAGAGAACATATAGAGTATATATTATATATATATATATATATATATATATATATATATATATATATATATATATATATATATATATATATATATATATATATATATATATATATATATATATATATATATGTATTAAACCTAGGGCTAAAATTAATGCTATTACATGACATTGCGCCGATAGCTTTCGACATCCTCTTTGATGTCTTCTCCAGACACTAATATACTGATCGCTAACCAATGCATTACTAGTACTGGGAACAGAGGACGGTTCATTTATACCGTCGATGGTTACGTGGTTTGGGTGGAGGTTGATATTGGCGCGGGGTTTGGCGCGAACATTTCTGACAGTAGGATTTTAATTGGTGGGTGAAGCGGACGATATTTTCTTAATGACAAGTCTTCTTGTCGAAGGTAACCGTATGCCGCCATCTCTTTTATGAAATAGCTTTTCTTTTTTTTAAATTTCTATGGCTACTATTTTTTTCTTGGTTTATAGAAGCAGATGAGGGCTATGGTTCTGGTATTTTTAAAATCAATTTTGTGACCTGTATGAAGATGGTGTTGACCTAGAGCAGAAATTTAAACTGATTCATCCCTACCGTTTCTCGACATTATCATAAAGAAAAACCAATCACAAGGTTTTTATCGCTCTGTTTCCTACCCAACTCACATCATTCACCTTCACAAATTAATTCTGTCATTAATACCCTTGTCTCCAGATCAATACAACTTTGCGATGATGGAAGTAGACCCGCTGAGCTCTCTAGTGTAAAACAAGACCTCATGAAAAACGGTTAACTCGAAAATCACATCAATAGGAGCATCCACAGATATGAATCTCTCACTCAATCTCAATCCAAAGACTCAGACCCTCATCATACAAAAGCTTTTTTTCCTTACATCAAAGGTGTCACTGACAAAATTGACAAAATTCTTAAAAAAGAGAAAAAAGACAATATTTCCCCCCCTTAAAACTGTCATCTTTTTTCTGATCAGTCAAAGACAACATTCCAAATGAACAACACGAAAATTATGAACTTCCTTATGTAGACTGCTCCCATCATATATAGGCCAAACAAATAGTAGAATCCAAAATAAGATTTATGAACATTCCATTTCTGTTTGCAATTCCGATTCAATTTCAGCTCTAGGTCAACACCATCTTCCTACCGTTCAAAAAATTTATTTTGAAAACTCTAGAACTATAGCCCCCATCCGCTTCTATAAACTAAGAATTATCCGAGAGGCCTTAGAAACTGAAAACAGGCCCAATTGTCTAAATAAAAGAGATGATGGCATACGGTTACCTTCGACATGAAGACCTCTCATATAGAAAATATCGTCCGCTCCACCCGCCAATCAAAATCCTACTGTCAGAAATGTTCGCGCCAACCCCCCCGTAAATTCCCGCGCCAATCATCGCGCTAACTTCCTCGCCGCCAACCTCCACCCAAACCACTTAACCATCACTGGTATAAATGAAGTACTGCTTCCAGTACCATGATACTCATGATACCAGTCCTCTGTTCCCAGTACCAGTAATGGTTAGTAATCAGGGTAGTAGTGTCTAGGGGCTCGGGAGACTGAGACCTCGGAAGCCCTAAATAAGACATCAAAGAGGATGTTGAAAGCTCGGCGAAATCTTAGTTCTAGGTTTAATTGTACTAACCGCGGAAATTATATATATATATATATATATATATATATATATATATATATATATATATATATATATATGTCATTAATGTTATAAAAATTAAATCATAAAATGTAGATGAATAATTGCTCTAAACATTCATTTGTTATATAAAACTAAATCGTTATCCAAAATAATTTAATTAAATACCTTATATAAATTGTATAATGTTTAACTTGGTGTTTCTTCGTGAATCTCCGACAGAGCTCGTGCCTCATTGTGTCCATTGGTTGTCTTGTTATGACGAATTCTTCAAGTGGCAATTAAGGGTGCATTTTTTTGGATAATAAACATCTAGTTACCTCTCTTGGTGAGCTTGGAACCGGCCAAATATTTGTCAACATTCGTATATGTCCATTGACGATCAGGAGCGGGTTCAGTCGTTCTTTTTCTGACGGCTTTTTGTTCTAAAATACAAAAAAAATTATATTAATATTAAACATAGGAAACGTTACATCTCGACAATGAATGGTTTTTATCTGTTTAATCATTTTATTAATTACAAACGTTATACAATAAACAAATTAGATTACTACTGAACCGACTTAGTTCTCGAGGCACGACCTTCGCATTAGGAGGAAAGAACAAGGTGAATAAATGGTTTCTAACTAAATTTTAAAATTAAAAGTACAATATTTTCTTTAGACATTATATGTTTCACCACACCGTCGTTTCCTTCGATGTTAAGACACAACAGATTCTTTACTGCAGTCTGCTGCGGAAGTTTAAATATAATCGTAAATATTTTGATCTTTTAAAGCGATTTGGAAAAATACTGCAGATCTGCATTTAAGCCAGTGACTGAATTTTTTATTTCACCATTACATTCTTGAAAATATTCCCATAAAACAAATCTCCACAAAATGTGGGGAACACAGGCTGGAAAAGTCACATGGAAAAGTCACATGCGGCTATGCTGTTATTCTCGCGCAATACTTTTTGCACTTTACATAGTTCTCTTACATTGATGCGATTTAAGGCAATTCAGTGTATTACACGAGAAATATTATTGTAACTTGTCATAAAATAATAATACTGTTTTATATATTTACAACAAAAGTGATTAATTTTTATATCAAGAACAAGGGAGATGAAAAACTTGATAATATAAATCCAAGTCATATGTTAGATGCCAACATAATCGTAGAATATATAAATACAAACCACGGAACTTCAAATTTAATGAAATATTATATGGATTCTAGAACATAAAATTTGCACGAAACTTTTGCAAACAAAACGAAATCCCTGGGTACCTAAATAAGATATTAAAACAAAGATAAGCGAAACTAAATCGAATTTAAAGGAAACTTGAGATCACTCAATAGCAGTAAAAGTAAAGGCCAAGAAAAATACTAAGGTGAAGCTTACATCTCAGATTTACAAACTTACATTGAAACGAAATAAAGAAGCATTAGCAAAGTTGTTTTAGTTGTAAAATTGATTATTATATCCTTTTTGGTGAAATTGAAGTAAGTCTTTTTAATTATTTTTGTAGCTTCTCTCGTATATTTACATACTATTTAAAAGTGGTCCATATATCTATTATTACTCACTGGGTTTTATGTTTGTATTATACTAGCGGACCCGACAGATTTCGATCTGTCAAATAGATTTGGAATGTGGCAGTTTATTTCTTTAATTCTCCTGAACAGAATCGTCACCATGATGATAGGGCGGTGTGTGAGGGTCAGCTCGGGTGAATCATAATTATTAACAAAAATCTGTTTAATTTTTATTGTAGTGCTTTATGTACAATGTTTTTGTTTGATTACCTGGTGAATATACAAACAAATCTGATGGTTTTCCAACACGGGAACAGGCAACATACAATTGACCAAGTGGGAAACATGGGTTTTCCAGATTAATACCACAAACACCTAATGATTGCCCTTGGGACTTATTTATGGTCATAGCAAAAGCAAGCCGCACTGGAAACTGTAGTCGTTTAAATTCAAATGGTACATCAGTCGGAATCATTGGGATGCGTGGTATCAAAACGTCTTCTCCTTTATACTTTCCTTTCAGTATAGTTGCTTCTATCACGTTGTTCAATAATTTTTTTATCGCTAACCGTATGCCGTTGCAAAGACGCGGTTAGTTGATTTCTTTATTATTGATTAGTTTATTTCTCAACATTATAACTACCGATCCAACCTTTAATTGAAGATTATGAGGTGGCAATCCTGGTTAATCCAGCGAGTTTAAAAATTCAGGCGGATAGTTAACGACATTCTTTTGGTTAGTAGCCGAATCAACTGATTTATATATCCTCAATTCGCCTGTAAGTTGTTCTTGAATTTTGAAATTTAATTCATTTACATCTATGTTTTTTTCAGCCAATATAGCCCGTTCGCTAAACCAATCATGGTTTCTGTAATTTTGAGCAACATCTGGAAACACCTTTTGAATAAGTTCATCTTTTTATCGAGTTAACTGACAAAAACTTTGAGGAAAGTTAATGCAGCCAGTCAAGGTGTCTATAGGAAATTTGCCATTACCAATGTCAATGAGTTGTTTAGAGAATATGTCTCCAGATTAGTCATTTTGCAACTCGACATGCATATTCTTGCTTAAGTGTAATACCTTGACATGTTTCCACAAATTGGAGGACCTTAAACATGCATTGAGTTTATCAGCTGGCGTTGATCGTGGAATCACTGGCAATGTTTGACGAAAATCTCCTGCTAATAAAATCATTGCACCACCAAATGGGTTATAATTGCTTCGTAGATCTTGTAAGGTTCTATCTAAAGCATCTAAAGATTTTTTATGTTCATCGTGCATTCATCCCAAACAATCAATTCACATTGCTGCAAAACCTTTGCCATTGCAGAGTTCTTCGAAATGTTGCAGGTTGGAGTTTCGTTGCTTTGCATGTTTTATGGCAATTTTAGTGCTGAATGGGCTGTTCGACCCCCTTCAAGCAAAGTTGCTGCGATTCCCGACGAAGCGAGTGCAAGTGCAATTTTATTTTGTGAACGAATTGTTGCTAATATCAATGAAATCAAAAAAGTTTTTCCTGTACCACCAGATGCATCAAAGAAGTAAATACCTCCTCTTTTATCATTTGTTACTTTCATAAGTGTATTAAATACATACTTCTGTTTGTTATATTGTTGGATATTTAACAAAAAGTGTATGGAATCTGGTCGTATTCCTGAAATGAATGAGTACAATAGCTCTGGTGGTATCCAGTATCAATGGTATCAATTTTACTTTCCCATTTGCGCAAAACAATCCATTGGCTTTATATTTGTATTTCAATGCTTTAAAATGAGAGCAAACCAAGTTCATAGATCCAATAGTAACACATTGGTAATTACTGTAGTCAATTGACAAATCGTAAATAAATCTATATATTAATATATCGTTTAATAAATTGATTCTTACCTCCCTAATCCGTAATTTCCAATTTTGGGACTTCTATTGTTCAAGAACGTTAGGAAGTCATGTAAAATTAGACAATTTTCGATACTCCTAACGAAGTAAAATTTTCACACTTGTCAATAAAAATACCCATTTTAATACCAATTTATTGTATTGTTCTCTCGCATGTTTCGTCTAGGTACATGTCCAGGTAAATAATTTGGGGTCTTGTCCTTTTGTTCTGAATAATAAATTTTTACAATAATTTTCCGCTATTATTGGTAGTAGACTTGAATCCCTAGTGTAACGATACGATCGTTAATAATCTAACATTTCGAACGTTAGCAAAATCACAGTCAAATAATCAAACCGAATCCCTACAATAGCTACTAATTGGCCGCCGTAGATTAGGCAACTTACAATACAATTTAAAATATCGATTGATGTTGGTTATAATAGAATCGATTCCCTTGTCATTGGAGAGGAAGGAAACCTAACCCTCTTATCTATGAAGGGAATTCTGTTCATTTTGGAAGAGAACTTCGAGAAGACGAGTTAAGTTATCACGGCAGGCAGAACTTAGGAGCTTTTAGTTTGAAGAAGTATTTAGTGTTGTACAGGTTTTCTTTAGAAAATTACGTTGTTTTTTATGGGAAAAACACTCTGAGGTTCTGGTAAGTTCTTTCCTTTACATATATAAGTAAATTCCAGTATGGAAATATTAAATATTTGAGTCAAGGTCACTTAATGACCAATATATTCTAGTTGTTGTTATTTGAACAAAAACTAATAAGTATAAGAACACGGAATAAATAGGTTTTTTTGTTCTCTTGTAGCCTGCCGGCTCCAATCTTTGGACCTTTTATTTGGGGAAGAATATTTTTTTAACTTGGGAAATACTTGGATTTTGGAAAAGAAACAATATTAATTTAGAATTTTCTGGTTGGTCTGCCAGTCCTAGTAAGCTGTTACCTTAGTCAACATAGGCAGAGCCACCTCAGAGTTCATCCACTACCTGGACAATAGACAACGGATTAGGGAACTTCCTTCCAAGTAATAAGGCTACTAAGGACATTTATTTTCTTTTTAAAACTATTAATAATTTAAATTTCAATTTTTTTATATTATATATTATATCCTTGGATACTTAGGCCTTCAGCCTAAGTGAGTTACAAAACAGGTTTGTGCACAATCCCTGTGTAGTACTTTTACCTTGCTGAAACCTTTTACTTGCCTTTATTTTTACATTTCTGCTTTATCTTTAATTTATTTATTTATTAATATTTTACATAACAACATAAGTTGTCAGGATACATTATCCAATTTTATGGTTACTAGTATGTACCTTTATTTTGTCAAATTGATGTAAGTTGTGTACTGTTCTAATTACTTGACTATTGTCATACTTTAAAACTGTCTCCTTTATTATTTTGTCTAATTATGTAATTGTTTTTGTTCTATTTGAATTACTATTTACTCACTTTACTTACCTATTGACCTTATTGTCAAAGGACTGGGTAGATCAATTTTTGTATATATTTATAGTTTGGGTCGTACTTTTAGATAACTGTTTTTATAAATACATATTTTTGGGGATATATTTTAGTAATTGTTTGGTAAATATAATATATATATATATATATATATATATATATATATATATATATATATATATATATATATAAGTTTCCAGTATATAACTATAGATACCCCAAATTGGAGTGATATTCAAAATTCACCCTGGCGCCCATCTCAAGATCATCTTAGGATTGATCTAACCTTAAGTTACTACAGGCAAGCAGACATGCCGACCTCCTCTCTGAGCACAACTCTCATTCTCTTGAGCTAAGCGTATTCTCTTGAAGTGTTTCAAGTAAGCGTCATATTTTCTTTTGTATTGGTTACATTCCCTGTTGTTTGACAATTTATTTTAACCATAAGTATTCTTATTCACTACTTTATCAGCATTAAATATAATTTCCAATTAAAAGATTAACACCTGACTTTTGGCCTTCCTCTTATTAATTTTAACATTCCCTTTTTTCATTTGTAACAATTTCCCTTTCATTTGCAACACTACTATTACAATTGCTTTACTCAAATATTTTAATGACACAAACTAAAATTTTACAATAATCTCTTTGCATAATATTAATTGTTTGAAAAAACATATTAATGAAATTGTTTGCATATTAATTGCTTTATTAAATCAATAAAAATTATCTCTATTAGTGTTAATTTTAATTAAATTCACGATACCAAATATAATTTTCACACACAAAAAAAAATAAACTGATAATCTCATTACACTCGTATACACATATATTTTTCTCTTCTCTTTGTACCCTTTGCAAGGCTCGCTGTTTTTTTGTTCTCTTTGTCATTCATTTCTGTCTGGTACACTCCTATTATACTCTATTTAACTATAATATTCTCTTACTAAAAATAGCAGAAATTGCAAAATATTTTCATACTATGCACGTTTCACATACAAATATCGCCAGAATAGCGAACATTGTTAGTTTTAATGAACAAGGCCTCTCTAATTGTAGAATCAGAGAATATATTGTTCAGCTTAGGGTAGCTTAAAAATTGTATATGTGTTCTCTGGAAAACCTGGCTGACGACGAAACTATTCTCGAAAACGAAGAAGTAGATATTATGAAAAATATATGAATGCTTTATGTTTCTTAGAATAAAAATTGGAAGCTAAACTGGCTTTCAAAATTTGATACAAAATTTAAGGCGAACACTTCCAGTAAACACATTGTTAAAAGTACTGATTTGAATCACCAAACAGATGAAAGAACTAACTATAAGCACTTCGTTTAGTTCTGCAATCGTTCAAGCTCAGACGCAAGAGCTTCAAAAGCCGACTTATGAAATCATTTCCAATAAGATTATTACTCAAAATGTAACAGGCCAGCCTTTCTTAAAATTGTGCTACCAGCAAAAACAGCCACTTTTTAAACTATTCCAGAATAAAATGCGGTTACTGAAACTGTAATCTCTGTCTACACAAAATGTTTTAGTTTCTGCTTCATTTCTGACAACTGCCAGTTTGCCTTCATTAGTTATTGCAAATTTAACTCCAGTATAGCCCTCTTGCGGTATGCCAAAGGAATTGGCAAACATACCTCCCCCAACTCTTATACAGCTTCAAGGTATTTCTCAACCTGAACTTTCAAATGCTCTAAATAAACCCCAGGCTAATGAACTCTCTATTCGAGCTCAGAATGTATTCACTCCTACTCTCTTACATTTGAATAAAATTCTAACACAAAACTTTGCGACTTATTATCAATTGCAACATCTTGTAAAGAAGGTGGTATATCTGCCAATTTTTTGAAAATCATCTTTCCTGCCCAACGTCATCCCACTGCCATGCTTGCCATCATAGTTCTCACACGACACACACTGTCCTTACTCACACTATGCCACAATCTCATTCATTAGATTCAGTCGAACCTGCATTTTCTTGTGTTACCGTTGTCCTACCTTTCATAAAGAGCCAAGTAACAACAGAACTTGCAGTACCCAACAATATTCCGGCTTTGATGGCTCAGTCTGTCTTGCCGCCTCCTGATATGGTGAACGTCAATGTAACGTGCCATACTCCGTTGTTTACTGCCACTCAGGTTCAAACTTTTGGCAAACAAACCACGCACCCAGACTCTGGTAATTGCCCATAGACTGGGACAGTGAAATATTGGATGACCTATGGATCTCAAATTGGAGATAATTATTGGATATACTCCAATCTATATATAAAATTAAATTTTCTAGATGGCTGATACTTCCACAGATTGTATCGGATATGCTATTACGACAAAGTAGGAGTAAGTTGAACATCTCTACTTATCCTTTAAAAATAGGTGATGTTGTACTAATCAAAGATGAAAAGACTCCTCCACTTCTCTGATCTCTGGCAAAATTCATCGAATTGGCGAATACCTTAGGTTAATAAAGAAAGTAACTAGATTAGCCTTTAACCCATAGTGGCATTTTCAACCAAATATATAATTTCTTTAGACTTTAGTTTCTCTAGGTTTTAAATAGTTCTTAGCTATTTTAGTTTTTACAATAATGTCCCTAATGTATACCGGTTTACCCTCGTTTTCGAAGTAACTATTTGATACACCATCTCAGTGGCGTAACTCTTCTCGCTCGCCCCCATTATGTTCAATTTTTCACATGCGAAAAATCATGTCATTTTTTCTCTGTATTAATTACTATCATTCTACCACAATTTTACAATCATTACCCTACTCATTCCAACTCTTTCTACTCCCACTTCAACCCCACTTCTTTAGAAATACAGACAGTTTGAAAATAGCAAACGAAAAATATTGTCTCTTGCCAGTTGACTATCGCTAGCAACAGATATACTCTCTCTCTACTGTTGACCGCCAGTAGCAACAGACATTCTCTCTCTCGCTTATAGTTACGCGAAAAATACCGCGGATCCTCTTTTGAATCGTATACAGACACAAATATGCTCTATCTCGTGATCATAGTATTAGTACCGCGAGACACGTGTTAAGAAATCGGTGAAGACAGCTCCCCCGTACGCATCTAAACATTCCGTATATGTATTTAGCACCTAGGACTTTTCTATTGGTTCTTTGCGGCACGCGGCCATATTTCAACCAATAGGCGGCGATGTGCCAAACATGTATATGAAATATTACTTTGGTGCGAAATTCATATGCGGAATGTTAAATATTCCTGGACCAAAAAAGACGACTTTTTATTAAAATCAGTTAAAAATAGAGTCATTTTAAAATATTTGTACTGTATGATTAAAGAAAACTAAAACAGTGCAACAAGAAATAAAACTACATATATTTAAATACATTATAAACAATCTTAAATGTTTAAAATGTAATATTTATGCGAAATTCAATGTCCTTTACCATGTTTATTATCTAATGAAAGGGTACATAGCTATTTAAAAAAATTTAATTGTTTTTCATTACTCATTTGCTTTTTTTTGTGATAAAAACAACTGTTAATAACTTTTATATAATTTTTTTTTGTATACAGTCGTTAATTACGACATTCCGTACATAAATCATCAGAACGTAGGTATTTATTTAAGCATGGTTTGCCAGGTATTATAAGTACAATTTTCGAGCATAATCATAATTTGAAAGCAGCTAAAATCCTTACTTTTGTCCATCCGCTGATACAAAAGAAAAATAGTTTTCTTATTTTAATAATGGAATGGGAATTAAAGAGTCTCTAGTTTATCATGAGTCCAAATTAGAATTTGAAATTTGCTTTGACAGTAAACTTTTAGCAAATTCAGAAATTAATCCAAAATATCGTACAGTGCAGCACTGCCATAATATATGGATAATTGAAAATTTGGAACCACGCGAGAGAATTGGAGTTTTGGAGGGAAAGAGAGTCTCGGTAACCGTCTCTAAAATTACTGAAACAAAAAATTGGGGTTTATGAATCAGAAGGAATTTTAGTAACAAAAAAACTCGTTTGCCGTCATTATTGCAACGAACACACGATCTTCCATTAGCAAAAGATGTTGTTTCTACATATACCACAGCTTCTTGCTATGCATTAAACCATTCGGTTTCGTTTATGTTAACCCCTTATGGAATAGAAGCAGTGCCTTTGACAGTTATTATTACCAAAGGTCAAATAATTGAAGATTATGCTGCAGCATACCAATTGCTCAAAGGGTCAATGCCAAATGCCTTTGGTGGAATGGGTTATCCTGAAGTATTTATTAGAGATGACCATGGCGCGGAAAGAAAAGCCTTAAAACGTGTTTGGCCAACATCACAAACACTTTTATGCTGTTTTCATAACATCCAACAGAGTTATTTAAGATTATTCTTGAAAACCAACGATTTCCGCAGTAGAAGAAATATATTACTGAATATTGGAAAAGACCGGAAGATTGGTGCCTCGCTTTTAGGGACGCATCAACACATGGCAACCAGACCAACAATTTCAGTCCAATAACAGTCAGTCTTTTTAAAGACATAGTTGTACTTAGAAACAAAGCTTCAAATGCTATAGCTTTAATAGACTTCAGTTGTACTGCCTTAGAAGAATATTATAGAAGACAGCTTCGAAATTATGCAAATAATGGAGATAAAGCTCCAAGATTACTCTTTAAAGGGCAATTAAAAAAAATGAAATATTTACAAAAGGAAGATATATTTAAATTATCTAAAAATTTATACAAAGTTCCTAGTGAGCAAAATAATATACTTTACGAAGTCTATATAGCAACAAAATTTTGCAGCTGCAAAATTGGATGATTGGGTGCTTTTTGCAAGCATCAAGCTGCGATTGCACACTTTTTTAATATATCTTTTTGCAACGTTCCAGCTACTAATCCTGAAGATCGATACGACATAGCTAAATTAGCTTTTGGCGAAAAAGTTTAACCTTTCTGATTCTATATCGGGCTTGCAGGATCCAGTAAAAGTATTACAGAACATTATATTAATAACAGCATTGATAATATTGATGAAAATAATGTTAGAGAATATATTTTAAACAAAAAAACTAAATAGCTGAACAACATTTACATATTTTATTAATACGCTACAAGATAAAATGTTACATTTGGAAATGATTCATCAACGTTAAAATTATTGCACGAAAGATTATTCCATATTAAAAGAAAAACGACTGGGGAAAGTTTTTTAAACACGGCAGCAAGTTTCTCGGTAAGGCGATTTGGACACAAGGCCAATATAAGAGTGCAACCAACTTCAATCAGCCGAAGAAAGTTGGGAGTTACTAGAGGTTCAAAAAGATTAGCATTTTAACGACGACATAAAGCTAAACCTTCTAAAAAAAGGTTAAAAAGGCATCACAATGTTTCATCCAACATCGCAGCCAATCAAACAACTGCAAGTAAAAATGGCGAAGGACATTAAATTTCGCATAAATTGCATTGTTTTAGTTTCCTTATTCAAACATTACAAATATTTTAAAATTAGTCTTCTTTTAACTGATTTTAATAAAAAGTCGTCGCTTTTGGTCTACGAATAATTAACCTTCCACATATGAATTTCGCTCCAAAGTAACATTCCATATACGTGTTTGGCACCTCGCCGCCTATTGGTTGAAACATGGCCGCGTGCCGAAAAGGAACAATAGAAAAGTCCTAAGTGCTAAATATATATACGGATTGTTTAGATGCCCCTCGTACGAA
Source organism: Diabrotica undecimpunctata (assembly GCF_040954645.1). NCBI lineage: Eukaryota > Metazoa > Arthropoda > Insecta > Coleoptera > Chrysomelidae > Diabrotica > Diabrotica undecimpunctata. Next base: position 68,067,184 of record NC_092805.1, read on the forward strand.
GAATCTTCCGCAAGTGAAAGCCTATAAATACCGCGAGTGTGTGTGCAGCAGCAGTATTGGTAAGACTTTTAATAAATTTGCTATTACATGTATAAACCTTTACTACTTATCCTAATTTTCCTAATCCCTAAAATCCTAATATTTTGAACCAGCCCTATGTACTACAGTCCTCATACACTGCAATTATATTGATAATTTCGCATATGTACACCATTTTTTGTACACATGGTATTATATCAGCTTTCGATTTTTAACTGTAGAAGTTTTAATAGAATAGAAGTTTTAGTAGAAGAGTTTAATATATTGCGCTCTATATTTTATGCACCCAAAGAAAATGTGGTCCAGATTTCCAATGATGTTACAAATCTCGCATACGTCGCTCTGGAGTATTTTGATTTAACAAGAACATCAGCATGAAAACAAAGAAAAAAATATATAATACCATGACAAGAAGTATCCTCACTTATGGGTGTGAAAATTGGACAATAAATAAGAAAACCAAAAACAAAATAAGAGCAACAGAAATGGAATTCCTAAGGAGAAGCTGCAGAGTAACAAGAAGAGACAGAATAAATAACATGGAGATTAAGAGGAGAATGGAAATGAACTCCGACATAATAGACTAAATCGAACAGAAGAGATTAACATGGTACGGACATGTCAGAAGAGCAGACCAAAATCGGTGGATAAATAGAATAACAGAGTGGAGCCCGATAGGAAGAAGAAAGAGAGGCAGACCCCGAAGATCTTTCAGAGATGAGGTGGACGAAGCAATGAGTAGAAGAAACCTACAGGAAGGGGACTGGCTAAACAGGAAAACTTGGAGAAAACGGTTAAGTGAAGGAATACAGTGAAAACTGTGGAAATCCTTGTATATATATATATATATATATATATATATATATATATATATATATATATATATATATATATATATATATATATATATATAAATGTGCTGGATAACATGCGTGAACAAACTTCATTCTACCGATAGTGGTTATAGTTCTACGATTGTAATCATATTTGCTGTACCAAGAATTTCTTCTTAATTTGGTTTCTATTTTGGTATATCGAGTTGGATTTGCAAAACAGTACTCTTGCCATAAGTATGTCCATTTCTTCAACATTTTTTGTTTTGATAAATTTATTTCTTCTTCTATTGATAATTCACAATTTATATCTTCTCTTATTTGTATACTGTCTTTGGCAATGTTATCTGCAATTTCATTGTTTGTTATTTGTTTGTGTGATTTGAACAGTAGAATTTAATATTCTTATTAAGATCTTGTAAATATTTAAGACTATTTTTAATGTAAAATATAGTGTGATTGGATGCACTGGAATTCAAAGTTTTTAAAACTGAAAGCGAATCTATAAAAATAATTGGTTATATTTGTATTGGTAATAATTTGGTAATCTTCCTGCTGTACATATTTTAATGCTTTTTGTATTGTTATAACTTCAGCAGTAAAAATAGATACAAACTCGCAACCTGTGCCATCAGTATCTTTTAAACCATCGGTATAAATTCCGTGGAAATTTTAATGTTCTGCCAAAATTTGACGTTTAACTGTATTACTAGTAACTTTGCCCGTCGCATCCGACGGGAGATCCAATCAATTGTAATCTACACTCAATCATTAAATTTTTTAAATAATAAACCTTTTTCATACAATCCAAGCAAATATAAATTATGATCTAATGCACTTCTGAGCTGACATCATCTTTTTTTACTAGACCCTGTATATATATATATATATATATATATATATATATATATATATATATATATATATATATATCTATATATATATGGTCAATACCCTCATCTGGTCAATACTATCAAAATTAGAAAGACGTCATATCTAGGACACATAATGCGCCATAGGGAATTTGAGCAGCTCCAGGTAATATTAGAAGGCAATATTGAAGCTAAAAGGGGCATAGGACGAAAGAAAAAATCTTGGCTACGAAACATCAGAGATTGGACCTACATTGCCATATTGATCGCCAACGTCAACAGAGATGGCACTTAGGAGGAGGAGGATGAGGATATATATATATATATATATATATATATATATATATATATATATATATATATATATAATATATATATATATATATATATATATATATATATATATATATATATATATATATATATTGATTTATAGTATCAGCAATCGGTCAGGAAATAAAACTCTATTTGTTCAGTCTCAATATTTCGTCACGATTTTGTGACTTCTTCAGGAGAAAACTGTAAATTTATTAGAATAATTAATGATTATATGTAAACAAAATGAATATTTTAATACTTACAACTATAAGAATGAAAATTTAAATTTTTTTGACATATCTAAATAAATGACATATTTGATTGATTTTATTAAGGAGTTATGGTAACCGCAATATGTTATAGAGTGAATTCCCGTTGTACAATTTTCAGCGAGTAGGGTAAAATAAACAATTATTACTATGACAGTATTATTCATTTTATAAAGTGGAAAGATGGAATTAATAGAATTGAGAAAGAATCAGGAACACGATAAATTGATCTATAAAATGTAATTGATGGTATGTAGTCAGTTACTGCAATACTGATATTTAGGAATGTAATAAAATTATAGGTAAAGTTACTAGAGAATTACTAAGTTTGTGTTTAAAGGTTAAGATCTATCATATTATATATTGTTTAGTATGTTGCAGTAGATATTACTTAAATGATTGGTGTCTGTTTTATAATTGATAGATTAAGGAGTTTTATTAATGTGTACCATTTCAAGGAAAAGCCGATTTTTATAATTATCAACTTGTTCCAAGATTTTTACATTATTAAAGTCAAAGTTATGTCCTGTCTTCAAGTGGTGGTCCACTAAGGCACAAGAGTTTTTTTGTATGTTACAGTCACTTTTGTGTTGAGTGACACGTTTTTTAAGCCACTGTTGACTTTGACCAATATAACAACTTTGACATTGACTGCAATTTATTCTATAAATTATATTACTCATTAATGAATTTGGAGTTTTAACTTTTATTTTTGAGAATAACCTTGAATTTAGAAGTCGATTGTATTTAATTAATTTAATGTTCGGAAATGTTTTGAAAAGTGGGAGAATTTGGTCTGTTCAATTTTTTATGAAAGGTATTTTTTTATATGAAACTGGTTGTGGATTATTTATTAAAGCTCTATTGTAAAAGTTAGTGTTATAAATAAGTTTTTTTAATATATGTTTTGGGTAGCCATTGTTTAAAAACATTTCAAAAAGTTTCTTTAAATTGACATCTAGGAAACTCCGATCACAGATTGTCGTTACACGATTTTTCATAGATACAATTGTGTTAAATTTTTGACTTCTAGGATGATTAGAATAATAATTTATAAATCTGCCGGACGCAGTATCTTTTTGATACCAATCTAATATGATTTTGTTATCATTAGTTCTTATGACTTTGGTATCTAGAAAAGGTATACTATTTTCATTTTCATATTCGACAGTGAATTGAATATTTTGATGGAGTGAATTAAAGATCGTTTGTACTGTCTGAATATGGTTGAATGGTACACTGCATATTATATCATCAACAAATTTATAAATAAATGCTAGTGAAAACGGCAATTTTGAGATTCCAAGGTCTAATAAAAATGGTCTAGGATAATTGTTGCTAAAATAATTAATAAAACTGTCAAAGTCAACAGTGGCTTAAAAAACGTGTCACTCAACACAAAAGTGACTGTAACATACAAAAAAACTCTTGTGCCTTAGTGGACCACCACTTGAAGACAGGACATAACTTTGACATTGATAATGTAAAAATCTTGGAACAAGTTGATAATTATAAAAATCGGCTTTTCCTTGAAATGGTACACATTAATAAAACTCTTGAATCTATCAATTATAAAACAGACACCAATCATTTAAGTAATATCTACTGCAACATACTAAACAATATATAATATGATAGATCTTAACCTTTAAACACAAACTTAGTAATTCTCTAGTAACTGTACCTATAATTTTATTACATTCCTAAATATCAGTATTGCAGTAACTGACTACATACCATCAATTACATTTTATAGATCAATTTATCGTGTTCCTGATTCTTTCTCAATTCTATTAATTCCATCTTTCCACTTTATAAAATGAATAATACTGTCATAGTAATAATTGTTTATTTTAACCTACTCGCTGAAAATTGTACAACGGGAATTCACTCTATAACATATTGCGGTTACCATAACTCCTTAATAAAATCAAACAAATATGTCATTTATTTAGATATGTCAAAAAAAAAAATTTTAATTTTCATTCTTATAGTTGTAAGTATTGAAATATTCATTTTGTTTACATATAATCATTAATTATTCTAATAAATTTACAGTTTTCTCCTGAAGAAGTCACAAAATCGTGACGAAATATTGAGACTGAACAAATAGAGTTTTATTTCCTGACCGATTGCTGATACTATAAATCAATATTTAAAACAGTACGGTCGAAAAAATAATTTGAAATATATATATATATATATATATATATATATATATATATATATATATATATATATATATATATAGTAAACTCTTAAATATTGGGGAAATCTGCAAGAAAGAATGAGTATCAATTGTTTCGCCTAACTTTTTCGCCAAAGATAATTAATTTGGCTTCTTCAGGGCTAAAAGAGAAGAAATTATATTTAGCTACTATATATTATCTATTTAAAAACACTGTAGATCTAACCGTAATTTAGAATTGTAGAGTTAGGATGTTAAAACAAAAAAAATTTAACTAGTAACAACATAGTGGTTTTTTTTGTTACTATGTGAAAAAGTTAACGTTGGAAATGTATGGTAGCTATGAACTTGAAAAGTAAAGGTGTACCCAAGGATGACCGCAGAAACTAATGCAACTATATTTAAAAGAAGAATTAAGTCTTTTCTTTTAAATGTAGAAGACAAAGAAAATACAAAAAAAACGGAAAAGAAATAAATAAAGACCTAATTACATTTAATTTCCAATCTAATTGCTTTACCTGTGGTGGGTTTTTCGATATTTCAAAATAAAAAATTTATTCAAAGTAACGATAGAAGCGATAATACATTCAGCATATTTAAAAACTAAAAACAAAACACATAACACATAAACAATCACAAATAATTTCGATAAAAAACATTTTAGCTTATTTGAGTAATGTACTGCTTGTATGCCCGCTTTATATACTTTATACACTTTTAATAATTAATTTTCAATTGTTTTGTTTATCAATGTTACATGGAATCTTACTTTTTTCGAGTTATTAAACTGTAAATTTTAATAAACAGCTCAAAATTTTACCTAATGATTAAAAAAGTTTAGAATTCGAGTGTTTTTGTTTGTATTTTCTCAGAAAATTCTCCATAGTAATGTATATTTTTTTACAACGTCAGAAGTTAATGAACAAAAAAACACCGACTTTTTAAAAAGCAGATATTTTGACATGTGAATTTTTTAATAAAAATTGCTTTATCGATGTGAAGTCAAAATAGGGGAAAAAATAAATATTTTAAATAAAAAAAAAATTATATTCTGTTTGAGACGCAAAAAGATAAATTTTCACTAAATTTTGTAAAAAAAAATTTTGTAGAATAAAAAAATAGAAAACCAAAAACTCAGTTATTTGAATTTTTCGCATATATTTTGAGGTTATGTGAAAAAGGTTTAAATACAAATGTTAAAGATCTTTTTACTACCTACAACTTGGCTATTTAACTTTTTCCATTGGACTTTTTTTTCCTTGTCTGAAGTTTTGCTGAAAATCATTATAAACAGTTTTTACTCTTAGAAACATACCCCCTCCAATTCTTGACCTCGCATCGCCCGTTAATTAGTTTTTATATTTCCTTCCTTTTACTATGGGTTCCATTCTGTTTTATTGATATATGAATGTATGTTGGAATGTTTTTTACCTCGTCTAATAGAATAGAATAGAATAGAAATATGCTTTATTGTCACTGAATATTATGCAGTTTTATGGACAAAGCTTACAAAAAGTAAAAAAAAATAATAACAATAACAATTAAAATTTACTAAAATTCCATAAATCGTCAATATCACAAAATAAAACATTAAAATATACAATCCATTGCAAAATTTCACTAAATGGCAAATTGCATAATAAAACCTTAAGAACTAATTTACGAATAAGTTTAAGCTGCGGCATGTGATAACCAAATATATATATATATATATATATATATATATATATATATATATATATATATATATACATAATAAGGTCTTTCAGATAGATAGGCTTTTGTCAATTTACGGCACTTAAGGATAGAAGTTGTAGATTTAAGTTGCAAAAGGTGATGGTTGTATAATTTTTTTTGTCGAATATAATGTAGATTTCTTTACTAACTCAGTGGCTGGGATCGGTAAATACACATCAAAGCTTGAATTTCTGGTGTGGAGTAGTCATGTAGGTCATCAAAAACATGTAGGTGTTTACGAATTAAGCTAACAGTTTCTAGAATATACAGAGAGGGAAGAGTTAAATCCCTTGATTTTTAAAGTAGCTTTTGCAATGTGCTATTTTACTGAGGCCAAAAAGATACCGTAATACTCTTTTTAATTTAAAAATAATATCAGATTGGCCAGCTGTAGTAGAACCCCAAAAACGGAGGCCATATCGAAGATGAGACTCGAACAAAGAAAAGTATGTTGTTTTGGAAAATGCTAAATTCATTTCCTTCGAAACAGATCTTATTGCATAGCAGGCTAAGGGTAGTTTTTTACTTAACAAATCGATGTGAAGGAACCATTTAAGGTTGCTGTCTATAAAAATACCGAGAAATATTACAGAATCAACGATACTGATCTGGCTGTTATTAAGAAGCAAGGGCTGAAGAGCTCCTTTATAGGATAATGCTACTGTCTTATCCACGTTATAAGGGAGTAAATTAGAGTCGGACCAGGCATTTATTTTAAGTAGATCAGAAGTTATAATTGCATGAAGAGTTGCAATATTAGAGTTCTTCCAGGTAATACTGGTATCATCAGCAACAAGAAAAATTTTTCCATTGATTTTTAAGTTAGTGATGTCATTTATAAAGATAAAGGTAAGTAGAGGACCCAGTACTGAATCTTGTGGTACTCAACATACAATGCTTTTAAAACTAGAGTCAGTATCATTTGCTCTAACTAGTTGTTTCCTATTCCTCAAGTAAGAATGGATCCAATTTAAAGAAATACCTCGAATTCCGTAGAAATTTAGTTTTTTTAATCAAAATGTTGTGATTTACACAATCAAAAGCTTTGGCATAGTCACAAAAAACCAAAAACAATGGCAGTATACAGATTATTGTTTAGTGCTTAATAGAAATCATGTAGTACAGAAAACATAGCATCGCTGGTACATTTATTAGATAAAAAGCCGAACTGACTTTGTGATAAAATGTTGTTTTCAACGAGAAAGGACATAAGTCGGGCTCTTATAAGTCTCTCAATAATTTTGGATAGGACCGGTAGTAAGGCAATAGGTCTGTAGTTGCAGACATTAGATTTATCACCACCCTTATAAAGAACAATAATAATGGCTGTCTTTAGGCACTCTGGAAATATACCTTTTTCAAAGGAATTGTTAATTAGTGAGACCAGGACTTCTAACACATTATTTGGGAGATTTAAGAAAATTTTTATGGGTAGTCTGATGTTATATTTTTACTCACATTAACGTAGTATTCATTTAGATTTTCAGGGTTTGGAAGAGAAAATGTTTGAGCTGTGTTAATTTTATTTCGAAGATCGTTTATTATGGACCAAGGGTCCCTTGCAACATTTTTAGAGCTTCCCAGACGATTCTCATAGTAAATTTTTTTAGCTGTTGTGATAACTTTTAGATATATTCAGTGACAAAGACATTGGTAGTAAATTTCTTGATGTACAGTAGTGAACGCATATTCTTGGCTGATATGCGGATATGTTTGGTAGTCCAGAGTTTGTGATGTTTTGACTTAATTGTAATTAAAGGAAATGCCTTATTGAAAATACAGACAAGCTTATCTAAAAACTGAAATTATAGTCCACGTCCACAGAGGAAAAGTGCCACCCAGAAGTCAAGCACAAATTTTGAAATTTACCAAATTGCTGAGCGAAGCAATCCTACCTATACTTTGGATTTTCGAGTAATGTTTGTTAATACCGTTAAACTTGGTATATACTGCTTCATGGCCAGAGAGTCCTGCATTAATAATTGTAGAACGTATATCAAGTGATGCGAAATCTGAGACAATATAATCAATTATGGTAGATGTTGTTTTAGTAATTTTTGTAGGAGAATTAACGTGCATTGTGAAACCATACGATTCGAATATATTGACGAAAGATAATTGGGTAGCACAAGTAACAGTGTAATTAATATTCAAGTCACCGCATAGAATCTTTCTGCTTTTATAGGACAGGTCGTTCTAACACATTTAACAGGTTCCGAAAAAAAAAAGAGTCAGGTGATCTATAAATGCAAAGAATGTATACATTAAGATTCTTTTTATAAACCAATGAAAACTCAAAAAAGGATTCATTCAACAGAAAGTCATATTTTGTTATAGGAGAGAAATCATTATTTGTAGAAAGAATTAGGGTGCACCACGAGCTGAACTTGGACGATTATACCTAGCAATTGTGGTATATTTTTCTACAAAAAAAGGCTCGTTAACTTCAAGCCAGTGTTCGGTAACCGCAACTATCGGGAGAAATCCTAATTCCTCTAGAAACAAAAATAATTCATCTGTTTTATATCTTATAGAACGAATATTAATCAGAACCGTGCTAAAGTTGTCATCACTATAATAATTTAAGGTTTCTAGTCCCACAGAACACGTCATATTATTTAAAATTATTTAAAAACCAGCAGTCTAAATGGATAATACAGTGGTAGGTAGAATGCTACCGTATAATGTTACGTATTCCATCGATATACCTTATTACATATGAACAAGTGTTGTGAAGAATGAAAAAAAAAAGCAGAAAACAAAACTGGAGTACTTTGGTAGAAAAGGAAGTCAGGTCGAAAGGAAACCAGATATGCAGTGGTACGAAAGATCATCAAAGGAATGATAAAGAGCAAGTGCGGTATTGAAAGAAAGAGAATTTCTGTGATTAAAAAAATTTAAAATAGTGGTTTAATATGGGTTTCGCTCAATTATTATCGACAACTCTAAATAAAGATATAATCGCCATACCGATTTATAACCTCCGACAGGTGAAGCAAGTAATTCAATTAACAAATTAGCAATTCATTAGCAATTACGAGCTTAACAAAACATTCTCTACCATTAGAAAGTACCATTTCTACAAAAAATTTCATACATCATGGTCTTGAACTCCATCGTACTGATATCAGCTATCTCATTTTTCTTTTTTGAGTTACGTATCTAATGTTTCTCTAAGTTCTCACTTATGATGTCATAATACATTTCTTTATTTAAATATGTCTTTAATTACCACAGTTTACTTTTTATGAAATTAGGAGTGACATGAAGAATTTTATTGGACGAATGAATAATAAGCATTTAATGTGATTATTTTAAGAGATAAGTCTAATTGAAAGTATGTGAAACACCGTAGTAAGTAAGTAAACTGGAAAATTAGAAAAAATTAAAACATGTGCTTTTATATCGATTATAAACACAATTTTTTATATACATACCTAAATCTATAAAAAGCTGTTTTATCCTATCCCTGAACAATAAGAAATTTAGAAAGGGAGAAATTTATCACAGACAGCAAACAATAATTATTTGTCATTATGAAAATGACAAAAAACAAGCATGATCCTAAAATAAAACAATTAATGATAGAATGAATTTTAATTTCACGAAATAAAATAATACAACCATATAGTCTAATATCCCAATGCACGATCATTACGTTCATAACGTAGTTAAACTTACATGGGTCCCAGTCAAAACGTGTCCGAAAATAATTTTATTTGAATGTTTGAGATCCTGAGAGAAGTTGAAAAAAAAAAAATGATAGCAAATTAAGGTTGCAAACGCGAGATATCAAAGATAAAGTAAAATAGGCAGCAATCAAGGACATTGGTTTGATAAGTGATAATATGTAAATTATTATCTATCTTTCTTAAATATCCATCGACGCATGCTTTAAAAACTTATACAACTGATACTAGCCATGTGAAACCACTAGCGTTGCGCCATTGATTATCTTTGATACCTCGCGTTTTTAGCCACCTAAAGCGTTTTAGGCAACCATAATTTGCGACTGTTTTTTCTCAGGCAACTTTATCATCATATTAAAACATCATGTTAAAAACTTGGTTTTAATTTGATATATAAAACATGCATATAGGTCAAGAGCAGCGTATTTTATTTAAAAAATAAATGAAAACATTTTCGTTCAAAAATTAATTACCATTAATTGAATTAAAACAATTTGCGGCCACATTTTGACTGGCAAGCTGTTATCAAGGTATTCTCCTGTTCTTAAATTTATCTAAAATTGTGAACATGTTTAACTACGTTAGGAACGTATTGATCTTGAAATGGGATCTCGTACTATTACAAGAATAACTCAAACTATTAACAATTAAAGTTGCAAAATAAGCAGACTGAAGAAAAAAATGTGAAATATGTTAACGTTGCTGGTAAAAAAACAGCAGGGTGTGCGTTATCAACTCACGACAACTAAATCAAAACTTAGACGTACACAACGGATTGTACTTGACGTCGGTTAATAAGTTCCGGATCTATTCGTTTCCATATGATGTTTCGATAGTCCTAACCATGAAAAGCGTACTGTCAAAATTTATTGTTATTCGGATTATTATTATTATTATGTGTGGAAGGAATTTTTCAACTATAAAGGTGTTTGGTATCAACACCTACAACCAGTTTTCCCAGATAGTCCTTGGCAAATCGATATCCTTTACATAGCTAGAAAACATAACAACTATTATTACAATTCGTACAGGCCACTGTTTAGTTCCAAATCACCTATTCAAAATAGGGGTAATGGACATCCTTATTATGAATGTGGTTAATTAGCAGACTTAAAACACATGATTCTTAAATGTCCTATTAAAACCGTGCAAAATTTTGATTTATATATATTGAACTGGCTAGAAATATATGCCCAACACCTATATTCCTCACATCTTTTCTTTATTTTCACCTTTTATTTATAACCCGAAGTTGGTTGTTATTAATCTCCTAATACATTTCTTCAATATTCACAAAATTAGTTATGCGGAAAGGGAAATTATTAATAAATGTATAAAATAAATAAATATTTAATAATAAATAATTTAAATAACATGATACAAATTATGTAGATAAGTCAAGTCTAGGTAAAGTGACAACACAGTATATATTTGGTATAAGATAAAAATTCTGTAATCATCTGGGTTTTTCACTATACCTAGCCGAGGTAATATTGCCGAAGCAATATTTTGCGAGAGATTCTACCTCTATTCTGTTTGTCCCATATTAATTCTAAATTTTAGGTGAATAAGGAATTTTTCCTTTACTCGACAGCGTAAAATACCCAAGTAGGTGGAGACCAATAAAATTAAAAAGAAGAAGCAGAAGATTATGATTTACCGAGTTACAGTCCTTAAAGTGACGCTACTTTTGTGATTTTTATAAACAATGAATTAAAAGTAATCTCGTGGTTGATTTAGCACTACTATTTGATGTGAAAAACAAACTGAGCGACGGCTCAAAAATTATTACCACTACTCTGCTTCGTCGATTACAACCATTAAACGATTAATTGCTATATTCAAACTCGGTCGTTCGCACACCAATGATGTTGAGCGCTCTGGAATGCTAAATGATGCCCATGATAAATGCCCAAAACATCAAAAAAACGATAAAAATTATTATAAAAAACTAAAATTCTCAAGGGATAGTGACTAGTCACTATTGTACACGAACATTTTGGTATGAGAAATTTGTTTTCAAAATAGTTTAGACCAGAGCAATAACAAAAACAAATTGATGAATCTCGACAAACATGTCTTTACTTCACTCTGGAACCAACTTAGCATTTATATGAGTGCACAGCACCCGGATAAAGCCTTCCAAAGCTACCAAAGACGCAACAAACCGCTGAAAGATTATGACCTTTGTATTTTGGGAATCGCAAGGAATTATTTTCATTGACTATTTGAAACATGAGAAAACAATCAACAGCGAGCGACTACTATATTGGTGTATTTAAGACCAAAATCTTAAAGAAAACGCCTCATTTGTTGAAGAAAAATGGTTTCACCAAGACAGTGCACTGTGTCGCAGGTCGATGAAAACGATGGCAAAAATGCATGAATTGGGCTTTGAATTACTTCCACGCCCACGAAGTAGTGGAAGGAGCAGGAAGTAATCAACGAAATTAGAATTAGAGATTATTTTAATGAATAAAGAATATTTTTGTTAAAAATGTTATTTTACTAGTAAGGCCCGGGACTTATTGACGAAGCTAATATAGTAGTTATTACCAATATAATCATAATGAGCTTAGTAAATAAAACTTGTCGGCAAAATGTACATACAACTATCATCGTTTTGGAATATGAATTTCAAGTAGGCATTATTTAATAAATGAATTAATTTTCATTGTATATCATCCTTTGAATTTTTGATAGTGGTTTATGAACCTCTTCACAGGGCTCTTCTTCTATATTTTACGTGCCTAGATGTGGCTCTTAGTGAGTGTTATTGCACGCTAATTTTTGCAGTTACTAAGATCCGCTTTTAGAGTTTTTATTACAATCTTTTTTTCCACTCATCTCTGCATTTAGTTCTTATAAATTATTTTCTAAGGCTTATATTCTTTTATGTTTTAAATATAGAAATGCTCTTAAAGTGTTCCTTACATGTTAATATTATTTATTTATTAATTTTGATGTTCGTTTGTTTTTATTTTCTTTTATATCCCTTCTGCTATTTCTTGGATTTTATACGATTGTGCATTGTGTTTGTATATGGTTTCTTGCTCTGCCACCCATATATTTGTAGATTAATTAATAAGAGTACTTAATATTTTAAATATTATATAGAAAATATATAATAAATGAAGAGTATATTATGGTATTGCTTACAAGTATTAAATTTACTAAAAACATCAAAATACTCTACAAAAATGAAAAGAATAAAAAGGATAATAAAGTATTTTACACCAAAGATAACACAGATACATAGTTTTCGGATTTAAAATTTATTTAGTTTACTATTAAAGGAATAATTCTGTACAAATAAGAATAAAAAATTTAAAAATTTTTGGTATTTTATGTGAATATTTAATTTTGTACAAATAATTTTAGACGTATAAATTTTAATTATACACGCAACGTGGTGTGTTGTAATGAAAACCGGAAGGAGAATAGAAGCCCTTCGCAGTGTCCTGCTGACGCCTCCTCTGTGGATAAATTAGTATTCCGTCGAAGTGGTCACTTAGTCAGTACAAAAAGCGCGTTTGGCAGATCCCTCGTTCGGCCGGCAAGGCAGATTCAGTGAGTACCAAATAAATGCCTGTCTGGGTTATCGAAGCATTTTCCGCGAACCACGTGGTCTATGGTATTGCCGATGGCTTTTTTGTTGGGTAATTGGAATTTTTAAATGCTCCGATGGTCGAAATTTTTAGAGATGAGGGGTACAGACACGGACGGCAAATATGAGGCCGTATGAGGATTGGACAGTTTAAAGTAATTCTCGGTATCGATCTGTTTTCGATGGGAAAATATTTGATAACTAGCAAAGAAATGAAATTCTAAATATTTTGATTATGAGTAATTTAGGGTACAAAGGGTAATTATTTTAGTTAAAAATAGAACACCGAGAAATATATATATATATATATATATATATATATATATATATATATCTATATATATATATATATATATATATATATATATATATATATATATATATATATATATATATATATATATATATATATATATATTGTTGTGATTTGCTCAAACTGTATGTTTATAATATTTATTTTTTTAACAAATTAATATGATATCTCAGGGCTCTTTTACTTATTAAAAACAAAACGTGGCTTGAAAGTATTTTTTTCTAGTTGACTTTGAGGAAAAAGAGGATAGACAATTGGAAAATAAAATTACAGCACAATTATGACTTACAGAGCAAATGTTATATTAAAAAAAACCAATCAAATGTTAAAAGTAAAAATTTTGAATAAACATAAATATACCATATACAATGATTAGAATAAAAATCTGTTAGGCAGTTTATTAACATATAAGAATAAAAGTACAGAGATATAAAGTTTTAAAACGAAACAGTAACTATTTAATTAAATTTATAAAGGCCATAGCGGGATAAGATGGTAAAATCTGTACTTGTCTGAAATTTTGTTTGGGGTTGGGAACTTAAAAGTACATATTTAGAAACCCCTTTAGCCAAATTTTTATCTTCCTAGGTGACCCTTGGGATTCCCTATCACAAAAAATTTGTTTAAAAAAATGTTTTCCTGAGCGATGATTTGCTTAAAATAACTGAAACAATTTACGAATGTACATTGTAATGCCCAAAAACTTTTTGATTTTTTTTTCAGATTTTTCGATTAAAATTGAGCTCAGGAAAAATATTTGAATCCTTTTTTTAGGTTATGTAGGTAATCTTTGGCAAACTTTTAAATTATTATTTTTTATTTGTTTTTTTTTTCGTTCTTTTCAATGACTGGGTTAGATTTTTCATTTTCACTTCTGAAAATTGTCAAAATTTAAAAAACCCATTTTTGTTTTTCCTATGGATTTAGCACATAAACTCAACTGTATGTTAATAAATAACGATTTTATATTACATAATTTTCATTTCTAACAGCGCGATCCGGTTTGTCATTTTCAGACCAGAACATACTCAAAATACGACAAACCCTCTTTTTTGATATTTTTTCCATGTTTAAAGCACATAACCTTATTTAAATGTAACAAATATCCTTTTTTGTTTGTCTCTTTCCTTTATTCGAGTAGTGGTTATCATGTATATATTTTCATGTCCAAAACCCCTCTGATTTTTTTCAGATTTTTTGGGTCAAAATTGAGCTTAAGTAAAATATTTGAATTTTTCAAAGAATTTTTAGGTTATGTAGATTTAAAAAAACCATTTTTTTAATTTTCTTTATGTTTTTACCACATAAACTCAATTGCATGTCAATAAATATCAATTTTTCGTTATTTCTAATAGCAGGATTAGGTTTACCATTTTCAGAGCAGAGCATGCACAAAATATGACGAATCCTTTTTTTTTGTTATTTTTTCCATGTTTTAGTACATAACTACTATATACTATATACTAGCAGAATTTAAATATTTTTAAAATTAAATAAAGTAATTTTATTAATATTTTTTTAGATTCAATCTTCCTCTTCAAGTGCCATCTCCGCGGCGGAGGTCGGCAATCATCATAGCTATTCGGACTTTTGAGACGGCTGCTCTGAAAAATTCATTTGATGTACATCCGCACCACTCTCTCAGGTTGCGCAGCCATGACATTTTACGCCTCCCTATGCTTCTCTTTCCTTGGATCTTTTCCTGCATAATCAGTTGGAGCAAGGTGTATTTCTCTCCACGTGTAATATGTCCGAAATATTCTAATTTTCTTGTTTTTATTGTATTTAAAATTTCCATTTCTTTGTTCATCCTTCCCAGAACCTCTTTGTTTGTGACGTGTTTTGTCCATGATATTTTCAGAATTCTTTCGTACACCCACAGCTCGAATTATTCCAGTTTTTTCATTGATGTCGCATCCCAGGTCCAAGATTCCATTCCATAAAATAAAGTCGAAAAAACATAGCACCTCGCCAACCTAACTCTTAGTTCCAGTTTTAAATCCCTGGTACATAGGCACTCTTCTCATTTTGTAGAAATTTGCTCTAGCCTTTTCTATTCGTATTTTAATCTCTTGATTGTAATCATTTGTGGAGTTAAGGTTGATCTGCACCCCCCAAAAGACAAACTGTAAATCAAAAAAACTACTTTTTTCCAAGTATAAAGCGGGAAAACCAAACATAGGATTTTGTTAATTTTTGTTACAGCATCAAGATATAATTATAAGAAATACTTATGAATTTTTTGAAAATTTTTGAATTTACAGTTTTGTCCCAATAGGAAAAAATAATATGTTTCGGCTTATAATAAAGTTACCGGTAAGAAACCGAAAATTTTTTTAATAACAACATATATAAAACTGTAAAAGTGGAAAATATTTGCAATAAAACGTTAAATATTTTTTCCTAAACATATGAAAAATCGCGTTAAACAAGAATTATGTCTTGAACTACCGCCTTCAAATTGTAATGTAGGAAGATGGCTCCATCTGAAACAATGGTAGTATTTATCATCGATAGATAGCATTACGTTCGGCTTCGAAACGCTTCAAACTAAACGTCATACTAACAGGGTTGCCATATCAATTACTTTGTACAACACTTTGGCAGATTATAACAAAATTTAATATAAATGTTATCGGTTTGAATTTTGAACCGGTTATGCTGAAACTTACAGAGTTACACAATAGTAGATACTGCAACTTTTATTTTGAAAGTACGATATTATAAAATTTACACTCTATAAGTAATATATCTATAAAAAACCTATTTAGTTTTACAAAACTATTTAGGCGTTTTTAGTTAATTATTTTAATATTTATAAACAATAGTGCTCCTTGCATAACCAGTGGCGTACTCACAATTTTTCTGAGGGTTGGGTTTTGAAATTTTTTTATGCTACCTCCATTGTGAGTCCCTAAAATTTGGGTTTTAGTTTAATTTAAAGTACTAAAGATAACAGTGCCAAAGATTCAGGTATTTATTATCCTGCCTAACAACTAAAACCACCCTCTCTTACTTGTGTGCATTTGACTGTCGCACGTACCGTACTCCGAAAGGAGTGTGGAGGCACGTACCGTACTCCGAAAGAGGTGGGGAGGTCACTGTAAGACTGACGACACTCACTTTTTGGGACACTCCCTTCTCTTATCTAAATCTTATCTATTGTTCTGAAGCGATTTTCTTGTGGCATTTTAAAGTAATTACTATTTTAATGGGAATAAGCCCCAATTGAAGGTTAAAATAAGTTTATTAACGTTTGACATTAAACCAACTTGTAAATACAATACATTTTGGACACGGCTATCGCCGTATTCTTGTTCTTCTCCGCCAATCCTGCCGGTTTAAGGCATGCTCCTCCTCCAGACCTTTTGATTCCATCGCTCTTCTAATTCCTTCATTCCATGAGCGCAAGTTCTATCTCTTTTTCTTCTTCCAGGGGGCTTCAATTTGTGAAGTTTTTGGGGCCAAAGTTCGTCAGGCATTCTCAATAGGCGTCCAAACCATTTTGAACCTCTTCTTTCTATTCTGTCAATGACCGTTTCTGCAGCATTCATCTTATTTCTTATATATTCGTTGGTCTTCCTTTCCTGCCTTGATGTTCTAGCACTTCTTCTCAAATAATCCATTTCAACTGCTAACAATTTTCTCTTCAGGTCTGCATTAATTGTCCATACTTCAGAGCCATAACAAAGAACTGATTCAACCATGGTTTGCCCTATTCTTTTTTTGTTCCTTTTGGAAATCTTGAGATCCCACCATAAGGAGTTCAGACATCCTACAATTTTACGTCCTTGATAAATTCGGTGTTTAATTTCGGTTTGTCCCAAGCCGTTCTTAGCAATGAGTGCACTTAAATATTTAAATTTTTCCACTTGTTTGATTTCCACGTCCTCGTCGATCAACACTTCAAACCTTGCATCTGAATTGATAACTAAATATTCTGTTTTCTTCATGCTGACTTGTAACTCCCATTTTACATATTCTCTGTATAGACGCTTCATCATAAATTCTAGATCATAAGAATCTTTAGCTAGAACGACTTGGTCATCCGCAAAGTTCAGGGAGAACACTACGTCATTTCCTATGTGGATACCCATTCCCTGGCATTGGTTTTTCCAATTTTGGAGGACTGCCTCACTATATAAATTAAACACTAAGGTTGACATACTGCACCCTTGTTTTAGTCCTTTAGTTACTTTTATTGGCTCTGATAGTCTATTTCCGATTTTTAGGTAAGTAGTGTTATCCCTGTATACTTGTGATTATTCCTAAAAGGTATGGACTAATGTCGAGTTGTTGTAAAGCTTGCCACAATTTAAGTCTTGGAACTGTATCATATGCCTTTTCTAGGTCGATGAAGCCTAGATGTACTTTGGTACCAACTACTATTCTTTTTTCCATTAATTGTTGGAGTATAAACAAGTTATCAGTGCAAGATCAAGGATCAAAGATTCAAACGTCAATAAACTTATTTTAACCTTCAATTCCGGCTTATTCCCATTAAAATAGTAATCCAGTCGTTGGTCCGGTTGGTGTTTGCTTTCTTCTTCTTTCTTTGTAATGACTGCTCGGGTGTAATTGTGAACACTATTTCATCCCTCCGTACTTCCCGCCATCTTCACGATTATCTCTCTTACAGTCGCAGGGTTTATACCTATTTCGTTATACATTCTGTTTTTCTCCACTGTATATCTATTATACTCCAGCAGTGTGTGAGTAACAATGTCGGAATATTCGCAGTATAGGCATTTATCTGTATCTGTCTTTCTGAACCTAAAACAGATAATCTAACCAGTCTCCTTAGGCTCGGGATCAGCATCTTAGTCCACTGGGCAACATCTGCCTTGTTGTTCTCCTCTTCTTGCCATCTTTCCATTCATCTTTCCCTTTCTTCTTTTTTTTTATAGCTGTTGTCAAATGCTCCCATAGAGATGTGTCTTTTCTACTGCTAGCACATGCAGTCCACAAGTCCGTGATAGTCCACAATGTCTACGACCTGTCTACTTTTGTCATGAGCCTAATATTAGGTATCTATATCTAAATATAACGAAAAATATTATTAATTATTGTGTATTTATACAATAATTATTATGTTCTACATATTTAATGTGGTAATTTAATTATTCAATTAGCGTTTTGAATTTTTTGTATTGTATGTGAAAGACAAGTTACATTTTCCTACTATTTTTTATATATATTTTTTACTTCATATACTCTGGGAAAGGGGGGTGTAACCCCCAAAACCCCCCTATTTTGTATATTTTGTATTGTGTTGTATGTATTGTATATTAAAATATACTCGCTATATATCGCTACTTCAATACAAAAGAGCCACAAACTGGTAATTGTAAAATTAAGTATATTTACTTTCGAAATATAATAAACACTAGAGACCTCGCCCTGTGGACAAGGCATTACAGCCTGCAAGTCATATACTGCAACTATAAATATCTCAGTAACTTTTTGTTTGTCTTTTTCTTTTTCTGATCTTGAAAGAATTTTCTCTTTCATCTGGTTTTTGTTTCTCTTGTAAACTTGGTTTATCGTCAGCATTATTAGAGAATGTACATTCTTCACACTGGTCCTTCTTGGGCTGACAGGAGATATTAAAGTCTATCACAAAAATGTGATCTTGCATTTGGTGTGGAATATATTGTTTATCCTCAGAAACACATTTAGTAACATAATTTCGGTGTAAATCAGCAATGGTAAGACCGCCTTCTATATATTCGCGTTTAGAACGATCTACAATAATGGCTCTCGATTCTCGGAATGGAGTTAATATGATCCCTGACGTCGTCGTAGAAATGGATTAATCTGGTGATGATTATTGTGTCTTCCTCTAAGATCTTCATCTTGAATGCCTTTGACAGTACAGTTATTGTTCTTTTTCACAACAGATCTGACGATTTTCTCGGAAATAACTAGGGTATTCATGAAGAATATTTTGCATACTCTCTTACGTTCAGTACCTAATGGCAAATGTATGCGTTGTTAAAATTGTTGCGTGTACTGTCAACGCGTATAATATAACGATACTTTGGTACAATATAGACGTTTTATTATATATCAGAGCTGGGAACAAATTAATTACAATTAAAAATTGAGTATGCACTTTACTTAAAAGTAAATGTAATTAATTTCCCTGTGTAGCTGTGATTTGATCGTTATATTTTCTTTTTCGAGACAAAAATGTGATTACTTTTCACTATGGTTTAAGAAGCCTAAACAAAATTAAAATAAAAATACAATCAGTCCCATTAAAAATAATGACCTAATTTGATGAAGAACAAACAAACAATAAACAAATGAACTAATTTGATGAAGACGAAGACATAGTAAAATGTATTAATCCATAAAGACTGAGATAGTATAAATATTACATAATATCAACAAAAATGTAATATAATATGATGTACCAATTTAATGGTAATATGATATTTACAGATATAGCAGCAGTAATTTCTTTGTCGATAAAATTGTTTAGATAATTATTATATTCCGAGTGACACAGCAGAGCAGTAAAGTATTATACATAAAGATGGTGTTAAAGATATCTTTGCTTACTTGGTCTACTAGTATTATAAGTTATACCGTAGGTATTTGATAAAATTACTGTTTACACAACTTGGCAACTCAGCCAATTGATATAATGATAGAAAACTGCAATTTATGTTCGGGTTTGGAAATATTACAGAGTCATCATGTAGAAATCTACGATTAAGTTAAAAAAATTACCACAGTAGTATGCCGCAGTAGAGCCATCTCTAGGATCAGAAACAAATTAATCGAGGGTGAAGATCAACCTTAATTATTGTTCCCAGGTATGCATATTTGTCCACTTGTTCGACGTTGGTTCCGTTTATTAGAAGATTTGATTCAATACTAAAAGTTATAACTCGAAATAACAAATTATGGCCAATTTTGATAATTTTTGTTATTAAAATTATTAAAAATATTTAAAGACTTCTTACATATTAGACTCTCACTTATTTGAATCACCTATAGATTCAACACGTATTTTTCCAGCACTGTCATCACTACTGTATTTATCTTTCATATGTGATAAATACTGTCCATTCGACATTTTCAAAATCACAATATATATATATATATATATATATAATATATATATATATATATATATATATATATATATATATATATATATATATATATATATATATATATTGATATGATATAGGAGAAAGAAAGATATTGTTTAAAAAATTAATTTATAAGTTATATACTAGATAATGTTAGATATAACAAGTATTTGGTTATTTTAAGAAGTTATATACTAGAGAATTTAATAAAAATATATTTATGTGAGGGCATTTTTAATAAATTAGCATATAATAAGTGTAAAAAGTTGTATTTTAATGTTGTAAATATATTTAAGTGAGCCATGTGCATAGGCAACCAACTATACAGTAAATTGACAGACAGAAATTAATCATAATACAAATATAAAGTGGGTTATAATAATAATGTTAGTTTAAAATGTTTAATTTATATATATTTAATGATTTAAATGTATATTCTGATCTGAAAAGCCTAAATGTCAACAAAATTATTAATAGAAAAGAATGGAATTCTCTGGATCACCGGAGACGGCCTTGTTTGCGAAATGGTTTGTTCCAGAAAATTCAGACATGTATTTAATAGAACAAATGGAATTGCCAGATGATTCTAGAACAGAAAAAAAGATATAAATACCCGGTGATTTGGATTAGAAGCGATCAGTTATGAGTTACAGTTACTATGAGTGAAGTTTATTATGAAAGTTAGTAGACACATTTAGTTAGTGAAGTAAATTGTTCAGAATTTTCAAGAAGGCAGTCAGAAAAGTTTAGTAAGAAATATGAAAGTTAGTTGGAGTCAGTGAATCAGTTACAAATAGTCCAATTGTTTAATATAGTGAGTTAAATGAAGATTAAAAATTATGTATATATTTTAATGCACATTTATAATTATACACAAATAATTATTGAAGATTTAAAAAAGTATATTGGAAGAAATTAAATTATATTATGATTGGAGATTAGTATAAATCAACTTATAATAATTGGATATTGGTATATTGAAAAGAAGAATAAATATAAATGCTGTTTTGCTGGTTTGCTTGGTGGTTTATAAATGCTGGTGAAGAAAAATATATCTTAAATTGGTAGAAGCTGATAATTGGAAAAAGTAATTTCACAAAAACAAGGATAACCGAAGTACGAAGACATTCAGTGGTGATTAGAATCTATATAGTGGAAAACAGTTCATTTAGGCATTCAGTGAAAGAAAGGTACAAAATTTTGTTAATATAATTTAGTTAGTGTCATAACAGTTTCAATTTTGAAGATAGTTTGTTTAAATTTTACATTGTCTATAGAATTTAATTAGTTTTATAAGAATATCAATTTAAAGATAGTTTATTTTAAATTTACATTGGCTAGGTTAGATATATATGTGTGTTTCATAGTAGTTATAATAAAGATAATTTAAAAAAGTACTTACAAACTAATTCTTTGAGAACCGCGATAAAAACCCTATATATTATATTATTAAAAATACTCATTGCTCATCATTCAAACAAACAATACATCATAACAATTTGGCGCCCAACGTGGGGCTCTCTATTTAAAAGAATTAGTTTGGGAAGATAAGTGCTCTCATATAATTAAATTAATTATCAGTAGAAAGAAAAAAGTATAAATTTTATTTTTAATTATATTTGAACAAGTAAAGTCTTAAAATGTCTCAAGGAAAGAAAGGTACAAGAAGCAAAAAGAATGAAGAAGATGTGGAAGTAGAAACACAACCTATACAAGAGGAGAGTTTAGTTCAAGTTCCACAAGATACTGCAGAAATGAATCCAGAAAGAGAGGAAAATGTCAATATGGCAGCTTTGATGTCATTAATGATGCAGATGAACAAGACAATGGAAGAGAATACAAAAAAAAATGGAAGAGAATACAAAAAAAATGGAAGAGAATTCAAAAGAAATCAAAGAAGACATAAAAAAATTGGAAGAGAATTCAAAAGAAGTCAAAGAAGACATAAAAAAATTGGAAGAGAATTCAAAAGAAGTCAAAGAAGACATAAAAAAATTGGAAGAGAATTCAAAAGAAGTCAAAGAAGACATGAAAAAAATGGAACAGAAATTAGAAGAGAATTATAGAAAATTAGAAAAGAAAATAGAAGATAATAATAATAAAATTGTAAAACAAATAGAAAAACAAATGGATAAAAAACTTGAAGCTGCAGAGAAAAAAGTAGCAAATGAAATAAAAAATATACGGAATGACTACAAGAAAAGGATAGAAAATGAGAGGACAGAAGTAAAGAGGATTATTAGAAGACAGGAGAAACACAGAAGAAAAATTAGACGATATACAACAAAATATCCAAATAAATAATAATCAAATAAGAAATGTGGAACAGAGAATAGATGATATTTCACAAATGAGAGACATAGGGAGACCTTACTTAAATTTAACAAATGAGACTGGGATTAAATTCTCTGGTTATATAAAAAATTTGCATCCTAGAGTATACATAAATAGTTTAAAACATAAATTAAGATTCGTGAATAATATTAATGATATTAAAGATTATATTAGAGTGACATTAAATGACAATGCAGCAACTTGGTTTGCTAGTATTGATAATGATTTAGATAATTTTCAAACATTTGAAAATAAATTTTTAAATTATTATTGGGGTGAACTAGAGCAAGCTAAGTTTAGAGAAATTTTATATTTTGGAAAGTATAATCACAATTTAAAATCAAATATGGTGAATTATGCATTAAAACTGATAACAGTTGCAAAATATTTAGAAACACCACTTAGAGAGGATGAAACGGTCTTAAATGTATCTAGACATTTTGATGCTGATATTGTGCAAACAGTAACTGTACAAAATATTCAAACAATAGAGAGTTTTATTAATTTTATTCAAAGAATACAAAGAGGTAATATGACAAGTAATAATAATAACAACAGAAAAAACAATAATAACTTTCAATATAATAAAAATGATAATCAACAATATAGACAATCATATAACAATAACACTAGGTATGGTGATATTTTACAAAATTTTAATAATAATAACAGTAATCAAAATAGACAGAATTTTAATAACAATACTAGTTATAATAGACAACATTTTAATAACAGTACTAATAATAATAGACAAGATTTTAACAATAGAAGAAATACAGAACGACCTAACTATAACAGACAGGTAAATTGTGTTCGAAGGAATAGAAGCTGCGAAGACAGGGAACGGAATAGTACAAGGCAGAAAATGTGAGTAGAAGTCATAGTAGGGAAAGACATAGGACATCAGATCCAAGTGGTCAGATACAATCTGACAATTCTAATAATCAAAATTTTGTGCAGTAAACTTTCTGAATTACAAGTTAGGCCATTGCTATTATGAAAAACCTTCAGAATTTATTTCTTTAGATGAAGAGAAAATTATTGAATCTATTAATTTAATTTATATAAATGCTTTGGCCAAAAATAAAATGATTAAAATTATGATAGATACTGGTTCAGAAAGTACTTTAGTCTCGGAGAATTTTATTTTAAAACTATCAGACATAATAAAGATTCCAAAAATTAAAATTATTGGTGCAAATAATAAGAAGTTGGGTAAAATTGATAAACTAGCCAATTTTAAAATTAATATTCTTAATAAAGAAATTAATATGCAAGGATTTATTGTCAAGGATTTATGTGTTGATATATTAATGGGAAATGATGAATTGGAAAAGAAGAAAGTAAAGATAGATTTTGAAGAAGAAATGTATTTTGATGATGGGGAAATGTCCCAAAAGAATGTAAAGAATAATTATTGTAGTGAATATTTAAGGAATGGAAATTTTAAGCAGATGGATGCCTACGAGGTGGAGTGCGTAAAATGGGAAGCAAGGAATAATGAGTACATAATGAAGAACAATTTTATTTGTAAAGAAGAAGATATGATAAAAGTTTTAAATTGCCCTGAAGAATATAAATCAATAGTCAATATATTGCAGCAACACAAGGGACTTGTCAATAAAGAAAATAGAATTGCACAAAATTATATCCATAGTATAAAAGTTAAAAAAGAAAAAGATTTTAAAACAAAATCATACCCAATACCATATAAATACAGAAAAGAAGTAAACAAAACAATTAATAATATGTTAGAAGATGGAATCATTGAGAAGGCAGACACACGTTTTATAAATCCTATAGTAGTAGTACGAAAAAGATCAGGTGAAATCAGGTTATGTTTGGATGCAAGGAATATTAACAAGATTACTGAAAAGCAATTTGAAGCACCAATGAGTATAGATGGAATACTAGGAAGAATTACAGGAATGTCATTTTTCACTAAAATCGATTTACAGCATAGTTTTTGGTTAATACCTTTAGAAAGAAAAAGTAGACAGTATACAGGATTTCAGATAGATGGAGTAGTATATCAATTCAAAGTAGTACCATTTGGACTTCAATCATCTTGTAGTGCTCTATGTAGATGTCTTCATGATATTTTGGATCAATATGAACATTTTGTAATTCACTACATTGATGATATATTAATTTTTTCTAAAACGGCTGAAGATCATGAGAAACACCTAAAAATTATAATAAACAAATTAGACAAAGTTGGACTAAAAATAAATCAAGAAAAATGTACATTTTTTCAAAAAGAAGTAATATATCTAGGTTATAAACTTAACACTAAAGGAATCGAAATGGATCCAGAACGGACACAAGTCATTCAGGAATATAAAACACCACACAATTTAAGAACTTTAAGAGGATTCATTGGAATAATTAATTATTATAAAAGGATGATACCAGATCTAAGTATAAAAGAAATTCCATTACTTGAACTACTGAGAAAAGGTGTAAAATGGAGATGGGATCAGAGAAGAGAACTAGCATTCCAAGAGATTAAAAACATTTTTCTGTCAAATTTGAAAATATACTATCCTGACTACACACAGCCATTCATATTAAGAACAGATGCATCAATAGAGAGATTATCAGGGGTATTATTACAAATACATGATGGGGTCGAATACAAAATACAATTCATTTCAAGAATTACAAAGCCACATGAAAAGGGTTACTCAGTTTCAGAATTAGAACTAGCAAGTATAATACACTGTGTCACAAAATTAAGATTTTATTTGTTGGGTAATGAATTTACAATAGAAACAGATCACCAAGCTTTAACGTCTATATTAAATAACAAATATGGAAACAGTAGAATACATCGGTGGAGTCTAATACTTAGTGAATACTGCTTTGAAATCAAATACATTTCTGGAAAATCCAATATAGTGGCAGATGCTTTATCAAGGTTAGAAAATACACCACAAAAAGGGCAGCGAACAATAAAAATTGGATTAAATCAATTAGTAGAAAGTACTGGATTATATTCTAAAGAAGAAATTATAAGAGATCAGATCAATTTGAGTGAAAAACAAAAAGTCCTTAAGAAAGATGGAGTTTATTATAAAATAATAAATGGCATAGAAGTATATGTAATAACTAGAACTTTAGCAAAGAAAATATTGAAAAATTTACATAACAATTATATGCATATTGGTTCAAGAAAGCTATGGATGCTATTTAGGGACAATTATTTTGCAAAGAATGACATAAGTATAGCAAAAGAAATTACTACCCAATGCCCAATATGTCAACTAAACAAAGAAAAGAATTTCAAAACCAGAACACATATAAATCTAATGTTGTATATGAAAAACTAAATACAGTTTCCATGGATTTTATTTCAAATTTAGTTCTCAGTCCAACAGGAAAAAAGCATATACTAGAATTTTTCGAAGAAATAGGACCATTTAGAAATTGCATAATAGATAATGCTACATATTTTAACAACCAAAAATTTCGGGCATTTTGTGAGAAAAAGGGAATTAACATTCATTTTACAAGTATCAGACATCCTCAGGCAAATCCTGCAGAAAGATATATTAAAGAAGTTATAAAATATTTAAGGATACTGTGCCAAAATCAACATGAAACTTGGCAGCAACATATACCACAAGTAGAATATTTTTTAAATAATACACATAATTTGAATACAGAGGAAGTACCAGAATATTTAATGTTTGGCCATATAGGAAACAGAAAGTGGATTAGTGAATATAATCAGGACATGTTAGAACAAGTAATGCAGAAAGTGAATAACCGAATTAGGAGGAAAGCTGAAAAATATATCAGAAGACAAAATCGAAATATAAAAAAACCAATCACATTTCAAAAAGGAGACCTAGTGTTAATTCGTTCACTTAGAAAAAGTAATGTTAAAGAAAACCGTTGTAAGAAATTACAACCAATGTTTGAAGGTCCATATACAATTGAAAATCAGAATGGACTAAATAGTTATGTGTTAATAGATGCAGAGAACAGACTAAGAGGCATGTTTCATATCAACGACATTTTTCAATATCATGAAGAGATTGAATAATGTTTTCTATACCTTTACACAAATATAATAACACTAATAACTTACTGATAGATCCATTTCATAGATAGATGGTAGATTTCTTTGTTGTGAATCAATTTGACATCATATTTATTGTCTTATACATATGGAAATTATTGTGTACCCTAAAAATCATAATTTTGGGGTTAGATACAGATTGATTGTGTAAATGTCTTTCTAATATAATAAAGTTTAAAACTTACCAATTCATATGGATGAAAGCCTGTTGAATGGAAATAATTCCTAAAATTTGTCTATAAATAAACATAACACAATAATAGATGATTAGATTATATTGTTTATTTTCTCCGTAGTTTCCATTGCTTTATTTGACATGACAGTTTGACATAGACAGCGAACAGGGATGTATTTAACACATTTTAAATAAAAAAAAAATTGATTTATTAAATTTAATAAGGTATGAGAAAATTAATATTTAAAAAAATAATAAGAAAATTATTTATTTTAAATATTATTTTGGGGTATTGATATGATATAGGAGAAAGAAAGACATTTTTTAAAAAAATTAATTTATAAGTTATATACTAGATAATTTTAAGTGTAAAAAGTTGTATTTTAATGTAGTAAATATATTTAAGTGAGCCATGTGCATAGGCAACCAACTATACAGTAAATTGACAGACAGAAATTAATCATAATACGAATATAAAGTGGGGTTATAATAATAATGTTAGTTTAAAATGTTTAATTTATATATATTTAATGATTTAAATGTTTATTCTGATCTGAAAAGCCTAAATGTCAACAAAATTATTAATAGAAAAGAATGGAATTCTCTGGATCACCGGAGATGGCCATGTTTGCGAAATGGTTTGTTCCAGAAAATTCAGACATGTATTTAATAGAACAAATGGAATTGCCAGATGATTCTAGAACAGAAAAAAAGATATAAATACCCGGTGATTTGGATTAGAAGCGATCAGTTATGAGTTACAGTTACTATGAGTCCAGTTTATTATGAAAGTTAGTAGACACCTTTAGTTAGTGAAGTAAATTGTTCAGAATTTTCAAGAAGGCAGTCAGAAAAGTTTAGTAAGAAATATGAAAGTTAGTTGGAGTCAGTGAATCAGTTACAAATAGTCCAATTGTTTAATATAGTGAGTTAAATGAAGATTAAAAATTATGTATATATTTTAATGCACATTTATAATTATACACAAATAATTATTGAAGATTTAAAAAAGTATATTGGAAGAAATTAAATTATATTATGATTGGAGATTAGTATAAATCAACTTATAATAATTGGATATTGGTATATTGAAAAGAAGAATAAATATAAATGCTGTTTTGCTGGTTTGCTTGGTGGTTTATAAATGCTGGTGAAGAAAAATATATCTTAAATTGGTAGAAGCTGATAATTGGAAAAAGTAATTTCACAAAAACAAGGATAACCGAAGTACGAAGACATTCAGTGGTGATTAGAATCTATATAGTGGAAAACAGTTCATTTAGGCATTCAGTGAAAGAAAGGTACAAAATTTTGTTAATATAATTTAGTTAGTGTCATAACAGTTTCAATTTTGAAGATAGTTTGTTTAAATTTTACATTGTCTATAGAATTTAATTAGTTTTATAAGAATATCAATTTAAAGATAGTTTATTTTAAATTTACATTGGCTAGGTTAGATATATATGTGTGTTTCATGGTAGTTATAATAAAGATAATTTAAAAAAGTACTTACAAACTAATTCTTTGAGAACCGCGATAAAAACCCTATATATTATATTATTAAAAATACTCATTGCTCATCATTCAAACAAACAATACATCATAATAATATATATATATATATATATATATATATATATATATATATATATATGTATATATATATATTTATATATATATATATATATATATATATATATATATATATGTATATATATATATATATATATATATATATATATATATATATATGTATATATATGTATATATATATATATATATATATATATATATATATATATATATATATATATACAGTGTGTAAAAGCCAAATGGAGTAAATTCATTATTTAGGTTACTGTACATATTTATAAAAAATACCGAAACACGTCAAATTTAAATTATAAGGTACAACCCCCAATTTTTAAAATAGGAAATATAGGCTTGTGATATATCGTTTGAAAGGTCTTTTCATTCTCCATTCAAAAAATTGCTTTCAAGTTTATTAAGATTAATTAAGATAAAATAAATTAAAATCATGTGGTTACGGAAATTCGCTACAATACAATCAAAAACTAAAATGTAATGCAAAACGTAATAAAATGTAGAACACGAAAAAGAACTATGAATGTTATTGAAGTAGATGTTCAAAATGTTCACCGCGAACGTCTTGGCAACATCCTAATCTCAAATAAAACTGTCTTCTAACATTATTTAACATAACAGGCGTGATTGACCTAATCGCAAGCGTTATTCTTTCTTTTAAGTCATGTAAATCAGAAGGTTTAGTTTTGTACACATGGCTCTTCACATATCCCCATAAAAAGAAATCTAATAATGTAAGATCAGGTGATCGCGCTGGCCAGTCAATCGATCCTCGTCTCCCTATCCACCGATGGGGAAATATTGTATTGAGGTACTGCCGGACATTAAGTTGGTAATGTGGTAGTGCTCCATCCTGCTGAAACCATATCGTATTCGCTGGAACTTGAGGGTTTCCTGGATCAGGATATAAATTTACTAACGTTGGAATGACAATCATTTTGAAGTAGTGCCAAATAATTGTTGCCATTCAAGTTGCCTCAATGAAAAAGGGACCAATGATATTGTTTCCTACAATCCCTGCCAAACATTAACCTTTTGAGGGTATTGAGTGTGTTCTTCTCTCATCCAGTGAGGATTTTCCGTGGCCCAGTAGCGGCAATTTTGCCGATAGCATGACCGTTAAGTGAAAAAGTACACTCATCAGAAAACATAACGTCTTCTAATTGGATAATATTATTATCCAACATGTCCATCATTTGCTCACAAAAAAAGTTCTCCTATTAAAATCGTCTTCCATGAGCTTCTGAGTAGGTATCATCTTATAGGGATGCAATTTATTTTCTTTTAATATGTTTACTATCGATGTATGGCTAGCATTGAATATAGTGGATGCCTGTCTACTCGATGTATGTGGATTTTCCTGAAACTCAAGCAACACATCTAATTTGAGTTTATCACTCAGTGCATTGGCAGCTGCTTTTTTTTATCTGCCTTACATGACCAAACTCGCGAAACTGCTTCTCTATTTTACTTATTGTTTCTTGGGATATAGGCGGTAAATTAGGAAATTTTTCATGAAATAGGCGACTTACTTCCTGTTGTGTTCGGGTGTTATCTCGGTAACCAATCATTTGTAAAACTGTTATTTTATGCATTTCCGTTAATCTAACCATTTTTCAGAATTGAATTGAACGAACTTTTTACTTAAATTAAAATACTGACAACTTAAATAAAACAATTTACTAATGCGTGTTAAAATAACGTTGCCACGGAAATTCTTTAAAGTTTTTTAATGGTTACCATCTAAAAACCACATTGCTATGGTTTTTGTTCACTTTCTTATTATCAAGACCTAAACAAGAAATAAGTTTTGAGTATATTTTAGCGAATTTCGGTAACCACATGATTTTAATTTATTTTATCTTAATTAATCTTAATAAACTTAAAAGCAACAACATTTTTGAATGGAGAATGAAAAGACCTTTCAAACGATATATCACAAGCCTATACTTCCTATTTTAAAAATTAGGTCTTGAACCTGTCATTCTAAGGGGGTTGAAGGTAGGGGTTGCATTTTCACGTTAAAGAATGTCAAGTTATAATTTAAATTTGACGTGTTTCGGGATTTTTTATAAATATGTACAGTAACCTAAATAATGAATTAATTCCATTTGGCTTTTACACACTGTAGATATATACA
Source organism: Diabrotica undecimpunctata (assembly GCF_040954645.1). Taxonomy (NCBI): domain Eukaryota; kingdom Metazoa; phylum Arthropoda; class Insecta; order Coleoptera; family Chrysomelidae; genus Diabrotica; species Diabrotica undecimpunctata. The sequence goes on from NC_092805.1 coordinate 68,098,496, forward strand.
TATATTATTCACAAAATGAAATGCTAATGTATATAACGGGCTCCCGGTATAAGAGTAAATGGACTATTATAACTATTTCATGTCACTAATTGAGTGAAGATCTGCTCTTCATAAATATTACACAAAGCCAATACAAAAGTTTAATTACTTGTATTTAAATCATTTTCATGACATAAAACATTTAATTTGTAAATGAGGTTATGTGCTTAAAATATGTAAAAAAATCATCGAAAAATGCTATTAGAAAAAACGAAAAAATAGATCTAAAAATGGCAAACCTGATCATTCTTTTATAAATACCAAAAAAATACATCAAAAATCGGTATTTATTGACGTAACGTTGAGATTATGTGCTAAAACCAAGAAAAATAAAAAAAAAGGTTTTTTGAATTTTGAGGATTATCCGGTGCAAAAAATGGAAAATATAATCTCGCCACTCAAAAGAACCGAAAAAAATACACGAGAAATAATTATTTAGAAGGTTGCCAAAAATTACATACATAACCTAAAAATTCTTGGAAAAATTCAAATATTTTTCCTGAGCTCAATTCAAAAAATCTGAGTATTTTTGATATAAAATATTTAAATGCTAATTGCCACTCTAATAAGGGGCTGGAGAAACAGAAATCGTTATTTGTCACATTTTCATGAGGTTATGCGCTTAAAACATGGGAAAACATATCAAAAACATTTTTTTTTGACGATTTTTCGGGGCGAAAATGAAAAATAATACAGTAAATTATGTAATAGGTTTTCCAAAAATTACCTAAATAACCTAAAATTTTTTTGAAATTTTAAATATTTTTCATGAGCCCAATTTTAATGAAAAGAAATCGGAAAGGTATTGTGAACTAAAATGTATATTTGTTAATTTTTTCAGTTTTTTTATAAGAAAGGGCCGATCAGGTAAATTTTTTTTACAAAAAACACATTTTTTGCGATAGAGGTCCCAAGGCGCCGCCTAGGGAGATAAAAATTTGGCTAAAGAGTTTCTAAATATTTAATTTAAAGTGCCCAACTAAAAATACAACTTCAGCCGAGTGCTGATTTTACCATCTTATCTAGCTAAAGCCTTTGTTTTTGTTTATAAGTTTTGTATAGTAATATAGGTTATTTAGTTAAGCGAATCAATATTATCTGCTCAGTTTTCAATTGCCAAGAAAAGGACGAAGCAATATTTATATTTGGGTTGTTTTATATGTGTAATATCATTTTTCAAAATGTTTTATTAATATATTTAATGTTTTCTTTATCAATTTACATTTCTTTTAGTTCCACCTGCTCCTGTTGTATGTTTTCAGACTATTATAGGGAAAACATATTTTAGAACTCAAAGAGGAACCCTGAGAATGAATTTAAATTGACGTACGTAATAGAATACTGATTAAATGAATTAATCATTTGCTATGTCAAATTATTGACAAAAACCACTTTCAAATTACGTACTAATAGTAATCGCATAAAAATAGCTTTTAGGAATTTGGATTGGCTCACAAAGTCAATAAAAATAGTTGGAAAATATCTAAACAGTTACGTATCGCCGATGATATACTCATAATAGCCGAGGAGTCAGGAATGGCAAGAGCGATGGTCGAGGAACTCATTGTGGCTACTTTATTTATAATAATTTAAAATACTACTAATTAGATTATTTTAGAAACATTACTTAAATCTTTATTTAGTACTTATAAAGGTTTATTACATTTTTAAGAATTTTTTCATAAATTATCTATTTATTTTATCCTCGTTTAGATAATTTATCTATTTGAATCTAACCGAAGATGTTCTAAGAAAACGTTTTCACTTTAAACATATTAAAATAGGGGAGTGTGGTCCACAGTGAGACAGAAATCATATTTCTTCAAATAGAACTCGGAACATGCGAGGCACATTAAGACAGTATACAGTACACAGTAAGACATAAGTATTTCATTTTCTTTATCGAACATCGAGTCCCGAAAATTTTATACCAAATTTACAAATGTTGCGTTGTCGCTTGGTGGCGGCTGGTAATGGATCTGGAAGCACAAATACCACATCTGACTTTCTTATAAAAGCGATCGGTTTTTGCTTCTTGGCCAAAAGTCACAGCTATCCTTTGAACCTTGGGGCTTTTGTTCTATTATTTCTTCAACTTAATAATTTAAAATGTCTTTGATACTGTTACGGATTTGTATTGGCAATTGATTATTATACATTCGTTCTTTTAAACAACCTTTAACCAAAATGAAAGACAGCTGATTTAGAAAGTTTGATCGGGACAATGGTTTATTAACATTTAGTTTATGTATTGTAACGAGTCCGTCACTTCAATAATCCTTTAATCACTTTAAATAAAATTTTTAAATCCATATCCCCTTAATATTTTCTTAAGAGGCCATTTTGGCAAACATGCTTAGCTGTCTTGAAACGAGTGGTCAACGCGCACTTCTGTTTTGAGTTCTGACGGGTAAAGAACCTTGGGTTTAAAAAGTAGGTGGCCAGGGATGGCAAAGACGTTTTTAATATTAAAGTTTTTTGGGGAAGAAGAAGTTGCAGAAAGTTTTGGTTTATTTTTAAGTGTCCCGTTTGGTATGTAGCCACTTTGAGCCAATAAGTGTATCCAATTATCAATAAAAAAAAAAATAAAAAAACCGTCAGCCATTTTGATGTCTATAATATTGTCATTTTTTCTTTAATAGTGGATATATCTATCTGTCATTTCTCACATCATTTCAAGAAGAAATATTCTACGCATTTATAATAAAATAAAATCATATTTCAATTTTCTATTTTAGTTTCCGACCTTAAAAATATATAATTATCTATCTTTTAAACTATCTATTATCTATTAAGAGTATCTATAAAAATATTGTCTTATTCCGTTCTTTTATATTCTAAAATAAATCCATAGCATGCTTTTCGTTAAAATTATCTATTTAATCAATTCATTTTACATAAAATATTGTCAAACCATTCGAAGATCACGTGAATTACAAAATCATTAAAGCTTTTTGCTTGCATACAAGCTTCCCAATAACTTTTTGTAATACCTTTCAATGTTAATACATCTTGTGTTTCTCCATACTTTTTATCACGAGTAAGAAAGAACTCTAACTCAAATGTTCTTTTTAGCCTACTATAGGAGTCAAGCAGGAATCAATGTAAGTCTTTGTTTTGTTTTTATGGAATATTTTTTTTTAAGAAGAGTTAAGTCATTACCTAGTCGGAGTTCCTGGTTCCAGGTTGATTCTCCTGTCTTAGCTGTTCCCTCAGAGGTCCAGATCTTACATTATTATTCCCGGACAACTTCAAGAAACCAGCCGGAAGACCTCTCTCATTTAGAATGTGGAACACTGCTAATTTGTATTCAGTTTACTCATCAGTTTTAATAATTTTTTATAATATTTTACTGAATAATATTTAAGCACTAAGTGTCAACTACAGGTTGAGGTTTTAAATCCTCCCTGTCAACTCTGTTGTACGGTTTTATGTGTACACATTTAATCAGAGAGTTCTTTATTGATATATTATTATTATGTATATAATATATTTAAACCTTGTCTATCCCGACATCTATCCCGTCAGGGTAGTGTCCTTATTACTTTTTTAGGACATTTAATTGAAAGCTGAAGTACAGAGTTACATCTCTAGTAGGCAAGTAAATTACCTTTTTAGGTCGAATCATTAAAATTTATCTTATATTTTATTATTTGTAAATTCAGATCATCAAGGATCAATTGTGTATAACCAGGGAATTCTTTTTAGCATATAAGTAACTAGGTTAACTGTACATAACTGATGGTGGGTAGCTATAAAGAATTAGACTGTATAAATTTAGATAGGTATTAAATTTGTAGTGAAGACTGAATATTTCAATTAATATCTGTTTTCCTTTTTATTTCAGCAAACAGCTTTAAAAGATAGCTTGGAAGGTATATATTAATACTTTTCTGGCGCCCAATCACATCTTAGAGCAACTTCCACAGTTTATCACTTTCATTTACCTTATTTTTATATATTTTTATTACCTTGTCATTCATTTTCTCATTTTACAGTTTCTGTAGGGCACGCAAATTGGCCGAATCCTCTTTTTGGGTGTCGAGTAGTCACTCTCCGGCACATTCTGCTAGCTAGCTTTTTTTTTTTTTTTTTTTTTTTTTATTTTTTTGGCTTCGGCAGTTTGCCATACAGCCAGTTACATAATCTTTTAATCTCGTTAGGTACAGTAAAAAGTTTTTGAGTTATTTGCAATCGAATAGACTAAAATAGATAAATTTACAACATTTAACAAAAAGAAGAGAAAAAATATAAATAATACATACACATATATATCCATAAACATATACAATTAACATGGGTCACTCGTTTCACGTCCAGGGGACCATCAGGACATTATAATATATAACATACACAGAACTAGGCCACGGTAAATAGGATTAAACATATAAATTAGAGAAAACAAAGGTAAAAAGTAAAAACTAAAGAAAAATATTACATTTGGTCAAAAAATCGATTATGCAATCGTAAATTAATCTATTTTGAGTCGCTAGGGCAGATAAAACGTTAAACGGAGATTTACCGGTAATACGAACTATATTATTATATAATAAGGTGGATTCCAAATTATATTTGGCACAACCAAAAATTACATGATCTAGGTCACCTTCTACTCCACATTCCACACAGTTTTTACTCTCGATCACATGAATCCTTGCAAGATGAGCAGGAAAACAAGCATGTCCAAATTTAAGCCTAGATATGGTTGTTATATAACGCCTAGGGACATTATAAGTTCTGTGCCAATATGCAACAGGGACAGTTGTGTGTAAAGAAGTGTATCTATTTGGGTTGGTAAAACAAAACTCAGACCATAGGTCACTCCATTTATATTTTAAAACTGCCTTGCGTGAAGCAACCAAATCAGAAATACTGGGTAGAAATTCTGTGGTATCCACTGAATAAATACTTAATTTGGCTAGTTGGTCCACATGTTCATTATGTTTAATTCCACTGTGTGCTTTGGCCCATATAAATATCACATTTTTTTTATTTTCCTTAAAGTGTTTAACTAATTTTTTAATTAATATTATGTAGGGATTGGAGTATGTGGTTGGAACAAAAGGTTGGTTAATGGCTGTGAGAACTGACATGGAATCTGAAACAATAATAACGGAGGAATCTCTGTTAGAAACAAAAAGTAGGGCTTGATATATGGCAATTGCTTCCGCACTAAATATGGAAATATTTGCTTTTAATTTGAACATTTTTTCTACCTTCTCCATGGGGATGTAAAAGGCACATCCTGTACCGTCTTCTGATTTGGAGGCATCCGTGTAGATAGTACTGTAGTAATCCCAATTGGATAAGATGCTTGTTATAATGTTGTTATTTGCTCTTCCAGTGTTAACATAATTTGGTTTAATAAATTTAACGCTATAAAAAAGAGCTTCAAAATCATTTATATCTGTGTGTGATTTTAAATTAATAGCTTCATCAGCACAAACTGTGTTTTCTCTAAGAGCTTCACATAGGGTTGGAGAATTTTTCTTAATCCAATATTTATTCGTTAAATCATAATTGTTTAAATTTGTTAATTCGGTATAAAGGAAAGTGTTCTGGTGTTTAATTTTCAGTAAAAATTTTTCGGCCAAGAAATGTCTTCTAAGAGAAATTGGAGGCTCACGTGCTTCAACATAAAGGGGCTCAATAGGAGTTGTCTTCATGGCACCAATACAGATACGCAAACACTGGTTTATAAATATGTTTAATTTGTTTAGTAAGTTCTTGCTGGCAGATCCATATAACCAACATCCATAATCTATGATAGAGCGAATGTAAGTTCTATAAAAAAGTAAGGAAGTCTGAACATCTGTTCCCCACCAAGTTTTAGTTGTCATTTTCAGAAAGTTTAGGCCTTTTTCACATCTATTTAACATATATTCTATGTGAAATTTCCATGTGAGCTTGTGATCCAGTATAATGCCCAAATATTTAATTACCTTTTTAAAAGGAATTTCTCGCTGTTTTACTATAAATGTTTCGATATTGGGAATATTATGTCTACTGAAAATGGTCACTGCTGATTTTGTGGCCGACAGCTGAAGGTGATTTTCTTCCAACCATATTTCTACAACGTTGTAGGTATCCATTAAAAATCCAAAAGCTTCATCTCTCTTCTTTGTTTCACAGTAAATGCAGAAGTCATCTGCATATTGGATGATCTTAAAAGGATATTTTTCCAACTTTAATTTATGTAGGTCAGCTGTGTATAAATTGAAAAGAAAAGGACTTAAGACAGCTCCTTGTGGAATTCCTGTGAAAACATATCTTGGGCCTAATAAATGGTTGTTAAAATCCCTGACATAAACATGTCTTTCTGAATATAATCCGATAATAGCATACACTATTGCCTTAGGAATGTTAAAATCAATAATCATTTTTTTACTCAAAATATTTAAGTTTAAGGTGTCATATGCTTTCTCAATATCAATAAAAATTGTTGGAAGAAAGTTATTTCTAGAGAAATTATTTTGAATATTTGTTACTAAGGTTGTAAGTGCATCTAGCGTACCCACTCCTCTTTTGTATGCAAATTGACAGGGAGTAAGCAGGTCTTTTTTATGTAGCCACCATTCCAGCCTATGTTTTATCATACGTTCGAAAGTTTTTTGCACACATGATAGCAGAGAAATTGGTCTATAAGAATGGGCCAAGTTAGGGTCTTTACCTTGTTTAGGAATCGGTGTGATTATAATTTTCCTAAAATCTTCAATGCACTCACCTGCAAGCATCTCATCAAAAATTTGTAGAAGAAAACTTTTTGCTATAATTGGTAGGTTCTCTAACATCGGATACTTTATTTGATCAAAACCCGGGGCAGTACTTTTTTTATTTCTTAAAGCATAATTTAGTTCATTAATGTGAAAATTATTTGCCAAAAAATGTTTTTTATCTAAGATCGTATGTTCGATATTTACAGTGAAAGGAACAGTCTGGGGAGCTACATGATTAAAAAACTCATCTATTAAATCATCATTATGTGGCTTACCAATGTTTATTGTTTTACGATTCATTTTTTTTGCTTGTTTCCATATCATGCTAGTTGGAGTATTTTTGTTGAGATTGGAACACCATTCAATCCAACTTTTTTTAGCTTTTTCTTTTAATGTTCGTTTAGTAAGTGCCATGCATTTTTGGTATGCAAGAAAATTATCTTTTGTGGGGTTTTCTTTGTATACTTGCAGTACATGTTTCCTTTCAGAAATTATGTTGTCACATTCTGCATCCCACCAAGGTGAAGGTGTTCGATTTTTGCACTTAAACGGTCTGTATTCTTTTAAAGTTCTTTGTGCCGCATTATTTATACAATTGATTAAGAATGCATATTTTTCTTTGGTGGTTGGATATTCTGCATCAGTAAAGTTATAAAAGTAGTCTTCCACAAACTCTTTATATTGTTCCCAATTAGCTCCTTTTAGGTTCCATCTATATCGCGGAATTGTGATGTCCTGCGGAATTTGCTGCATTGCAAGAGTTATTTTTATCATAAAATGATTCGATCCAAGTGTGTCAGAGTAAACTGCCCAATCTATATCACTAGCTACGTCCGAGGAGCAAAAGGTAACATCTATCATAGAACCATTGCATCCTGGCCGGGTAATACACGTGGGTTCGCCAGTATTCATAACTACAAAATCACAATTATTGCTTGCTTCAATGAGTTGTTTACCAATAGAATCGTTTTTATGGGATCCCCAAGTAGCATGATGCGCGTTAAAATCCCCACCAATAATACATGGAGTTGAAAACTGCGAAAAAATATTTACCCAATCAGTTGTGTTGGTTTTAATATCCGGTGACCTATAAACGGAAATTATACTTAAAGTTTTATTGTTAATTAAATTGGAAACTATGCTTAATTCTAGGTGTGAAATCGACTTTTTGACCAAAATGCAAATTCCTGAAAAACCATCTTGTCTATCTTTACGAATTACATTATAACCTACGAAACTATATACTTTTTTGGGTTTAAACCATGTTTCACTTATTATTGCTACATCAATATTATTATTTACAAGATAATGCATTAGACTATTTTTATTCGAAACAGCAGAACGTGCATTCCACTGACAAATATTTAATGTCTTTGGTAATGGAGTGAAGGTTACTTTTTACATGTGTCCTCCAACACTTTATTTATTCCTGTTTGAATTAAATCATTATTCAAATTTTTGATATCTTCAATGGTATGAATACCTTTTAAAAATTCAACTATAAAATCTGCAATTGACTTTACAATGTTTTTGTTATTTAAATTTTGATAATTTGGTGGATTATTATTTCGAGGCAGTGGTTGATTAGGGCCAAACTGAAACGGAAACATCGGTTGTGGAGGAGGAGTGTCATTAGAAATTCGACGTTTTTTATTGCTATGGCCGGTAGGACTTCGTGTAGGATGGGTGGGCAAAACGTAATTGCTATTATTCTTAAAATTTGAGTGTAAAAGGGAGTTAGAATTTCCAGACTTAGATTCAATCGCTGGTAAAGGCGGAAAATTGGAGTTGGATAAAATAGAAAAACTATTGTTTACAGATATACCAGAATAAGACATTTCACAATATTCTTTTGCCTCAATAAAGGAAATATTTTGTTCAACCATAACATTCTTAATTTTACGTTGTTTTTCATAATGAGGACATTTTCTTGAAATAGAAACGTGGTCATTTGTTTTACAATATAAACAGCGAATTTCTGAATCGTGACAAACATGATTTTCAGCTTTTACATTACTACACTTAATACATAACTCTTCAATATTTTTACATTGCCTAGAAATGTGACCATAGCGTAGACATCTGAAGCACTGTGTAACTCTGCTAAAAAACCGCTCCACCGAAAAATATACACTATTTATTGAAATATAACTAGGTAAAGTGTTCCCTTCAAAAGTTACAATAATGGTTTTTTTGGGGACATACTGTATATCACCATCCTTTTCTATTCTACGATGTGTACGTTTAACATCAACTACTGTTGAAGGAGATTTTATGTTATCTAAAATATATTTCGTATCGAATTGAGTATCAATATCTTTTATCAAACCCTTAATTTCTAATAAATGATTTGGTATAAACGCTACAAGATCATTTTCTGATAAAAGAGGATTGTTTACTAAAGCATTGGCATCAGAACATGTTTTTAGACTAACTTTTATTCTATTTTTTCCAACAGATCTAATTTGGTTAATATTGTTAACATTTAGTTTTTTGTGTAAGATATCTCCCACAAATAAGGGATGAAGACGGCCGGCATTTTCAATATTTTTTCGTTCGATAAAAACACAAATATTACTCAAATTATACTTATCTCCATTTCTTAGATTAAAAACTTTAGGTGTTTTATTTTGTTTATAAATATCCTTTTCTTTATCACTAATGACCTGACGACTGGTTTCAGCTGTTGTCTCAGAACTTAAAGTGGTATCCATGTCTTGTACGGGGACCGATAAATAATTTTCTGATTCCGCATCACTTTTAGAGTTATTTGCACTCATTGTCTGGTTAATAGTTACACCTAACGGCGTCTTTCTTTTTAAAGCTTCCCCCATTTAGGGGGGAGCTATTTACACTCCGTACACGTTAACCACCGTACCACTCCGTTGGCTACCTGAATGGGAATCTTGAATACTTATTAATTGTAATATAACTATTAAATACTGTTTAATATACACACAATTATTAAAAACTAATAGGAGAACTTTTAATTATCAAGTTTAACTTTGACAGTTATTTTGTAGCTAGCTTTAATTAATTTGTTTTTTGTCACATTGGCGTACTACGCCCACATACACATTTTATTGTTATATTGGCGCCCAACGTGGAGCCTATTTTCAGTTAAGACCGTAACTTATTTAGTTATTTTCTTTCCATTGCATAACATTCTTTACTATTTTTGATTATTTTTTGACCTTTAAAGCCTTTAAAGATCTTTTGAATAAATATAAGATCCAAAAGATTTTTTATAATGCATCTTATCATCCGCAAGCTAATCACACTGAACGTGTAAATCGCAGCATTGTTACTGCTCTTCGACCTTATATCTACACTGATAATAAACCTTGGCATCAGTATATTCATTCAGTCGCTCAATGTTTTCCAGCTTATGTTAATTTTGGTAGGCATGTTCCTTTATCAGGTGATTCTTTTGGATTAATTTCTGAGAATTTAGCAACTCTTCCTCAAGTTTTTTTTGTATGTATAGACGATAAAAGAATGACATTTTATTTTTTTTTTTGAACGAATGACACTAAAGTGTTTTTCTCATCAAAAGCAAATAGATATGATGAAACTTGTTTTCCTTTTGTTTCAATTAGTTGTCGTGGTATTTCTTGCTTGATATTTCTAAGCATTCCCACTGCAGTAAGGCCTTTTTCTCTTAACACTTTCGATACTTGATACGAAATGAACCAGTTATCCTTGGCGCAATTCCTATTGGTTCCATATATATCACTTGTAAGATGCAGTACATATTGTGTTGCAATTGAATATTGTGAATAACGGACATCTTTTCCCATGTAAGGCTTGGATGAACACATGTAATATGTCTTGGCATTACACATTTTTACTATTTTGAGCCTATGTTTTTCAGGTTTATTAGCGATGTACATTTTAAATGAACATCTACCTCTAAAACCTAACAAACTTTCATAAATGGTGACATATTCGGCCGGGGTGTACATCTGTCTACACCGGCCGACGAAGATGTTCCAAACTTCTCTAATAGCAGAAAATTTGTCTGTTGCCTTTCTGGTTAATCTTGTGGTTTTGTCACAACCTAAGGTATTTTATTAAAAATTTAAAACGATTTTTGCACATCGTCGTTCTAAAAACAGGCGGATCAAACCGCTTAGACCATAAATAGTTAGTCGTGAGATTTGAAGATTTCAAGACACCACTTAGATAAAGCAATCCTAATAGAGCGCAAATTTCAACGAGGTTTGTTGATTGAAGATAACGTTGTTCAGAACGAAAGCGAGCTTTTTTAATGCTTATTTCACAATTTGTGTACGTCACAACAATTTCTAATAGATCGTCTGTAAAAAATAACTGCCACAATTTGTCTATATTCTTTTCATTTCGAGCTGCTCCTTTTGGTTCAGGAAGATGAGTAATTAAATTTTGCCGAGATGTTCTTGTATTCTTAGAATGAAAAGGTTTTAGATACCATTTATGACCGTTCTTTAAATAAATTGTTGTGTTATGTTGCGGACTATCTTTACTTGTAGTTGGTTCTGGACTACCGCTTCTGCGGCCAAAATTTCTGAATTACGTGCATCAAATTCATATTCCACATGATCTTCAGTTTCCTCCAAATCTTCAGTCTCGCTTTCCTCGCTCTCAATACATATTTCACTATCGTCAGTATCGTCCAAAAGCAACTTCTCAAGTTCATCATGAGTTAAAGGCCGCTTTCTTTTATAAAGATTGTTCATGTTGGGGTTGTACTGGTATTTACCTAGTCAAATACAAAATATCTCTTAGTTTTTAGCAAAATAATAAAATTACCTGATAAAAATTTATTTTTCGCGGAAGTAACAACGTGGCGTCATATACGACAAATCGCTCAGACTTCACAACTTCAAAAAATTATTTGCACGTACCCTCTTGCCTGCGTGATCGTTGTCACTGAATTAAAAGGTAATGGAAATACAAGCGATGTATGTACAGAAGCGCGTGAGTACCCTTACCCAATCAATGGCTCGCGTAAGGTCAATGAAGCACATGAAGGCAACTTTATTATATTTAATAGCTTTTTCGGCTGTTTGTCTAGTAATAAATTTTGTATCTAGGGTGGATCTATTTATTTTAAAATGCCTGCTGATCTTTATTGATGCCACTTTCTGACAATTCGTTTGCCAAAATTTTTGTAAATAGGTTTGCAATTGCTGTTTAAGTTTTGTTCAAAATTAAGCAACATAAGATGTATTTCTATATTAAATTAGGAAGGTTTTTAAATAATTTTCAAATCACTCAAGGAAAATTTATTATGTCTCCCTTAATTATCCTTTTTATACCTTTTATAACCCGCTAGTCCTACCATTCTATTCAATTTTTTAATTTAATTTAACTTTTAATATGTAAAATAAAGCTTCTAAACTAATTTTTTTGTAGCTACATGTGCGTTATAATTAAAACTCACTGATTTTGATTTTGATAATCCTCTTAAATCACTTTTTACATTTATATAGCTATTACCTACAAAAAAGTTTTTATACCGCTTTTTTATTCTCAGTAATTTCTTTTACAATTGAATTTATATTATATAATATTACATGGAGGATGATTTATAAAGGATATAAAATATGATTATATTGAAGAAAAAAATCAAAATTGTGACATTGTTAATTGTAGAAGTTGGTCTTACACGAAAGTCGCCGTATTCTTTAAGAATCGTGTCGCTATTAATATTTAAGAGGTCATCTAGGGGAACTGTCAAAAGTTTGTATTTGGATTATTAATAATAATGGAAAATATTAATTGCGTTCCGTCTGAATGACTTCAAAAGGTATGTATATTATTAGAAATGATATTGTATGCATTTTCATTGACCGCGAATGCGATATTTCATCCGGCCACAAACTTGACAGCTAATTTGCATTCCTCCTCTTGCATTTGTTATAATAGTACGACTCTCATTGTTATTGTCATGAATACTGATCTTTTTTAGTGCAGACATTTCAAGATTCATGTGTTAGCACGATAGTTTGAACATTTACTTTGAAATATGTATGCAATACACACAACTAAATACAAGGAGATGGTTTAAGAGTGCAATATTAATACCATAATGGATTCCCTATATATAAACCACTAAACTAACATGCTATGCAAGCCCTATGATACATAATTCTATCTATGTCAGCTTAAAGTGATGTAGGGTAGCGCCCATCATGCATGCATATTCTTTATTTATAACAAATATTGCGAAAAAGATGTAAAACGAAATACGTTAAGAAGCGCTCTCTCTCTCTGTATATATATATATATATATATATATATATATATATATATATATATATATATATATATATATATATTTGACTATTTTAAATCTGAAAAACTGACAGGCGCAGAAGATACAATACAGCAGAAAGAAGGCATGTCATGCTGATCGTATGTCTTTAAATTAGTGAGAATAATTTAATTATTATTTATTTAACAACTATTGTAGAAAATACAATTAATTTTCTACAGTTGTGTTTTAAAAATTAAATCAAAATCTTAACTACTCGTATAACGTCATTAAATACCGTAGTGATTTTATAGTGTCGGAATTATTGATAATTTAGTTATGTAATAATTGTATCAAACATTTGGTCCAAAATACTAAACTACAACGTCATTAAACTACGGTTAGTGATGTTTTAGTGAAGGTTTTCATATGTAATAAATAATAAATGACACAGCTAAAACCACTTCTATTGTTTTTTTATACCATAAAATAAGTAAATTTTGTTTGAAACTCTATTTAATTAAAACACGTTCCTTTCAAAGTAACATATATACCTCTAGGATAAATAGTTTTAAAGTAGCAATGTCTTAAAAATTTCCCCCTTTTTTTTTGCTCATATATCAAAATCGGGCGCTGTAGCTTAGCGATGTTGTAGCTAACGGACGGCAGCACACACCAACAGATATCTAAATTACAAATCAAATCACATCAATATTAAAAAGGGAACCATTAAATCCTTATACGTAGATCCAAAATTACTACTAACGAAAAATCGTTCTTAGAGGAGAAACATTTGTTAACATTGTAACGAAATATTTTGCCTACCACATAGGGTATTGCTATAAGGGGTTAAAAATTGGGAAAGACGTTACTGGGGGTGAAGATAGGACAAGCAAAACAAATCGAAACTTATGCGAACGGCACTCAGGGTTTATTGGAGTAGCTGGGTCATGGATAAGTGAATGGCAAGGGGGTTGGATTGGGCCAACTACAAAAATGAAACAAAGGGGTACTTACATGAATCTTCTGTTACAAATGGACAAAAAAACAGGAAGGACCTCTAGCTATTTACAATAAGGACGTCGTTTCGAGGTGACAAATTATAACTATTACAACAACTAGTTGTAACTATTGAAATAATTAATAGAAATGAAAAATATATCTTTTTAAATGAAACTCGAAAAAGGGAGTATAAACTTTTTTTTCTAAATAAATAAAAAAATGGTTTAGAGAAATAAATCAAACATTTATTGTTGTCTCACTACAAACAGTTCCAAAAATAAATGGCACAAATTACTAGCTTAATAGTTACAAAGATTAACACCAATATAAACAAAGAAACACTTACTTTGTGCTCTCTATTTACAAACTCTGTTTACAAGTGGGAGGTGCTACAAAACTTACAAAGATATTGTTACAAATAAAGAAATATCTTTAAAATAAAACTATTTATAGAGAGGTTAACCTTCTTTTAAAAACCAAAACAAATTAACGTCAAAAATAATAAAACGAGATGTCATATGTCAACATTAAATTTAAAACAGAACAATTAAAATGACAGCTAACCAGGCCCTAATACATATAATTTTAATTATTACAAATTCTTAAATTTTATTGAAAGCAATTATTAGTATTAAAAAACGTCTATTTTTACTTTAAAATTTAAACACAAAAAAAAATTACCTTGATTGAACTAAATTGCACTTTAAAAGATTTCCAGGGTTACCTTCTCTGCCACACGGTCAAATCCATCTCCAAACTGTGAAACATGCTCTTAGACGGGTTCTTAGGACAAATACAAACTTGAGGTTGAAAGTTTGGAAAAAAAACTTTGGACTGGGCTTCTTAAACAACAGAAAAAGATAGAATTAGACTGCAACTACACATAAATTTTTACACTGCTACACATTTTCCATAACAAAGAAACAAATGCTGGAAGCAGTTGTCGCTGACAACACCTCAGCGAGAGTGAGCAATTGTCTTTTAAATTCATTCGCTTAACTTGGTATTAACAAAACATATACGGTTAAATTCCTATTTCTTTGACGCACAATAATCCCAAGGCGGTTTCGATTAAAAGAAATGCCGAGGAAAAACGCATCTGTGAAATATAAACAAACTTTAAAATGGTTTACATCAACTCTAGTGACGCAAATAAAAGGGTTAATAACAATTTTGGGTATTTTAACTTGTACCATAGGAACTGAAATACACTAAAAATATTCTTCGATGTTTTAAATATATACGAGGGGATTTCAATATATATCATGGAATTCAAAAATGCTACAGTATCTGTTTTATGAAAAAATGATTATCTTTATTATTTATAAATAAGGAATTTTCAGCACTCAACCGATTAAAACAGAACAACTTCAAACGAGATCCTACAGCATACACAAGAAATAATACGAGAAAAATAACAATACGATACATAAAAGGATTATTGAAAAACATAAAACGATAGGAAATAAATTCAACATTTCAACAACATTCAAAACAACAAACACACTGAGATCTATTTAATCTAAAACTAAACCTAACAATGAACAAGAAAGAACAAAGAATTGTATATATCAAATACCTTGCGAATGCGCTCATTTTTATTTAGGTGAAACATCAAGACCATTAAATGTTAGAATAAGTGAACATCAATATTGTATTAAAAATACATATCTTAAACGCATATGTAAACACGTATGGCAAAAGGAACATAGGGTTCAATGGAACGATTTAGTTATAGTCCTAAAAGAAACAGATGGTAAAAAAAGAAAAATCAAAGAAGCCATAAACCAAATTATGCTAAATGAGACCAATTGCGTAGCAAATTTCTCGGCAAAATACAGCAGGATCTGGTTATCCACATTAAAAGAGGAAGTCAACAAAATAAAAATATCACTATTAGTAAATCAATAGTCAATTGTCAATATGAATTAGTTCAAGTGTAAAAAAACTGTCAAATTGTACGCGTTTAAGAGTTCCTTGGGAAAATTTGTATATTTAAGCAGTTCTAAAGTCTTTTTTTACTCGATTTCGATCCGTTGTGAAGTGCAGAAGTGTGTTTCAAGATATAATCTAGAGTGTTTAGCCGATTTTGTTTATTTTGCTTTCTATTTTAAGTTCTATTATTCTGTCAACTGTACTGTAAGTAGAAATTTTTTATATACTTTTTGTTAAACGCTGTGCCCCGTCATGTCCGCGGGCAAAAGCATTTCTGGGAAGGTTCCACCAGATCCTGGTGTAGAGGACATTGAATTTATAGATGGGAATGTCATAATAATTATAGCTAAAAATGCTTTGCATATTAATTCTCAGGTTGACTACTCAAATGATATTAAAAACCGTATTGATACCAAAAACTTGCCATCGACTTAAGCCAAAAAAAATATTCAAAAAAGTCAGGAAGTTAATTCATCCAATCGATTTAGTTCTAATGGTAATGGTTCTTTTTTATATTTGTTCAACATATTAATTTAAATATAGGTCGTTTGCATCCAATGAAACTTGGAGAGAAACTACTTTAGTTATCTAATTATGATAAAAATATTATTGAAAGTGTTAGTGTAGGTAAAAACCGTATTAAAATCCAAGTCGATTGAGGTTCTGTTGCTAATAAGTTAGTTAATGAAGATTTTTTTGAGAAAAATAATCTAATACCATATATTCCAAATTATTTAACAGAAATAAAGGTCTCGTTCGTGAAGAGGATACTACTTTAAGTGAGAATGCACGGCTGAACAATATTAAGTCTAATATTCCTATTAAAAAAGTTTTTAGAATGACTAGCTTAGTTCAAAATAATGGTATATCCGAATGAGTTCCTAGACAAATGGTAATTGTTAGCTTTGAGTGTAAATTAATTCCCCAGTATATTTATATCAATAAAGTTAGATGTCCGTTGAAATAAATGTTAGTCCGGTTATGCAATGTTTTAATTGACTTCGATATGGTCATTCAACAACCCAATGTAAGACAAAAAAAGATGTAGAAAATGCGGTAATGAAGGAAAAATTGGTTGCCCTAATAAATGTATTGCATTTTGCGTTTATTGTAAAAATAATAATAGTCTAGGTGCCAGGCGACATAATGTGTCACTCATACATAACAGGCTACAATTTTCAGGATAGCTTCATAAGACCTCGACCCCCAAATATCTCTTGGGATACTTTCTGTACCGGATGCTTTTTCTCTCCAGCTTATCCAAAAGTGATGATTTTGAAGTAATGTATCAAATTTATTAATAACGTATTGCTGTTTAATGAATACCAAAGTCGACTTCGTGAAATATCCGAAAAAAATCTTGTCCGACAAAAATTTTCTGTTTCTGCTTTTCCACGAGTCTGTGGAAATTTATTAATAACTGGCGGACAAAAAAAATTAGATTTGTGAAAAATTTACGTACTAAATGGAATATGTGTCCGACAAATATAATATACCCAAACTGCAGTCCGACAAAAAATGGCAATTTGTTTATTTATTTAATCTATATAAATTTCAGATATTACGCAAAGCTTAAATTTTATTAATAACCGTCGGACTAAGTACAAAGTTCATTTTTTAGATAATTATTTAATGTTTAATACTATTGGACAAATCAAATGGTGCGGGAGCGCCCCATGAAAAAATCAGTTATTTTTCGCGTGAAATGCAAAAATTCGCATTTATTAAATCGCGTTATTGAGAATTATGCTTATAACAAGGATTACTGGTATTTAAGTAAGTATTTGATATTTTATATTATATTCTTTATGATTATTAAAAATATTTGTAAAATTAATATAAATATATATATATATATATATATATATATATATATATATATACAGTGTTTGTGACTTTATTTTAGAAAATAATAAAAAACGTTGAGATACTCATATTTTAAATTTAAATGTGCGCTTTTGTATGCGCTATGTTTATAAATTTACCTGTAGAGGGTGATCAACGCAAGTATGGCATAGTGCAAATGGCATAGCAAATCTGTATTTTAAATGAAACACCCTGTATATTTTTACGTTTTTAAAAGCTCCTTAACAACCTGATCTCAACGCATGTAGGGTCTATTCTGAATAATACAAGGTGAAATTTTGAAATTAAGTATAATTTTCTTCAAGACAATTAATTCACAGAATACCCGAGGTAATTGATTGGATTACATTAAAATAAATGCTTAAAATGTACTCCGCCTTGTTATTGGCAATAACACAGTCTCTTATAAAACTCGTCCCGAACTTTGTTTAAAGTTTGAGGTAAAATATTCCGTATTTCTGTTTGTTATCCTTTCAATGCTAGTCGGTTGTGTTGCATATGCCTTGTTCTTGAGATAACTCCACAAAGAAAATCCAAAGGCGTAAGATCTGGTGACCTTTCAATAGTACCTCTTCGTCCAATACATTTATTGAAGAAGATTTTATTCAAGTAATTTCTCACCATTAAAGCATAATGGGGTGTTGCACCGTCCTGCTGGAACCAGGCAGTTTCATGCGGTAGGGTCGGATCTATTGGATTGGGATATAAGTTAGCCAACTGAGGAAGAACATCGTCTCTTATCATGCTTAAATATTTTTCCGCTGTCAAATTACCATCTACAAATATAGGACCAATAATATGATCTCCTGTAATACCTGCCCAAACATTCAAGTTTTGAGGATACTGAGTGTGTGTCTCACGCATCCAATGAGGATTCTCCACTGACCAATATCTACAGTTTTGTCAGTTTACCTCTCCGTTTAATGTAAATGTTGATTCATCAGAAAAAAGAATTGTGCCAAAAGCTATTTCATTTGTGTTAATTTTATCCATCATTCTTTTGTAGAAATCTATTCTACGATCTGAATCGTCTTCTGTTAGCTCCTGCACAAAGGTCAATTTATATGGATCTCTGGAACTTGACGTTGGATTCTCTGCGACACTTAACAAAATATCCACTTTCACCTCATCTTTAATGAAGTTCGGTTTTATTTTTAATGATTTGACATATCCAAGTTCTCTGAATTGTGCATAAATTTTAGACACAGTAACTTGTGTAATAATAGGCAACTGAGGATATCTCTGATTAAATAAGTTTGCTACTTCAACTTGACTTCTACAATTCTCCCCGTAACCGATCATCATTAAAATCTCAATTCGGTGGGCCTCAGTTAAATATTTCATTTTTATTTCTGCAAGAAATTAGGAATTTATTATTTTAATGTAAAATGTCAACACACCAAAAACTGATTGATAACAATCCGCACTATTTACCGATTTAGTTTAATTAGCAGACTATCTAGACAGTTTTTACCCATTCATGACAAAAAATGTTAACACGGAACAAAAATGTTTACCAATATACTGACACTTAGAGTAGAAGTGTATTGCCTGTATTTAGCTAATTTAAAATAATACCATAACACGTGATATATTATTAATTTTAAAATTTCACCTTGTATTATTCATTATAGACCCTACATGATATAGTTCGTTGAAATCAGGTTGTTAAGAATCTTTTAAAAACATAAAAAAAATAAGGATTTTGGACTATGCCAGACTTGCGTGAATCACCCTGTACATTTAAATTTATGTTTAAAAAGCGCACATTTAAATTAAAAAGTTAACGTGTCCCAGAGTTTTTTATTATCTTCTATAATAAGGACACAAACAATTTTACGAGAAAAGGAGTACGACCGTCAATCCAATATAAATTAAGGATCACTCGGAAGAGTGGTGGGTTTTTTCGGTCAAAAGGTGGAGAAAAAAGACAAAGATGATGGCTACTTCATCTATTTATTGAAGACGTTTCGCATTCTTAATCAGAAAGCATCATCAGTTCATCTAAAAAGAACAATATGAAAAAACCACACGAGCATGGAAAAGTTCTTACATGTGTTACCTTAAAAAGATATGTAGCAGTCAGTGATATTAAAATTGTAAAGACGCTTAAGTAAATGGACATTATACGGTTACGATGTATAAACAATAAATTGAACTAAATACAGTTAACAATTTGTTCAAACTAAGCACAGCAAAAGAACATGTGGTTTTTTATACATGTATAAGTAAAAAAAAAACATTGAAAAAGAGTATGAAGAACTAAGAAAATCAGAGATGCACTTCCAACAATATAGCAATAGTTATGATTTAATTTTAACTTTAGGTAGCATTATTAAAGTAATTAATATTGAAATTGAATAATTTAATGTATAATGAAATTACCACTCCTGGCTTCTTGAATGCTGCCGGCAAAATGGTGTTATATTAAAACAAACGCGCCAACAACGTGAAAAGACAGTAAACCTTAAGGTCATTAATTATGACAGAACAACAAGGTGAAATACCAACCCTAATAATTGAGCGGTTTATTTAAATGATAAGATGAGTTTGGGTGACAACCTGTTTGTAAGGAACCAAAAAATGAAAGGAAAGGTGGTTACTTACACCAAATTTCCCCTCAGTGATCGGTTAAGAAAAAACAAACAAACAAGTGAGGTCAGTCCAAAAGCTCATATATAAATATATATATATATATATATATATATATATATATATATATATATATATATAAACATATGTATACAATAAAAAATAAATTAAATAATTTTATATAAATTTTTAAATAACTTTTTTTTGTCATTCTTCATCAGAACTGTTATTTAACTCTTCATCACTTGAAATAATAATGTCCTTATCGTTCTCTTCATTTTGACTTTCTGTATCTGAAATAATAATAGATTATGATTTTTTACAAGTGCTTTATTTCAAATATAAATAACAAGCATAAAATATTATTATCTGATATATTTGAAGATATATCATCAAATATAGGACACTGAGGGCCATCAAACCAATGTTAATAATATTTTTCTTCTATCTGTGTCCGTCCACAATTTTGAGGTTTTAAATGAGTTGGTGATCTTAAATGTGCATTGCACCACACACTGCTAATATAAACTGTTCTTTTAATTTGTTGCAATAGCTCTTCTTGAGTTGGAGACATACTTGATGCATCGAGACCTCTTAACTGAGCTTTTATTACCATTTCATTGTGATTTTTGTTTCTAAAAGCCTTCTCGAAGAACTCAACTTGCCCCGTGTTGACGTCTTTGCTTTTTAAGGAATAAACTTTACAAATAAATTCTTCAATGACTTTAAATGTTGGGTTCGAAGTATTCATTTCAGATGGAGGGATTCTTAAAAGATCCAGGAAGTCTACCTAGTATCTCTCGTTTTTCTCTAAAATATCAAATGGTCTCTTCTTTCCTTTTCTATAAAATGCAGGGTTATAATCATTGCCAGTAAATACATGACATACTGTTAAAGCTCGTGTCATTTGCTCTCCATAATTTTGATAAATATCATTCATATTAAAATATTTTTTTTTGTCGGTTGATATATCTATAATTACTTCTACATTAGATTTAAAAAATTCCATGTTGGATAACATAATTGCAGGTATGTCAGAATCGGTACAACGAACTGTCACTCGGTAGTTCGTGTTCATCTGGCAAATATGGCGTACAATCTTTGTATCTGCTTCTTCATGTGTATAAGATGAATTATAATCTACAGATCTCTTCATTCGATTGTTAAAAACTTCATACAAAACACATATTTATAGACTACAAGGCCGCCTACGACTCTGTAAATAGAAGAGAATTGTTTAGAGCAATGATAGACCTAGGAGTACCAAATCAGTTGGTAAGTTTAACCAAACTAACCCTTGAAAAAGTTGAATGCAAAGTACAAATCCAGGGGGAACTCTCTGAACCTTTTAAAACAAATAACGGGCTACGTCAGGGAGACCCACTCTCCTGTATACTATTCAATCTAGCTCTGGAAAAAGTAATACGTACGTCACAAATAACAACTATTGGTTCAATATATAACAAATCTGTGCAAATCTTAGCATATGCTGATGATATCAATATTGTTGGGAGAACGGAAAACGCAGCACGAGAGGCGTACGTAGCATTAAAGGAAGCAACTACAAAAATGGGTTTAATAATAAACACAAATAAAACAAAATACATGAAAATAGGTACGCAACCACAAACACTACGGCCACTTGTTATAGAAAATGACGTCATCGAAGCAGTTAACGAATTTGTATACCTGGGAAAGCTCGTCAATACTGAAAATGGCACTACCGCAGAGATAAACCGCAGAATTTGCACGGCTAATAGATGCTATTTTGGGCTTAATCTCCTTTTTAAATCTACAGTTATATCAAGAAATACAAAAGTAAAACTCTACAAAACAATAATACGCCCAGTCCTAACATATGGTTCAGAAACCTGGACTTTAACAAAAAGCAATGAAAACATGTTAGGATGTTTCGAAAGAAAAATACTAAGGCGCATCTGTGGAGCGGTAAATGAAAATGGTGTCTGGAGAAGACGATACAACTTCGAACTCTATAGGATATACTAGGAACCAGATATCGTAAAACACATAAAGATAGGACGTCTGAGGTGGGTAGGCCATGTAATGCGGATGGAGCAAACCAACCCAGCTAGAAAAACGCTCCTTGATAGACCTATTGGTCAAAGAAGAAGAGGAAGACCCAGAACAAGATTCCTAGATAACATCGATGAAGACATGAGAAATATGGAAATACGTGCTTGGCGGAGGAAGGCGATGGATAGGGACGACTGGAGAAAAATTCTTGGGGAGGCTAGGACCCACACAGGGTTGTAAAGCCAAAATGATGATGACACTACGAGATTTTATAAAACAGCTTTGAAAAAATCAGCTTGTTATTTATAAATAGAATGTATCTACAATTTGAATGCTCACAGATTCTACAAAAAAGTAATCTCGACTGTATATATTTTTTTAATTTTTACATAAAAGGCCCTATTTTTTTGTCGGACAATTCATTCATTTAGTTGTACTCTTCATTTAAAAACTAAAAATCATAAAGGAGACTCGTGGAAAAGCCGATTTTCACTGTTGGGCAGAAAAATTGGCGAGTACATTTTGTCGGACAATGTAAAAATAGTATTTTTCACGTTATTTTTGAACGATACAGAGAAAATCAGCTTGTTATTACTAAACTTTTTTAAGTTGTTTTTTTTTGCCATGTTTAGCTTGGTGGACTCCTTTATGGAACCAAAATTTTTGTCGGACAAGATTTTTTTCGGATATTTCACGGAGTCGACTTTGGTATTCATTAAACAGCAATACGTTATTAATAAATTTGATACATTACTTCAAAATGATCACTTTTGGATAAGCTGGAGAGAAAAAGCACCTGGTACGGAAAGTATCCCAAGAGATATTTGGGGGTCAAGGTCTTATGAAGCTATCCTGAAAATTGTAGCCTGTTATGTATGAGTGATACAGTATGTCGCTTGGCACCTAGACTATAACCACGAGTCAATTTTTAAACAATGCCCTGAATATTTGAAACAAACGAAAACTAAAGAAGCTATAGTTAACTTAAATATTTCGTTTAAATAAGCTGAAAAAGCTATTGACAACCCAAGTTAAGTATTTCATTTTAGTTAAAAAAGAACAAATCTGTACCTTTAACTACCTGTGATGCCGACTTCCCTCCATTAAAAAGCTCTTCTTCTAAACCTTCGAATTCTAGCACTGCTTACAAAAATAATAATACTCACAAACATATATCCTCCCCTACAGTTAGTCCCCCCAAAAAAAGAAAAAATTGTAATACAACTCCTAATTTTCCTCCTATTCGTAGAGAATACCAGACCAGCTTCTCTTCGGGATCTATATTTCAGTTTGGAAACCCTGAACCTCCTAATGAATTCAATAATTCAATTCAGTCAGCTCAGTGCTTCACTCAAAAATTTGAAATTTACGAAATTGAATTAGAAACTAAAATTAAAGATATTATAGGTAACATTTTTACATAACTTTAATGGCTTCCAAAAGCATTAAAATTATTCAATGGAATATTCGTTCGCTAAATGCAAACAAATATGCTTTAAATCAATTCCTTTTTGAAGAACATTTTAACATAGCTCTTTTATCAGAAACTTAGTCCAAACCATCGAATACTGTTTGCTTCAATAATTTCAATGTGGTTAATAAAAGTAGAAGTAAGGGATATGAAGGAGTTGCCATCATTTTAGCAAATAACATTATTTATGAGCCCACTCCATTCGTTAACAATTGCAATCCTAATCTCGAAGTTTGTGGTGTAAATATTAATATTGACCAAAAAATTTATTCCATTCTGAGTGTGTACCGTCCAGCAAAAGTTAAAGTAACAATGCAAGATTACGTTAGTCTTTTTTCTCAAATTAACAATGATTGTAGTATTACCGGAGACTTTAATGCTCACCATGGATTATGGGGATCCAATTTATGTTCCGTCGATAATAATATACTAATAGAAGCCTCAGATATATTTTCTAACCCAGTTGTTGTAAATGACGGATCGGCTACTAGAGCTACTCCTCCAGGACATATCAAATCGGTTGTAGATCTTACTATTATAAGCTCTAGTTTATGTTCAGCCTTTGACTGGACCGTTCTTCCAGATACCTATGGATCGGATCATTTTCCCATTAGACTTTCTGTGCAGGATATGAAATTTGAAAACACAATTTTTACATATTCAATTAAATGGTCGATGTCTAATGCAAATTGGGAAAAAATTTAAAGATTCTGTAGAAAGCATCTTCAGATACGAATCAAATACAAACAAAACCAATGGAATGATATTCTTCTTATTAGATTTTATTACTACTGCAGCCAATAAATCTTTTAAAATTATAAAACCCTCAGCTAAATCTTTCAAAACGCCACCATGGTGGGATGATGAATGTCTCACTGTTTCGAATGTAAGGAAATTTTTTTTTAAAATGTATAAATTCAATCTTAACCTTTCAAACTTTATTGAATATAAAAGGAATGCAGTTATATGTAAACGCACTTTTCGCTCAAAAGCCAAATCTATTTAGGCTCGATTTTGTTCCTCACTTAGTAGGCAAACTTCACCCTCAGAGCTTTGAAAAAGGGTTAATTAAGGCAAAATTCAAGATAAGAAAAAGTACACAGCTAATGATTAAGACATAGTAGAAAGTCTTTTTACAAAAATCTATCCGGATTATGTCAATCTACCAGTATTTATGCCGAACATCTCCACTAATGATCACTTATTACTAACCCCCATTTCAGCTGACGAACTTAAAGCAAATATTAAGAGTTCTAAAAATACAGCTCCTGGTATTGACGGCATTAACTATAGCATGCTATTAAACCTGCCAGTAATTGCCATACATTATCTGTGCAAAATATAAAACAATATTTTACTTAAAGGAGACAACTGTGATTCTCTTAAACAATGCTTGGTTATTCCTATATCCAAAGTAAACCAGCGTACTGCCCTAAGGCCTATCTCTCTTATGTCTTGTTTGCCTAAAACATTTGAAGGAATTATAAAAAGCAGATTAGAATGGTGGTGTGAAAACAAAAATATTTTCCCAGTATGTCAATATGGCTTTCGTGGAAATAAAGGGCTTATGGATTGTGTGTCTCAATTAACGACTGATATTCAGTTATCAAATAATTTTTATCGATCTGCCATATTTCCTGATATTTCAGGGGCTTATGATAACGTCAATTTAAATCTATTATTCGAAAAGCTAAAGCACATAGGTATTCCACCTTTGTGTTCATATGTGTTAGTAAGGTATTTATTTGATGTAATGATAGATTGATTGGCCCGAGAGTAGTGCATCAAGGACTACCACAAGGTTCTGTCCTTAGCCTCTTGTTGTTTAATCTATACACTATAGATCTTCACAGTATAGACATTAAATGCAATATATTACAATATGCAGACGACTTCTGCTTTTACACTGTGAATAATTCATACCAACAAAGTATTAACTCAATAAAAACAATTATGTGTGACACAAGAGAGTATTTCTTTAAACAAGAGTTTGAACTTACTACGAAGAAATCAGCTGTGGTATTTTTTACGCGACATCGTTTACCAGTTATATCCAGCATTATGTTTAACAGCCTAAGTATACCCGTTCACAATCACTACACTTATCTTGGTATTACATTGGACACCAAGTTAACATGGGACGAACACATTAACAAGTGCTTAATGAAATGTGAGAAAAGTTGAAATATTCTTAAAGTAGTTAATCGCTATCGATGGGATGCCGACCGTAAGATTACCTTAATGTTTTGTCGTGCATACACCAGATCCATTCTCGACTATGGAAGCTTTCTATACGGATCTGCCATAAACAGTCGTCTTAAAAAACTAGACCGCCTTCAGTGTAAGGCTCTGCGATTATTTCTAGGTGCGCTCAAATCTATACCTACAGAAAATCTTCTAGCCAAATCTATGGAACCTCCCTTACATTTAAGACGACTATTTTTAGCTGAAAAATTTATTCTCAAATGCCAGTCTTACAATCAAACTGAGCTACTACAAAAAATATGTGATATTTCTGTTTCTAATCTAGTCGACAGGAATTCTCCTATTCTGGCAGTGGCATATCCTAACGTTTCTCAGTATCTAAACACTCCATGTGACTTAACTTTCTTTCAATAAAATTTCAATGTTTCTTATGCCAAAGTCTATATTTCGGGTCACAAAAAATCCCTAATATTCAAGTTAGATAAACAATGCTCTATATACTCTGCAGAAATGTTCTCAATTCATAAACCTCTAGAATGGGCTGTCAACAAAAAAATTTCTAACCACCAAGTTGTAATTATATCAGATTCAATGTCTGCGTTATTAGCTATTAGAAAACTCACGTAAACATTTATATAAAAATAGTCTTGTCGTTAACATTTTAGAAAATCAACTAAAGCTGCTGCAAGAACATACTACTGTAAATTTCGTCTGGGTAAATGGACACTTTGGTATTTCCGGTAACCTCAAAGCTGATTTTTATGCAAAAGAGGCAATTTTATCTGTCTTATCGATAAAGATGGAACTCCCAGGTGGCGAAAATATCCTGCATGAGCACGGAATGTTTGAAAACGCGCTAAAAATATTTTTACCCATTTACCTGGACCTAAATAAGGCATAAAAATAAAGCTTCAGAAATTTGGGAATGCTTCTTCTTTCCAAACATATTGGAAAAAATTGTTACTTACACCAACAAATTTATAAAAATACAAGCCTATGACATTTCGCAAAATCGTTCTCTTAGAACAACTGATTTATTAGAAATAAAAGCATTATTGGGACTTTTTTATACTTCTAGTGATAATAGAAATAACCAAAGAAATGCTAAAGGTTTATTTAGGACAGACGGAATGAAATGGACATATTTAGACTTATTATGTCCCAGATACCATTTTAGTTTATGCTGAAACATACTCGTTTCGACGATAAAGCTACCAGGCAAGAAAGAGTAGAAGTCGACAAATTAGCTCCAAATAAGAAAATTTACGATGAGTTTGTATCCAATTTGTCCCAACATTACAATATGTCAGCATATACCACGATTGATGAAAAACTCGAATCATTTAGAGGTAAGTGTCCTTTTAAGACACGATAAAGGGTCTTAAAAATAACAAAAGACCAGGCAACGATAACGTATACGGGGAAGTATTGAAAATGCTGTGCGAAACAAACAGTCAATTTCTAGACTCACTCGTCAGACTCTTTAACAATATTTATAACAGCGGGGAGTTTCCTGAAGACTGGCTAGAGTCAACTTTTGTTGCCATACCGAAAAAACCAAAAGCAAAGTCTTGTGATCAACATCGGATGATAAGTCTAAGTAACCACATTTCGAAGGCATACACCAAGGTTATTTACAACAGAATAAAACCAAAAAATGCGAGGATAACATTGGAGATTCGCAGTTTGGGTTTCGGAATTCTCTTGGGACAAGAGAAGCACTTTTTAGTCTACAGGTACTTATCAAGCGCTAAAGAGATATGAACAAAGACGTGTACATATGCTTTATAGACTACGCAAAAGCATTCGATAACGTAAAGCACGAAAAGATAATTGAAATTCTCCATAAGATCGGAGTCGACTACAGAGACATTCGAACAATAGCGAGTCTCTATTGGGGCCAAACAGCTAAAGTGAAAGTAGGATCTACATTTACCAATAAAATTGAGATCAAGAAAGGGGTACGACAGGGCTGTATGTTGTCTCCTATTCTCTTTAATTTATACTCAGAAGAAGTATTTAAGACAGCGTTGGAGGAAAGCACAGAAGGCATAAAGATAAACGGACAAATAATTAATAACATAAGGTATGCTGATGACACTGTGATTCTAGCAAGTAGCATGGAGGAACTGAGTTGCCTAATGAGTAAGATACAAAAAACAAGTGCACAATACGGACTCAGACTAAATATCACAAAAACCAAATGGATGTTAGTAAGCAAAACCCAACAACCACCACAGCAACTGATATTAGACGATGAAAGAATTGAACACGTGGATTCGTACATCTACTTGGGAACAACAGTTAACTCAAATTGGGATCAAGCGAAGGAAATACGTATAAGGGTAGAAAAGGCAAGAGCATCGTTCACTAGCATGAAGCAAATTTTCACCTCTAAAAGCCTCACCCTACCTCCCAAAATTCGACTTCTGAAATGTTATGTATTCCCGGTTTTGTTATATGGAATGGAGGCGTGGACAATGACCGCAACATTGATGAAAAAAGTAGAGGCCTTCGAAATGTGGGCTTACCGACGTATATTAAGTATATCCTGGACTGAGCACGTGACCAACGAAGAGGTACTACGCCGGATAGGTAAAGAGAGAGAGGTAGGAATAAGTATAAAGAAAAGAAAGTTGAAATACTTGGGTCACGTTATGAGACACAATAAATATAGAGTACTGCAACTGATCGTCCAAGGGAAAATAGACAGCAGAAGGGGTCCAGGGAGGAGAAGACACTCGTGGCTCCAAAACTTGCGGCAATGGTTCGGATTGTCATCTGCTGAACTATTCAGATCTGCCGCAAACAAAGTCAGAATAGCCATGTTGATTGCCAACGTTCGGAACGGACAAGGCACATGAAGAAGAAGAAGTCCTTTTAAGATTTATATGCCTAAAAAACTGAATCGCTACGAAATAAAAATATATGCCCTAGTGGACGCCAAAATGTTTTATACTTCGAATTGGCATTATTGCCTCGCCTTTGTTCACTTATCTTGGGATCAAACAGAAATGTCACGCTTGACAAGTTTTTACCAGCTTACCTTTGACGGAGATACTAAGGCAACACTGGCTTAGTACAGTTGGGACATTACGTCAAAATAAACGTGAGATACCTCTTCAAATATTATTAGCAAGACCAGAAAAATCCATTATGTTCGCATATAAGTGTACGCTCGTTTAGTATTCTCCAAAACGAAAAAAAAATTCGCGTTAGTATTAACTATACATTACGATGATGCTGTTGATGAGAAAACTGGCAATCCGGAAATAATCATGGACTACAACAAAACGAAGGAGTTGTCGACGTTGTTGACAAAATGTGCGAAGCCTACAATTGAGCTCGTTCAACTCGTCGTTGGCCAATGGTAATTTTTTATAGTGCCATGAACGTTGCTGAAATAAATAGTTACGTAATTTACATCTCGAATACCCAAACAAAAATCGATAGAAGAAAATTCATAGAAAATTTAAAATTTCAATTACTTGACCCACATATTCGTCGATGAGCACAACAGTAAAACTTTCCGAGGATAATACATTTGCGTCTTTCTGAAATATGTGGAATAGAAACTGAGAATATTTTTCACCAGAATCAAACTCATGGACTATGTACTTACTGCAGCACTAAGAAAATTCGAAGAACAAACTTGCACAAACTGTAAAAAAAATTGTGTCTAGAACATTTGACGGGATTATGTAGGAATTGTTTTGAAAATCATGATGCTTAAAATTTAGAATAGTTCCAGTAATCTGTATAAATTTCGAGAGTAAGTTTTTATTTTTCCTGTTTATTAACACTCAAGTAACTGTTTTATGCTTTAGTGGAACCAGAATTTCTTTTTGTTAGAATTATTTTGATTTTATTAAAAGCCTGTTCATAAAAATGACACTTTTTTTAATACCCCCTTAAAATTCTTAAAATAACAAAAAGATTATAAATTTCACAACCTGTGTATAGAAAATATTTCACAATTCTATTTTTTTTATTTAGAAAAAGTCGGTTTGTTAGACCGACAAAAGGTTAATTTATTAATGTTTAATATTTTAAAAATCATTTCCAAAGAAATTGGAAATTAAAAAGTTTAAAATAAACTTATTTTAAATTTAAATTGTGACTTGTTCCCAATAAAAATAGTAATTGCATTAAAATTTAAAAGAAAAATTCCCAGAGGTTGGTGGTATACCATAGTTTAAAAAAAACTAATAATGAAGTAAAAACTTCTTTTTGTAAAATGGTATAAAATTTTAATATTAAATTTTTTTTAAATTATCCAAAATGGATTTATAAATTTTCAGAAAGTTTTCTATCCTATCAGATCATCACCGATAAAAAACGGCTATATAGTAGCCACATGATAAGGTCAGATGACCGTCAAATTATACAATTTGAATAACTAACGTTATAATTACTAGACACTAATTGCATTAAGATTGCCAAAAGAAAATGCCCCATCCCTCCCGTGGGCAAATCGCCACTTGTAAGGGTACTTCATACTTGTATCTGGGTGCCATATGGTCAAAAATCATCATCAATTCGACATCATATGGATCTTGTTTTACATCTATATAAGATCTATAACATTCTGTGTTTAATTTCTATTAACATAGAACCGGTAGCGCACAACGCAAAACAACAGCGTAAAACATTGTGGATTATTATTTCAGTTCTTCTTCTGTGCTTGTCTTAGAAGTGTCTGATAAATGTTTATATATATATATATATATATATATATATATATATATATATATATATATATATATATATATATATATATATATATATATATATACGTATGTACAACAAAAGCCCGGAGACTTTCTCACATCATAAAATTATCGTCAAACTATATTTTACGACTTAGTCAATGTCAATTTTTAAAGAACAAAGTCGCTTTGAAATAATAGTAAAGAACAAAAGACCTAAACACATAAAAAATATTTACAGATAAAGCAATGATCGTAAAATCTTTCGGCTTTTGAACATTAACATAACAATGATTTCTGAAATCAGGATGATCGTTAAAAGTTGTCAAGTAGAAAGAAAAATTGACCTTAGGAAGTCACGACACTACTCTTAATGTAGCGACAGTAAAATTAGGTGTGTGTGGGATATATTAATGTAGTAATAAGTATTTATTTTGATATTTGAAAATATTAAAAGAATCTTCGGAATCCCTACAGAAGACTCATAAACGGGAGCTATTGTAATTAATCCAGTTATTTAAAATACTATGAAAATGATAAGACATATTATAGTGTACAAATTTTATTTTACATTGAGAAAGAGTTGCTCAGTCCAATTTTGTCTACAAAATACTAAAATAATGGTCAAAATATTTTAATAAGTTTTTGTAAATATTAATATTTACAAAGTTCAGAATAAAATAGAAATTGGTTTCTACGTTTCTATGCATACGTTTCTAAAGTATGCATCAGCAAAAAAAAAATAATTTGAGTTTATCAGTAGAATGTTTTTATTTTAAACTTAGCTTTATAAAATTATTTTAAAAATCCTAATAATAATTCAACGAAAAAAATTTAATTACCTGCTGTCTTCCCTTAATTATTATGATTCTCATATTTCTTCTCTTCCTTAGCAATACGTACATTTCTGTCAATTTTGTAAATGGATTTTTTAGAATTTGTTCGAAGTATTTCTGAATATCTTCCATTTTATATGTAGTGTAATTATCGGTGTAAACTGACTGAGATGCTAGTAAGGTACCATTTAAAAACCCTTTTTTCTTTCCCAAATGCACATTTATACCTGTACATGACGCCATATCGTTCCAACCGTATAACTTTCATTTTTTCCAAAAAGCATAATTAACCATTTTGATTTTGAAAATCTCTTATTTCTTGCAATAGTTTTGCTTTATATATTGTTGTAGTTATAAAATAGGTCAAAAATAAAATAAATATTTGTATTTTATTCTAACAGAATTATTGACTTACAACAAGGGGTAGTTGGGGAATGAAAAATTACTAGGGTGGTAATATATTCGTAAAAAGTCAGAAGAACACATTGATATTTCAAAAAAAAAATTTTTAATTCCGCTGGCTCGAATATAACCTAAGGTAATGGGAACGTTTCCAAATAAGATTGGTTTAGGGTTGGAAAATGATCAGGGTGATCAAAGTTTGGTCAAAACTTACCAGAACATTTTTTTTATTGCAGTTATAAGTGGCGCACAGTAAAATTGTAAAAAATATTTTCTTATCTTAAATTTTAATCTAACAGAAATATTGATTTTCTCAAGGGGTAGTTTAGTGGTGAAAAATTATTAGGGCGGTAATAAATTAGTGAAATATGAGTAAAAAATATGGTGTAGGTTAAACTGACTTCCGCTCATGTGTCTCCGCTAGCTTAAGGGTCCTGCTACCAGGTTCTCCAGTGGAGGTGGACGAGGAGGGCGGCCTGGGAACTATAAAAGTCACGATGTCTGCACTTAAAAATGGTCCGTGGATCTATAAGGAGAAGTATGGATTTAAACTTCTGAAAAACATTAAGTAAGAACCTGAGCCGATGAAGTTCCTAAATAATATAATTCCCAATATAATGGAGGAGATCTAAAAGGCCACAGAGGAAGGAGCTGGCAAATAGCGGGCGTGTGACATCATAAAAATTTGAACCGAGATAACTAGGCGAAGTAAGAGGGATGATAAGTGCCGTGATGGATGTGGATAAAGAAAATTTTAAAAAGATGAAGAAAGCAAAAAAGATCATGAAAATATAAAGAATAAAAGTAGACTATACATCCAGCCGAGTAATAGAATCGAGGGTAGAATCGAGATTCCTGAGATGTCTTGCTTTTGGACACAAGCAATATGTTACTTCCAATGTAGTACAGATGGTCACATAGCGCTGGAATGTGGAAGGAAGAAACAACCAAGATGTTCAACTGCGATGTAATCGGACATGTGGTGAATTAAAGAATATTTCCAAAATTCAACCGACTGGTTGAAAGTAGTAATCACTAAGAACTAGTACCAAGAAGAGTACGCGAGTGGAAATAGTACGAAAGAAAGTGCGAAAGAAGTTCAAGGCTAAAAATGGCAAATACAGGAAATAACACCCGAGAGCTAAGGGTGCTCCAAACTAACGTAAGGCAAGATTAGCACATGATCTTTCGAGGCTGCCAGAGTAGAAATGAATATCGACGTGCTGATGACGGCGGAACCAAATCCAACAGCGGTAAGGAGAAGAGGATAGTTTGTGGATACGACTAGGAGGGCTGCTGTACAAATCGACAATAGGAAGCTGCGAGTATATGAAATTAAGCTAAAAGAAGGATATGTAATTATTCGGATGGAGGAAAACGCGTGGTTCTGGGAGATTTTACCGTAAAAGCAGCGAAGTGGGGATCTCCCATCACCGACACTCGCGGCAGGATACTGACTGACTGGGTAAATACTCTGGACCTGGTAGTACTGAACACAGGTCTGGAGCCTACGTTTGTTAGAAGATGTACGGGTACGTACATCGACGTGGCCATGGCAACACAAGGAATAGCTGCGAAAGCAAGAAGCTGGAAGGTTTTGTCAGACTACACGGGAACGAAACATAGGTACATCGGATTCTCGATATCGGGAACTGGGACCACTAACGCGGTTTATGCGTCAGGGACGTCAAGGGGCGGACGCGGCAATGGGAATAACTGGGAAGTATACGAGGAGCTAAATATATGGAGTGAACATGATGCAGAGCCAATCACCGACGGTAGAAAACCTGGAGAGAGTCATTACAGAAACCATGGAAGGAAACAAGATAGGTTACTGAGATGTCAACAGAATGCCATACTGGTGGTATGCGGACATCGAGGAACTGAGAAATTAATCCTGGTGTCATCGAGGAGATCGAGGAAGAGTACCGGAAGATGGAACTTTACAGAAAAATTCGTACAAAAAAAAAGAAGGCACTGGAAAGAGCTGTCTGAAAAGCTGAATGAGGATATCTGGAGTTAGAAATACAGGATCGTCATGAAGAAGTTCCATGCGCACCCTTCGTGTAAAATGCCTATTGAAAAAAAAACTCTAGGTGACACGAGAGCTCTTTCTAGTAGACAGATGGCATGGAGTATGGAGGGACGTGGGAGCTGAGAGGGCCGTACCCCTTACCATGAAAGAACTTGTCAACTGAAACTCGCGGCACAGAAAACCAAAGCCGTCATTCAGAAAAAGGAACAGGTAAAGTATGAAACTATAATGTGTGAGAGCGTGTCTAACAACCGAAAAACAGGTAAAGTACATGGAAGTGGCATTGTACCAGAATGGAAAATGGGGAAAGCACGTGCGGGAGGTGGTTCGGAATGCTAAAAATAGTGTGGCTGCGTTGGGCAGGGTGTATATTAGTGCATATTTATGCGCATATTTTCCAATCCAACAATCCAACAATTACTAACAGAATGGCAAGCAGAATGGGAGGCACAGATAGACAAAGCACAATGGACCGAAAACTTAGAGAAAAAATAGAGAAAAAAACTGAGACAGGATGAGGGAGACCTGGGGCAATCCGCCTATATTCAAAATACTACCGACAAGACCGTATGTTATTACTTACTTACTTATTTACATACCTACTGATTTACTTACTTTTTAACTTACTTATTATACTAACTTAATACTATATATCATTACATATATATTAGGTAGTATAATATACGCTACTTGTTTATACACAGTATACACGATTATACTTACTTGTTATTACCTATTGTTACTTATTATTATTTTTGTATATTCCACACACTTTTCCCCTGATTCCTTACCGCTCTTTTGTAGTACCATTGGCAAAGCCATGTCTTTATTTTTCAAAGATTTTCTTCTAGTTCCTTACCATCCTAGGTATGAATCGGCAACAATTCTCCATGATAAATGTAGGCAGAGCAAGGCACCCCTAATTTTCGTTCATTAACTGAACACGTATAGGGTGTCTTGACGAAGAATGGGTGGTTTTAGTTGGTAAGCATTGCAAC
Organism: Diabrotica undecimpunctata; assembly: GCF_040954645.1. Taxonomy (NCBI): domain Eukaryota; kingdom Metazoa; phylum Arthropoda; class Insecta; order Coleoptera; family Chrysomelidae; genus Diabrotica; species Diabrotica undecimpunctata. The sequence goes on from NC_092805.1 coordinate 68,133,574, forward strand.
AGGAAGGCATCCGTTTGCAGAACTTCCTCCTGCAAAAAAAAACAAAAACCAGTTTTTGAGACACTGGGAAAAAATACAGGGAGCATCCTTGCTGACAGTCTGTGGATAAATGAAGGTAGGGCTTTGGAAGTGATATCGGAATTACAGCGGTCATTTCACTTTCGGATCGCTGGATAACAGTGAAGAGTCTGGTTTAGCAGGGCGTTTTAAAGTACCTTGGGAATTATCGCCGGGAGTACGAAGAACGAATCCTGCAGTAAGGTCAGTGAGGATGCATTTTGGACTGGGATTCGTTTTGAAGATTCCAGACCTCCCCTTTCTCTATAAAGACGAAAAAAAGGTGTGTTGAACTCTACCATGTAATGAATTAATAATTCACTTTTGGATATTTATGTTGTGGTTTAAGTAATAACTTAAATATCTGCTGATATGGGTTGGTTTTCTCTAGAATTTGGTTGTATATCCTGTATCCTTCTTTGTCATTAACACAAAATTAAGAGAAACTCAAACCTCTAAACGAGAATGTGTCCATAATTTACCAACTGATAAGGGCAACGTAACTGTATTTACGGACAAAATTCAATACTACGAGAAAATACAAAAATTAGTCTCAAATGGACCATACACACAACTACAAGATGACCCGACCAAATCATTGCAGAATAAAATATAAAGAATTCTATATAAATTTAAGAGCTACCTGACAAACTACCAAAGAGGGAGACTAATACCCCACTACAGCAGGACACCAAACCTGTAAGTAGTCTCAAAATTACACAAAGAAAACTAACTCTTCACACCAATTTTCAGCTCATCACGATGAGCTCTCCTTGTAACTATCAAAGTTCCTCCTAGATATTAAACAACCTTTAGCACATAACATAATAATATTAATAAATAACTGACAGCATTTTCTGCAAATCTAACAGAGATAGATGTAAAATACTTAAATGTAAATTCTTAATAAAGAAAAATGTGTAGAAAACCCAACAACAGAATGTCAAATGGTTGCCAATGCTAAAAAAAGAAGTCAACAACAAGAATATACCTATATTAATAGATTAATAGACCAGAGACATATCACCTACAATCAACTACATCAACAAACAAAAATCAGAATTTAATATCAATCCGAGGGTACAATGTCACTTTCCAAAACTATTTTAATAATAATATAAACAATTTTTAAATAGTTAAGTGAATATCTAATACAGACTAATATACAGATCTTTTTGTAAATCTAAAGCTTTGATCACTTTGAACACCAAAAATTACCACTGTATTTTACCCTAAGCATACTATCACGTTTTTATGCTATTAAGAATTTACTTAATAGTCAGAAAATAAACATACCACGGGTAGCCGACTAGCGTAATGCCCCAAAATTGTTGACCAACAATATTTTCTGCGCCTTTTTCACCTCTACTCTTTCAATCAAACGTACTTTTAAAATTTTGTTCATACTATTTATGATTATTGATTCCTTCCCAAAGGAAAATGCCTCAGTTTAAGATTTTCCGACCCTAAAATCGATCCATTGTGACATCTTTAAGCAATTCACGAAGTTATAGTTTTTTTTTTCAACTCATTAGATTGTTGGACTATAGGCCAAAATGTTACATCTGAAAGAACTATACTGCAGAGAAAACTGAAAAAAATATACAACATAGGTAGACTGAATTATCATAGTGTATCAAATTCGAACTATAACAAGAAATGGCCAGATGTCCTCATTGAATGTAAAATGCTTACTTATATCTGACCGAGATCACCAATAAAATATATGTTAATTAAGAAAAAATATTTAAAATACCAAAAAAGGGCGCTAGCTTTTATGTAGGGCACGGAACTTCTTGGTGGAATTCTTTAAAAGGATACGTTTGAATATTTGATCTAAAGTTATTGGCTATATGTATTCTTATGCTTTTTCGTTTGCCTGTCTTATCTTATATTTAGAAACCGTCAATAATTATGTAAAATAAGGAAATTGGTTTCGTAGAAGCACAAATATTAAACCAATCTGATAAATATTTTCTTAGGAACTTCTCTTTATGTGATCGTGGAAAAAATAGGGTCTTATACTCGTAACAAAAGTTTTATTTTACAAAATGCACTATAGTCAATTATTTTTGTTATACAATATATAACTTCATATAACTCTCTTTGTTCTTTCTATGAAGCGCCACTGCACTACTTATCTTAGAAAGAAGTAACCTATCTCAGATAAAAAATTAGAACTCCTAGGGATAGATACATAATCCTGAATCTTACACAAACACAATATCGATAGAGGCTTATTATTCACTATGAGTACAACTGTTAGTGGCCATTCATAAAAAAAAGGTTATTTATGTACTCCGATCTATGATTAATCATCGTTAAAGATGTATGTGTAAATGTCAGGAACACCGTGTTCTTTATTGACCTGCGTTTGTTTTCTTGCTCCACGCTCTCTTACTCTTTCGTGCATTTTTGTCCCATCTGCCCTCCTCGGTGGTAGTGGTAACTGCTCGTGAACAAGGGCGTAGGTCGGGGAGACTTTAGAAGAAATTTTAAAAGAATTTGCGAATTGAATTGAAAATCCTAATATTTGAGATTTTGGTTATAGAACTAAAATTATTATTTTTTTATGGAATTTAAACTGTCTATTGTGAAGGATAACTCAATACTCATAAAAAAGACTAAAATAAAAAAAACAAGAAATACGCCTCGAAATTAATAATTGATGAACCTTGATTAACAACGGAGCAAAAGTATCTCAAAAAAGATTAAACGAATGTTGGAACGTAGAAGGTGTTTAACAAAAATAGATAAATGACCTAATAACGAAATAAATTGGCTGCTGAATATATTATACATCAAAATAATCACCTAAACAAGATATTAAGTCTAACAAATTCAATGTTTTTTTTTCGTAATCGACAAACAAAGTGGCTAGAATATAGCATCTTATCATTATTGTTTTGAGGCTTAGATTACTGTGTTTACTACCGAGAATTGTCTCAATTTTTTATAATTTATACTTGTATTATATTTCATTTCTCTACTTGTGATATGTTCAGTAATATATCTCTGATCTAACTGCCAAATTTGTTTATTTTTTCTAATAATTTTCTAAACTGTCTATTTCAGTGTTTCCTAGAACATTTTAATCAATACTTTATATAAATGTACGAGGCATGTTTTTTAAGTAAGTACCGTTTTGCGATTCCGCCGCCGCATTGCTACGGTCGGCGTTCCGCGCATGAGCGCTGGTTACCTACATCTCTTGTCTACGCACTGACGCCATTACAGTCTGATTCTTCATTGTATACTTGTTTACTCCAGTGTTTAAGATGCCTCCAACAATCGTGAGTCACGCTGATTGTGAAGTACGGGCTGTTATACGATTTCTTAGTGCTAAAGGCGTAAAACCGATCGTTATTCATCGTGAGATCGTTGAAGTTTACGGACAAAACATTATGAGTGATAAAATGGTAAGGAAATGGGTGAGAGCATTTAAAGATGGCCGCACAAATGTGCACGATGAAGAACGGAGTGGGCGTCCTTCGGTCGTTAATGAAAATTTGGTGCAGAAAGTGGACGAAAAGGTGAGAGAAAACAGACGCTTTACAATTTCATCATTGTCCGACTGCTTTCCTCAGTATTCTCGTAGTGTTTTGTATCGCATTGTTACCGAGAACTTGAATTACCGGAAATTGTGTTCACGTTGGGTTCCAAAAATGTTGACGGATTTGCACAAAACCCAACGTTTAGGCAGTGCATTGACTTTCCTTGAGCGGTACCACAGTGAAGGTGAAGATTTTTTAGACCAAATTGTTACTGGTGACGAAACGTGGGTGGCCTACGTCACACCAGAATCGAAACAACAATCCATGTAATGGCGACATTCATCATCACCCAAAAGAGTGAAGTTTAAGCAAACAATTTCTGCCCGGAAAATCATGTGCACAGTTTTTTGGGACAGACAAGGAGTATTGCTAGTAGAGTTTCTGCCTCGTAATGAGACAATCAATGCAGCGTCTTATTGTGAGACATTGAAAAATCTGCGTCGTGCAATCCAGAACAAAAGACGTGGCAAGTTGAGTAAGGGTATCGTTTTGCTGCATGACAATGCCCGTCCACATGTGGCTAATCAGACCAAAGATCTCATCAAATCATTTAAATGGGAAACTCTAGATTATCCTCCATACAGCCCTGATCTGGCGCCCAGCGACTACCATTTGTTCCAGCACTTAAAAAAAACACCTGGGCGGTCAGCGTCTTCAAGACGATAACGAAGTCAAAACATTTGTGATGCAGTGGTTAACAAGTCAGGCGGCAGAATTTTATCAGGAGCGTATTCAAAAACTGGTGCCACGTTATGACAAGTGCCTCAATATTCACGGAAATTATGTAGAAAAGTAGATTAACGTACAGGCTTTCATGTAAAAATAAAATTATTGCCATATCTTTGCACGTCTTTTTTTAATTTCAAAACGGTACTTACTTAAAAAACACGCCTCGTACGTTATAAAAAAATATTGATGAAAATTGTTTAAGGAAATTTTTGTACAATACATTGATTGAATTATCGTATATTGATTGATCGTAAATAAAAACAGACAATAATCAAAGAGGTCCATTCCAACACCTTGATATTTCTTTGGACAAAAAGTGGATTTATTCAAAGGAAAATAAAATAACGAAAAGGTATGATGGTAAACGTTTGATAAATTTTCACGCTGGTTAAAATCTAACGTAGCAGATCATCATGGTAAAATAAACAATGAAATTTTCAGTAAATAAATAAGTAAACAATCAATTCCTAATTTAGAAGAGCCATAATTAATTGTAAGGGATAATATAATGCTCTATATTATAGTGTCGTTTTAGAAAAGCAACCTTGGTATACCGACAAAAGGACGCGGAAAAAAGGACGCATAAAAAAGGACGCGCGAAAAAAGGACGCGTATTATTAATGAAATACTATAAATAGTTTATTTTAATTGACAATAGCAATTACCCCCGTTTATCCCCTATATATAATTACAGAAAATAATTCTACCTAACCTAAAATCGGTTACGGTAAAAGTAAAAAGTGAAAAATATTTATACGAAAAAAACTTGCCTTCACACTTTATCCAGGCTTAGGACTGGCAGCAGAAGCTGGCGTGTTTACAAGTTTTTTTTATTTTTTTTTAATTTTTTGCTTTTTTTGGAATTTTTTTGTCATTTTATTTTTTTTTTGTTTTATTTATGATATTAATTTTTTTTGTATTTTTTTTATGTTTGCAACTAAAAATTGTGAGCAATGCCTCTCAAATATTCTAAAGTTGGCCTGTCAGCATAATCGGCAACAATAGCCCTTATCCTGTTTGCTGTATCTTGATATTTTCTTTTGCGTGGAGGTACATTGCCCGAAATGTACTGCTCTATTTTCAAAACATTTAAATCATATTCTTTTTTTAGAGACTTAATAAATTTCCAAATATTCGGATGTGCACTATTGAGAAGAGAAGAAAAGCTGTTGTTCCATCCTTCGACAGCATTATTAGTTCGAGGTATATCTTGGTCTGCCAAATCGTAACAATTCCATACATTTGCTGGAAAAAGGGGTTGTCTTCGATTTCCTCTTCTAGCTAATCTCTCTATCCAAGTGTCTTCAAAGTAATTAATCAGCGGCACTAGTAGTTCTTCATTTTGTGTATAAAAATCGCTATTGAGCAACTTCTCGTACACTCTGACTACATGGTTGTCTGGAACAAACGCAAGAGTACTCAATTGTCTTACGTGAAGGGCGAAGTCAGGATTCTCAATATATCTACGTTGCAATCCGGCACTTTGAATATGGCGCCACATACACTGCGAGAAATGAAAAAAACATCCGCGGATTCTCACATTTGGGAACTCAGTTTGTGCAGCATTCATTGCCGCTCTTTCAAAGTCCATCATTATTGTTAGAGGGCGCAAGGCCGGATTCAACACCTTTAGTTGCTGAAAAACACGTGTATAAGTCTCTTGTGTTTTGTTCGTTAGAAGTGCAAATACAGTCGGGATTACATTACTGTATCGCATTCCATGAATTGTGTATATTTGAGAAAACAATGGTGGTGCTGAGTTAAATGTTCCATCGGCATTCCAATGATCGCATTGTTCCATAAATCTTAAATTTCTTTGTGTTGAAAATAACAAAATACGTTCTTCTTCTGGCCCGCTATCAAATAATAGAAATAGCTCACCGCCTGTAGTTGTTTTATATTCTTCTGGAAGCATAAGTTCTTCTAAATTTCTCGGATTTGCGGGCGTACCTCCTAGCTCGTCCCGAACTCTTTGCACAGTTTTTTTTAACGACGACACTGATGGAAGTTGTGCCGTAGCAGCTAAGGAATGTCCTTGAGAAATTTCACTTACTACACCTTGGGTGGAGTGTTCCAGTTGTTGTGCAACTTCTTTCATCCGGTTACAAGCTTCTTTTGCTTCAATCTTTGCCGTGTCTGCAACGTGATTATGTTCTGTGGATTTTGTAATTTCATCCACAACGGTATGCACTCTTCCTGTACATTTGCACTTATTATAAGTAGCACACTTCCAAATTGTCTTTTCACCAATCACTCGCTCTTTTTTATGGAGAAATCCATTATAAAGTAACAAGTTGTTGCCTTTTTGGCTTTTCACAAACGCTAACACCATCTTAACAGACTGATATCAATTTGTAAAATGTTTTCTTGTTAAGAACAGAATAAATTACCTACCGCGACAAGTTTCCCCTATATAAACAATTTGGTTAATGATGTTTTGTTATATCGGACCTTTTGTAATATTCATTTCTTAAAAATAATTATCAAACAATTAGAAAGTTTTATTTTCTTACTAATCGTTTCTATTTACATTCTTAACATTACCTGCGGAATTTACCAACCTTCCGGTTCGCGTTAAACCCTCATTAGACCCCTTACTGGGCTGGTACTTGGGTTTTTCTAATCCCATACATAATTCTGATAATATGGAATCTAACCTGTTTCAATACCAGAAATCTTGAATCAACATTATATTAGTATTTATTATTTTACTTAAGATATTTTAGTCCTAAGCCTCGATAAAATGTGAGGGCAAGTTTTTTTCATATAATTATTTTTCACTTTTTACTCTTACCGTAACCGATTTTAGGTTAGGTAGAATCATTTTCTGTAATAACATATGGGGATAAAAAGGGGGTAATGGCTAATTTCAATTAAAATAAACTATTTATAGTAATTCATTAATCATATCCGTCCTTTTTTCCGCGTCCTTTGGTCTCGCGTCCTTTTGTCGTAGACTCAGCAACCTTACACTAGAATAGAAAATGTTACCTGATGGACACAAAACATCGATAGACCAGAAAACTAAGGATTTTCTTGTAACATTCGTTGATACAGGTATTTAACAACTGCTTTTGGTGAATTTGGTAGTAAAAATATGTGATGACGAAAATGTGCAAACGATTGAACGTAGTTTTTTACTTATAAACAATATATAAACAATGTAAGATCGCTATTTGATTTTAAATACTAAAGGTGATCACCAGTAAATTATATAGAAAAGTAACACAATTTTTGCTAAAAAAGCATAGAAAATCCTTTGAAATGAGGCTTTACAAACTTATTTTTGTTAGTTTTTTGCTTAATTTTTGCTTAATTATTACAAAAATAACTTAAAATCATTAAAAACTTTTCGAAAAATTCACAAAAAACTCTTTTATTTTGCGTATGAATAAGGACAATATCACAAATATTCAGCTGTAAAAAGTTCAAGAAGTTTAGCTTCATAGTTATTGCAAAATTGAAATTGATTATACCAAAAAACTTTTATCTACAACGTTATTATGCATAAACTATTGGGTCTACATAAATACTGAAAGCAACAGATTAAATAAAAAGGCTTTCTCTATCAACATAAATCATATGACGATTAAAAAGTTTATGCTAAAAATTGTAAAATACGTTTGCAAAGGTACTGTGATTTTAAGCTTATAAACAATTAAAATAACTCAAACTCAATAACATGTAGGAGAATAATTTGTTTGTAATAGTTATGGTGGCTTTTTACACAAACTTAAAAAAAAAAACATAATGATCTATGACCATTAAAACCCGATTTAGGTCTTTTCTTTTCAAATATTCACTATAGCTTTGTTTATAAACAATAAGCAATTTAAAAAGAACTATTTGATAAAATAAAAGTTCAAGTTTAGACAAAAAACATTTATAAACGATTCATTTAAAAATAAACTATTTATGAAGCGCCAAAGAAAAAGGGCTAAAAAGCGAAACGATTACTATTTCAAAAACTGAATTCGTTAATTCAAATTTCTAAAAGTCGCAATATAACCTTATGTTTGCTTTTAATTTGGGGTACCTCATGGCATAGATCATAAAACTGTATTTAGTTAATTTGTGAATTGTTTATTTACCTGACTAATTTGTTTAAACAATTTAAAATAAATATTTATTTTACAAAATTTTACTTTTCTCTCATTATTATTAATAGAAAAGGTTAAGATGTAATAAGCAACCAAAAGATTTATGTAATATAGTTATAAATAGACTTAGGCAAATATGCAAATTGCATATTTTGCATATAATGCATAAAAAATGCAAAAATGTCAAATTTTGCATATTTTTATAAAAGTGAGCATAAAGTGCATATAATTTGAAAAGTTGGTGTTAACTATATATTTTTATATTCAAACTGACAGAAAGCATGAAAATGCCAATATTTAATTTTGTTTTATAATCACTTGGTATTCAAATTCTTGGTATAGTAACTAATAAAAGACAGCGGCTTATAGTTTTGTCACGTTTTGTCCTGGAATTAAGGGTTTGTGTTTGCCAGTTTATGTCTCTAGGTAAAAATTTTTATTTTGACTGTCAGTTTTACTTGGTTTCACTTTAGTTGTAAAATTGGAGGCGTAAACAACATGTATTTCTAATTTGGAATAATTATTGTGCTTTGAAAATGCCAAAAATAAGCAATGTTTCAACTTAGATAAAACCTTACAAAGAGCTATCTATGGATATGGATAAAGTTTATTGCTCATGTTGTGGCAAAACCGTAAGTACATATGTATTATTTTTTATTTTATTTTAAAAATTTACACCGTGGTACAAACAAAGATTTTAAAATTGGAGATTATGTTTAAGAAAAGTACCGTCACAAGGCTAGTTCGCAATAAATCGATGTATTTTTTTTCAAGCATTTTTTAAACTCCTTGCGATAAAAAATAGAATACCTATTTAAAATTCAAATCATTCAATAGTCTGCTGAAAGGTCGCTAACATTTTTTTTTAACAATAGCATAGTTTGCTTTAATTTTGCTAAAAACAAAACATATATATTGGACTTAATTGATTAAGTGCTGTTAATTTATGCTCACAGTATTTTTTCTTTAAATGTAAAACGAAAAGACCACGAGCCTCTTGTAAATATTTGGGGGTTATTCCTTCTTGCACAGTAATTTCTTGACATTTTTAAGATTACTACACCGATTTTTATTTGATTTAATTTAAATATTTTAATTGTTCATGCAAAAACGGTTCATTTTTAGTTTATTTCTACAATCTTAGATTTTTAAAATGGGTACAACTATAGAATATTTATATTCTTTTTTAGATTTCGTCTGAAAAAAGATTTCAAATAGATCAGCATGTCAGAACCGCGAAACATTTAGCTAAAAAAGTAAAAACCATATCCGGAAACTTTTAACGAAGAATTTTGTCGTGCATTAGTATCTTCTATTATACCGCTTTCAAAATTATCTAATGAAAACTTTGGTTCTTTTTTAAAAAAATTTGCAAACAAAACATTCCCAGTGAACGAAATCTAAAGAGAAGTTTTTTATACTCCTCAGATACCCACAACATAAAAGCCGAAATAGGTAATAATTACTTTTACATATGTGTGAACGAGATCACTGACTCGTCAGGAAGATACATTGTGCACTTATTGATTGGTGTACTTAGCGATGAAACCTTTCCAAAGTCGTATTTAATTTCCTGTAAGCAAGTGCAACGTTCTAACAATATCACGGTTTTTACAAGAGGCATTAGCAAACTTTTTTCTTCCTGCTGCTGTGACTAATAATAAATTATTGCTTATTTTATCTGATGCTGCACCATATATGGTGAAAGCATGACAAAAACTTAAAAATAGTTTATCCAAACTTAATACATGTCACTTGTTTAGCGTATCGAATAAACAGAGTTGCGGAGGAAGTAAGAAAAAAATTTCCACTAGTTAACAGTTTAATAGCGAGGGTCAAAAAGGTATTCCTGAAATCACCGAAGTTTTTTTATTTACAAATATATGTAATCAGATAGAAGCCATAAGTTTTTGTTAGAAACTTTTGAACATCATTATTTGATAATCTATTGTTACCACAATTCAAAATAATATTTATATGTTAAAATAATTGTATATGTTGTGCATTTATAATATTGCAAGTATTTTTGTAAATAAAAAAATATTGTAAATATTTTTTATTACATGCCTATTTTCTAGATAAATATGCATATTTTGCATAAAATACTGCATAATTTGGATAAAATACTGCATATTTTTGCATAAAATACTGCATATTTATGCGCATATTTCATTCTTTTTTATTTGCATATTTGCCTAAGTCTAGTTATAAATAATATGTTTTACCAATAAATTTTCCAAATCAAATTCATACTTGTTAATATTTCTTGAATTATTATTTTTATAATTACTTTTTCTCGGAAAGATTTAAATGTATTTTACACAAATTAATTGTTACGAACTTTGTATATAAATAAAAATTATAAAATTAATCTGTATATATGATTAATATATTACATTTTACATACTTAATTTTACTATTTTAATTTGTAATTATACAAAGTTTATAACAATTAATTTGTTTAAAATATACTTGTAATATTTTTCACTAAAGAAAAATAATTGCAAAGATAAAAAGCATAATTACAAAAAAAATTAACATGTATAGATTTGAGTTTCAAATAACAAATTGTTTTTTTTTCAATTTATTTTTAAAAGATAATATTCGTATTTGTAATACCTACATAAATATTTAAGTTACCTTTCTTTTCAGAATATTTTCTAGTACTAATAATAAGAAAAAAGTAAAATTTTGCAAAATTTATATTTATTTTAAATTGTTTAAACAAATTACTTGGTTCAATAAACAAGTCACAAACTAACTAATAGAATTATTTAAAACTCTACAACGATGTACCCCAAATTAAAAATAAAAACATCAATTTTCTTTAATTAAAAACAGAGACATTGCGCCTTAAGGGGTACCTTTAGGGGGCGTAGGAGATTGATTTTTTTTTTTTTCAAATTCGTGTAAGGATGCCAAAATTCCGAATAAAAAAATTAACTTTTTATGTTTAAGCGTATGAGCTAATTTAAATGTTTATGCTTAAAATCACAGTACTTTTGTGTGAACCTATTTTATACAATATTTAATATAATTTTTTTAATCATTAAATGATTTAAGTAGAAATGCAAACTTTTAACAAATTGTGAGTTGGTCCTGATTAGTTGAAAGTTTTCTATTATCGTTTATTAATTCAGTATTTTGGAACACTTTAAACTAGTATCCATTATTCTTTATTAATTCAGTAATGCAGATGTAAATTAGATATTGGCCGAATGCAATTAACACGCATTATTATCAGCTAGAATTTATCAAGAATAGCTTCCTGAAAGTTCCTGATAGGCAGCGACCTAGACAAGATACTATTGAAAAATAAAAAGGTAAGTTTAACCGTAGATGTCCAATGACACGAAAAACATAAACGAACAAAAACTAGTCTAACTCATTTGACATAAGAAAACGAAATTAATGAGTTTATGGCAGTTATCAAACACCCACAACCAAGTATAAGGAGCATTTTTAAAGAACAAGAATTTGAAAACTGAAACGAATAGTATTTAGCGAATGGCCCTCATAAGAATTAATCAGTAGAGTGTTTTTTTTAATATGTCCTATTTGAAGATGAAGCTACATTTCATTGAAATGGTTCTGTTTGTTAATAGGTATAACTTTACTATTATTCACTAGGCAATACATAGCACATAGTAACACATAATCAAACAATGTGGTCGCTAAATGTGTGGGGAGTTATCGTCGGTAACCATATAGTAGGACTATATTTCTTTGAAGATAACTTATATGATGAGATGTACCTACGTACTTAGATTTTATTGCGATTCAGTAACCAATATTATTAAAAAAGGTGGACTTAGTACGTGCTATACTTAGAGATCAGTTTGGTGAAAGTTGGTCGGAAGGGATAGACCGATAAGGCAGCTAAGCAGGTCACCAGATTTCAATGAAGTTTACTCATTTCTCTGGGTTACGTTAAGAATAAAGTGTATAAAACACCTCCAATAAAACGGAATAATATAAAAGATAGAATTTAGGTTGCATTTGTTGCTCATATTCATAATGTGAGCAATTGTTTTAATGAACGATTTCAAGCATGCATAAATATTTTGGAAGATCATTTTTAAAATCCTATCTAAATAAGATAATTTAAAATAAGTGCTGCTTTTTATTTTTGTGTGTGTTTTCTTTTTTTTTTTTTAATTTCCATTAGATAATTTTTTATAAATTTTATTTAAACAAATTGTTTTCTTTTAAATTACAAAGAAAATATTGGACTTGCATTTTGACTTAACCGTATCTGATTTATTGAATACTATCTGATCCGCCGAACTTTGTACCGCCTTAAAATTAAATAATATATCAATAAGTTTAGAAATAAGTTCAATAAACTCCTCCTTCGAGTCTGTTAAGTATCAGAAATCCCTGGGTAATGAAACGAATCTGGTCGAGGTGTCAAAAGGGCGCTAGTCTTTACCATTTCCAATATCTAACAACTGTTTTGAAAACACAATTGCACTTTGATCTTGTTGCAAAAACACACGCATGTTATTTTTCAATTGGAGCATCTTTACGTGCCGCCACAAATTAGATGATGTTAGGTATGTGTTTAGTTTTTCCGCAGCAGCTACTTGGAGAATAATAATTATTAAATAAGGAACAGTCTGACAATAGAAGCATGGCTCCACAAAAAATGTTTCTGATTGACATATTCAGAATGTTTCAAAGTACTGTCCACTCCCTCTAATGACCTCTTGTGGGCAAATGTACATTTATCTCAAACGATTAATCCTGTAAAGTCTTCGCCATTGCTCTATTGTTGACAATGTTGCAATCTGTATGTTTAATGGTAATTTCCAGACAAAATGTGCAATTCGTCCGCCTTCTGACAAAGTTACAGATATTTAAGACGAAGCCAACGCTAGGGCTATTGCGATTTGATCCTTGCCAACAAAAATAAAACTAGCCATGTTACTTCTATCAATCCCGGGGCACCAAGGAAGTAAATTCTACCAGATCCAATGTTAACAGCTTCTATCAAAGTATCGTACGCAATCCTTTGTTGTTGATTAAATTGTAGAAAATGTGTATGAACTATTTCGACAAATGCTTTAGTGTTGAACTGTTCTCTTTGTAACTGTTGTTCTCTTTTATAAAGTCACGAAGGAAATGAATAACATTAATTTACTGTCAAATGTTAATGGTGCGTCATAAATTTTCATTTAAAGAATAATTATGCTATTTTATTTTACTTTATTTTTTTTTAATTTTACTTTAAAATAAAATAGAATAAATTTCATTATAAAATAGAATAAAATAATACAAAATAATATATATATATATATATATATATATATATATATATTATTTTATTATATTTTATATTATTTTATTTATATTTTATTTTATTTTAATATATTTTATTTAATTTTACTATATTTTATTATATTCTAATGTATTTTACTTTATTTTATTTTAATAAACAATTGTAATGTAGTATATAATATTTATAGTATATAGTAATAAACGTTATTTTATTTTATTCTATTTTATTGTCCATTATTTTACTTTCTGTTTTAATTTTATTTTATTTATATTTTAATATATTTTATTCAATTTTACTATATTTTATTATATCTTAATGTATTTTATTTTATTTTAATAAATAATTGTAATGTAGTATATAATATTTATAGTATATAGTAATAAACGTTGTCGCTGGTAATCGTTCAAATCTTTGCGTGGCATTTTCTTTCGTCAAATAAAGTCGTTCTCCATTTAACCATTTACCAGGTGAACAGCTAAATTAACTAGAGTGGGATGCCGTTTCTGTATGGAAAATGAAGAGATTCTCCAAACCGCCTCATTGGCATATCTGCCCATCTGATAAGTTGAAATTTCATCAATATTATTTAAAGCCGCAATTTACAATACTTACAGCTATGTAGTTATGTTAATCTACAACCTAATACTGAGATTTATTTTTATATTTATAACTTCCTTTGTTAGTCGTAGTTAGGCACCATCTATTAGTTAAATTGCAATATAAAATGACAGAAAAACTGTCTTTCAGTCGAATTTTTAAAAATTATCTTTTACACAAACATTCTTCTGAAAATAAAAAACACAACAAAAAACAATTATCTAATTTGGTGCAGTCATTCTGAAGTGATGTCCATATAGGCTATTCGTTGGTATGATCATAGACTATCAAAATTAATATATTTTTTTGAATTTTTAAATATTATTGCAAAACTATGGTTGCAAGCTATGGTCACCAGTCTCTGAGGATCTTCAATATTTTCGGCTAAGATCACAGTGTCGTCCGCATATCTAATGTTGTTAATGGGAACTCCATTTACCTTTATTCCAGCTGTTTCACCCTTAATAGCGTTTTTCTGGATCTCTTCGGAGTAGGCATTAAAAAGAATTGGCGACAATACGCATCCCTGTCTCACTCCACATCTTATTTCAATTTCTTCTGACAGCTGTTCGTTAACACGTACTTTTGCTCGCTGTTTGTAGTATAAATTTGATATGATCCTGAGGTCGTTGTAGTCAATCTTCTTTGATTACAGGACATTCATTAATTGTTTATGTCGTACTTTATCGAATGCTTTATTATAGTCAATAAAACATACGTATATATCTTGATTGATGTCTAGGCATCTTTGTGAAAAAAGAGCTTCACGCGTTCCTAGGTCTTTACGAAAACCAAATTGTGTATCATTAACGTCTATGTCCAGTTTGTGATATATTCGGTTATGGATGACTTTTAGTAGTAACTTTAGCACATGAGACATCAAGCTAATGGTGCGGTAATCGCTGCATTCTCTTGCGTTTTTCTTTTTGGGGAGACAAATAAAAATCGACGTTAACCACTCTTTGGGTAATACGCCTGAACTATAAATTTGGTTCAAGAGTGTCACTAAAACATCAATGTGCTTTTCATCTAGAATTTTTAGGATTTCTATATGAAGCATGTCAGGTCCAGGGCTCCCTTTCCGAGGGCAAAAGAACTCACACACATTTGGTTTTGGAAAGTGCGCAAAAACTAAAAGATCTCCAGACATGAAAGAGAAAAAAGAAGATAACTCAGGAAAAATAATGGATATGATCCAAGGCTTGAATGAATTGGACAAAAAAGAAAACTGTAACAAAGAAAATTGAATACAAGATCAAGGTGCAAATAGACTACAAACGTACATAAAAATGCTACGTGGAACGTCAGAAGCCTTAATGGAAAACAGAAAGAATTAATAGATGTTTTTGACAAAGCACAATTAGATTTTTTGGCGATCACTGAAACTAAATAGAAAGGTCAAGGAATGGATGAATTGGATAAATAACATGTATTATTGTACAGCGGAATCAGTACCGATAGTAGAGCGGCAGAAGGTGTAGGATGCCTAATGAGAGCAAGCTATATGTCATATGTTAAAAATTGGAAATTTATATCACAAAGAAATTCAAAGATAGAGATAACACTAGATAATTCAGAAATGACAACTATATTAGTCACATATGGCCCTAATGATGACGAACCATTAAAAGTTAAAGAAGAATATTGGGAAGACCTCAATGATGCTAAAGAAAATGTGAAAGGTAGAATAGTCATTCTAGGCGATATGAATAGCAGAGTTGGTAAAAGAGACGATGATAACATAGATATTTTGGGTATGCAGAGGGAAGATACAAGAAACGATAATGGAAGAAGGATAATAGACTTTTGCATGTAGAATAATTTGATTATAACCAACACATTTTTTGAACACCAGGATATACACAAGTTCACGAGAGAAATCAGGAGCAGAAATAAAAAATCAATTCTAGATTATGTTCTCATTAACAGAGAATTTAGGAAAGAGGTCACTGATGTCAGAGTTAAAGGAGGCCCGGAAATCTATAGTGACCACTATCTGGTAATGGCAAAGATAAGATTACCTCAAAAAATCCCTAAAACCATTAAACAAAGAACGAAAAATAATAAAGTGAACGAGAATATCCAAAACTATAAACTAAATGACCAAAAAGTCGCGGCCATGTTCAAAAGTAAAATAGAAGAAAAACTAGCCAAATTAACTAATTCACATAGTACTGGCAACTTACAGGAAACTTGTAAACAGTTGAAAGAAACCCTCGTGACGACAGCAAAAGAAACGTGTGGAATAAACCATGTAAACAGAAATAAGAAGCAAACACGATGGTGGGACGATGAATTAAAAGCCCAAATAAAATATAAAAAACAGAAATGGAAAATATACTTAAACAAGAAAACAGAAAATAGTTACGAAGAATATAAACGACAAAGAAAGGTGGTGAAAGAAATGGTGCTGAAGAAGAAGAAGGAAGCCTGGGATGAGTTTGGAATAAAGATGGAGGTAGATCGCCTGGGTAACCAAAAATTGGTTTACAAGGCACTAAAGACGATAAGAAAAGGTAAAGAAACAACGATGAAACAGGTGAAACGTAAAGACAGCACACTGATTATCAGACCAAATGAGATTATGGAAAGATGGAGACAATACTTCAGCGAACTCCCAACACCAAGACAGCCGAAAGAGGAAACTGTAATGATATAAGTAGAAGGAGAACATGGACAAGAAAATTATATTCAAATAGAAGTCAAAGAAGCAATTAATAATACAAAGAGAGGTAAATCGGCTGGTCATGACAAAATCACTGCTGAAATGTTAAAGACAATGGGACCGAAAGAAGTTGAATTTTTAACCAAAATTATGAACATGGCTTGGAACCGATGTATAGTCCCCGAAGATTGGAGAATTAGAAGATTAGAGAAACAGTTTGGAAAAGTCTGCAAAATAGAAATATTGACCATCAACTAACAGGTGCTATCAAAAGTCTGTATCAAAATAACAAGAGTTATGTACGTAAGGATAACTTGGAATCAGAGATGTTTGCAATAAACGAGGGTATAAGACAAGGAAGTGTTATGAGCCCCACACTGTTCATATTGATTATTGATGACATAATTAAGGAAACAAAAGCAAGTATACACAAAGTACATGTCGGATATAGTAAACTACGACCGGTTGGTATAGCTGAGTGTGCATTCGCAGATGATCTCATGTTATGCGCTTCTAACGAAAGGAACCTCCAGAAAAATATAGATAGCTGGAATAATGAGCTGGCAATTAGAAACATGAAGATTAATGTTAAGAAAACCAAGGTGATGCTAATAGCGAAAACTAACCGAAATGTTAACATAGAAATTAACCAACAACTCATAGAACAAGTAAATGCATTGAAATACCTAGGGGTTACAATAGACAGAAAAGGTACCATGCAGAATGAAATAACAGAAAGAATAAGTAGTGCTTCAAAAGTGTACCATAATCTTAGTGGAGCATTCATAGGTAAACGGGAAATCAGCAGAAGAACCAAAATGACAGTTTATAAGACAGTATTGCGACCAATCTTGATATATGGAAGAGAGAACTGTTTTTTAACAAAGCAATTAAAAGCAAGATACAAGCTATTGATATGAAATATCTAAGATGAGTCAAGGGAATAATACGACGAGACAAAATAAGAAATGAAGATGTTAGAGAAGAACTGGGCACAGAATCTGTAGTACATGCTATTGAAACACAACAAATAAAATGGTTTGGTCATCCGGGCCGAATGAGCGACAACCGACCCGTTAAGCAAGTCTGGAAGGCTAAAGTGAAAAAGTTTAAAACCAGAGACAGACCACGGAAAACCTGGGATGACGAAGTAGGGCAGATTTTGAAAAGTAGGGGAATGGAATGGTCAGAAGCTCAAAATAAGGCAAAAAACAAGAAAGAATGGACAAAATTCGTGCACAGAATAGAATAAAAAAAAAAATTCTGTATTTTCATTGGATTTGAGATGTAATGTATATCTGCTGTAACCTGTATTTGTATTTACCTCACACCTTAGGGTAGAGAGGTGTTCGATTATATATATATATATATATATATATATATATATATATATATATATATATATCTTGATTGACGTCTAGGCATCTTTGTGAAAAAAGAGTTTCACGCGTTCCTAGGCCTTTGCGAAAACCAAATTGTGTATCATTAGCGTCTATGTCCAGTTTGTGATATATTCGGTTATGGATGACTTTTAGTAGTAACTTTAGCACATGAGACATCAAGCTAATAATGGTGCGGTAATCGCTGCATTCTCTTGCGTTTTTCTTTTTGGGGAGACAAATATAAATCTACGTTAACCACTCTTTGGATAATACGCCCGAACTATAAATTTGGTTCAAGAGTGTCACTTAAACATCAATGTGCTTCTCATCTAGAATTTTTAGGATTTCTATAGGAAGCATGTCAGGTCCAGGGCTTTTCCCACTCTTCATTGTTTTTAATGCGTGTAATATTTCTTCTTTTATAATGTATGGACTTATTTCTTCTGACATAAGTTCTATGTGCTCCAGATCTCCTCTTTCATCATCGAACAATTCGTCGATATATTCTGCCCATCTTTGTATTTTCTGGTCCGTATGTGTTATAGTAGTCCCGTGTCTATCCAGAATTGCAAAAAGTTGGATTTTGTTTTCTTAGTCCTACCAGTTTTTTAACTTTCTTGTGTAGGTTAAACAGATCATATTTATTTTGAAGGTCTTCGATCTCTTTGCATTTCTCTTCAAAGTAATTTTCTTTTGCCTGCTTTATCATCTTCCTGATCTAGTGGTTTATCTCTTTGTATTTATTGTTGTCTTTGTTTTTAAATTGTCTCCGTTGTTCCATCATATTGAGTATCTCGTCATTCATTCATTCTTCTTTTTTTCTTGCGGAAGTCTTTAGTATTTCTTTACAGGGTTCCAGTAGACAATGTTTTAGTCGATCCCAGTACTCGTCAATATCATTGGTGTTTGTGTTCAATTTGCTGCAGTTCACCTGCAGTTCATGTTGGAGGCATTCTTTTACTTTAGGTTCTTTAAGTTTTCTTGTGTCTACTGTAGGGATTATTTGATGTCTTTTAATATGTTTAAGGGTGAGTGTAATCTTGGCGATAAATGGATTGTGATCTGAGGCCACGTCTGATCCAGGATATACTTCACGGCTTTAACAGCATTGCGGTATCTTTCATTGATCATAATCTAGTCTATCTGGTTCCTGACTATTTTCTCTGATGTATCTGCGGGCGAACGCCATGTATACAATCGTCTGTTTGATAACTTGAAAAATGTGTTTGTAATAATCTACTTTGTAACAGACGGTCATTTCAATTTCCCAGACCATAGTTTCCTATACACTTTCCGCTTTGTCCCTTTCCAATCTTTGCATTGATATCACCTAGACCTATCGTGATTTCTTTTGTTTTGGTTATTCTAAGTGCCTCTTCGTTATCTCGGTAAAATAATTCCACTTCTTCTTCGTCGGCATTCGCCGTAGGGGCATAAACTTGTATCAAATTCATTTTGGCATGAGATGTCACCAACTTTAGTACCATTACCCTTTCTGAGATAGGGAAATACCATTCCACCGCTCTATTAGATTTTTTATTGACTATTACTGCCGCGCCGTGTCTGTGTTGATTATTCTTGTTACCGGAATAATATATTGTGGCTTCGTCTGTTGAACAACAACCTGAGTTAGGCCACCTGGCTTCACTGATACCCAGTACATCGATATTCAACCTGTTCATTTATTGAATAACATTGTGCATTTTACCAGACTGAAACATGCTCTGAACATTCCAGGTTCCTATTCTGGTGTTAGACAGTCTTATTTTATCATACGTATCATATCATATAATACTACGTTCTTTTGACAAGGAATTCGCTGATTAACGACCTGAGTCCTTGTCTTCTTCTCCCCTGCCGGATCTTGGCTTCCGAGTGCCATGATCAGTAACGCCGTTATTAGTTTCTAAAACCATGATGATTGTACTAGGGATATCCATGGGGATCTTTAATGTAGTGGTTTCCTCTTGCGTTCTACATCCTTGTGCCGTTGATTAAGATATTGGTTCTTGCACCTTCGAGACCGATTTTTCAACCCCAGGACAAAAAGGGTGCCCTAACACCTACCAATTCTTCCGCCCAGAGCCGTTGATTAGCAAGTGTTGGATTGCTTATACCGGCAATCAGTAGGTGGAATTTTCGCCATATCTGGCTACCCTCACTTAGTTTAGCCTGCAGACCAATGCAGTTGTCCGGAGTGTGGCACTTGGAGCCATAAGTGAGAGTTAGGTGTCTTATGAGGACCAGTTATCAAGAACCATCTCCCGTCTATGACACTCAATGTGGTCGTTCCGATAAAAGGTGCTACCTCTATAAAACAACCCTACACCCTAATGTTGGGTATTACTGTTTAAATACTCGGTATAACACCTTACAACTTCATATTACTGTGATGGATAAATGAAGCAGGTTTTAAATTTAAAAATAATATATAGGGTGTTTCATTAAAAAATATATAACTTTGATCTCGCACGCCGTTATTAAACACAATATTAGACTGTAACTAATTTTAAAACGTAGAGTTTAACGCTACGTACAATTTTGGAAATACCTTTTTTTTGTATCTTTTACAATAACAGATCTACTGAGTTTCCTTACACTAATCAATCACCCTGTACTTACGTACTTAATTTCAAACCTTTTGCAATAGTTTCTCATAATCTTTTTTTTATAAACTTTTTTCCATATATTATATTATTTTGTGTTACACGTAGTAAACATCGTTGTGGCTGTTCTCGTAAATTACCGTGTTTATCAATAGTTTTTAAACTTATTTTACGATTTATACTTGTTCCTGACAATAACAAAGTGCAGTGTAACTATATATGTGTACTTTCGCGGATACATATGATCTCTAAACTTGCATAAACAATATTTCGTTAAGTGCATATAACCTCACAAAAAAATATCAACAATTTTGGACGTTATACTAGTTGCTCCATATCTAGGCAACTTCCATCACTATGGTACCGCAATTGAAACTATCATTGTCGACTTATCGAAAAATTGATAAATTCTCATCCATTCATTCAAATTAATACATTTTCACCAAATATTTGGAGACATATCCACAACAAAACGATTATTTCAAATATATCACCTTTTATTCCTCCTGATCTAGCTGAAAATGCTATAAAAAGTCTTAGCTTACAACTGGCATCCCCCATATCTTTCCTCAAAGCAGGTATCCCTGGAGATGAATACAGCCACGTTTTTTTAGCTTCAGGCGCCAAGTTTATATATTTACCCCTTCTGATAACTACGAATTACAAGCAACAATAACTATTCCGTATGTTGGTAACGAACATATTCTACAATATTTCTTTCTACAGATAGAATGGAATGTTTTATCTGCAAGCAAACAGGACATGTTGCAAATAACGACATTAATCCCCCATCTTTCATTATTCCTATACCCAAGCTCCTATTTCTAACAATGAACCTAGCACGATTATAAATGAAAGCGTCCAATCATCTTAAGACATTCCAGTAATAGGCCAAAAAAGACCTCCTTCGTAATCACTTCATGACAAATCTAGTCATCCTACAATTCTGTTAGCTGAAACTTCTGAAATGCAACCGCCTTATATCCCCAATGAATTAACTGAAAAAAAAAATACAAGAGGAAGAAGCGGAAAACGAATGATACTAGTGTCTTCGATATTACTAAACTTGAAATTACCGAATATTACAACAAAAATCCACACAAAAATATCCTCTCCGGAAACGATCTCTGCGTTTTTAGGAAATACTAAGAGCAGCAATGACCCCCACCATGAAGCCCTAAAGTTTACAAACGACATCAACACACTCCTTACCAATTTGATTTTTATCTACCCGCATCTTTCTCAAAGAACAATAGAAAACAGATTTACACGATTAATAAAAAAAATCAGACAGCAATATAATGTTAAATTTGCAATAAATAACGATATATCAACGTTACCATGTCTTTTACCAACAGATCCCAGTGACGATTAATCTTACTCTGATATTTCCCTTACCTCCCAAAACTCTCTAAAATAATCTTATCGATACATTTTTTTTTTTAATTCTGAGCTGTCTTTTCTTCTTTTTGTATCATATTTCTCTCTTTAATACAATGGAATTGTCTACAAGAAACAAATTTAAAGGAAACCCAAAATCCGTACCTAAAAAATTACATAGGCTATCATCAGATTAGATCCACGCCCCTACGCGTAAGTGGTGATACTTCTAGTTTTGTATCGCCATATATATATATATATATATATATATATATATATATATATATATATTCCGAAAAATTTAATATTACTTCTAATTTAGAGGTCGTGGCTGTTTCCCTCTGGTGTCCTAATAAAATCACTATTTGCTGCTATATATATATATATATATATATATATATATATATATATATATATATATATATATATATATGTATATATATATATATGTATATATATTATATATATATGTATATATATATGTATATATATATATGTATATATATTATATATATATGTATATATATATGTATATATATATATGTATATATATATATATATATATATATATATATATATATATATATATATATATATATATATATATATATATATATATTTGCCGCCTAATAAGGGCCTAAATAATACAGAAATTTCCAACATAATAGCAGAACTCCAATCCCCATTCATCCTCGAAGGATATTTCAATGCATACAGCACAATGTGAGGATCAAACAGCACATTTGACAGGGGAAAAATTATAGAAAACATCATTAGCAATAAAGTGATAATTCGATAGTAATAATTTCCCTACACTACTCTTAGACAATAAACCCAAATCGTACAACCCAGTGAGTAACTGGCATATAGCACAAGCGGACTGGATAAATTTCAGTCTAAACGTCCGAGACCAAGTCAACTCAATTAAATGTGAATATAACATAGATTACCTAGTTGATCAGTTTAAAATATTTCGTTAAACGTACACGAAAATCAACCGATACAGAAGTAAAACACTTCACATTTGTATTCAGGTATAAAACATATTAAAACTTTTAAAAAATGTCGTCAAAATTTATACAGTAGCATAACGTGACGTTTTCGATCTATATGAGATCATCTTCAGTGCCTTCTTTGTAATTGAAGCTAACACTAAAATTGTAGCTGTGACATCAATATATGGTGCTACATTGTTCCAAATTTAAATTCTAAGGTGACTCTAGATCGATGACATTGGATAAAAATTTAATACTTAAAATCAGTTCCTTGGTGGAATGACTCCTGTGCTGTAGCAGTTCGTGTTTGTAAGAAATCTCTGAATAAATATAGACACACAAGAACTGAACCTCTTATCAAGTTTAAATTAGCTAAAGCTTAATTAAAACGTATCATAAAGGAAAGCAAAAAGATTTCTTGGAACCTTTATATCAATTCTATTTCTTCCGACACACCTCCAAGCCAAGTTTGGAAGAAAATTAAACATATGAAAGGTCAAAACACCACCTAAAAAATCCCCGCCTTGATTCATGACAACAAAATAGTGACTCAAAGAAAGTCAAAGTATTACCATGATTTTCGCACATCACTTTCAATCCAAAAATCTAATCCAAAATAAGTCTCCTTTACACTCTTTTAACATCCCAAGTGATAAAACTAACGATATTTTCAACCAAATCAACTTGCCCTTTTCTAAACAAAAATTGACTCTAGTTCTATTTACTACAAAAAACTCAGCTGCTGGTCCTGATGACATGTTCTCAATTTTCCTCAAAT
Source organism: Diabrotica undecimpunctata (assembly GCF_040954645.1). NCBI lineage: Eukaryota > Metazoa > Arthropoda > Insecta > Coleoptera > Chrysomelidae > Diabrotica > Diabrotica undecimpunctata. Next base: position 68,157,698 of record NC_092805.1, read on the forward strand.
ACCTCTATGCAGACACTACAAATAAATTGCTTTAATTGTACAACTGAATCTGGTCCCGACAAGAAGTTCATTCCGAATGGAAGAAATTCATTATATTTCCTATAAAAAAATCAGCTCTCTGCTCCTTCTTAACTTTTTAAACTCGTTTAGGCCAATCTCCTTAACTTGTACCCTTTTCAAATTATTGGAAAAAATAATCAACAAGCGATTAATTTGGTATCTAGAAAAAAACAATATCCTTAACCCTGCTCAATCAGGTTTTAGACCTTATTGAAGCACCACTGATAAAATTTGGTAATCTAACAGACATATATAGCAAATGCTGTGGGCTCCAAGCAAGACGTAAACGCAATAATTTTAGATATAGAAAGTACTTTCGATACAACATGTAAGTCGGTTATCCTTAAAAAACTGGTAGAAAATAATCTTACGTGCAATATATATTGTGCTTTATAAACTACTTTTAAAGTATTAAAAATTTCAGAATCACAGTTAACGGAGTATTATCCGACAACTATGTCACTGAAAATGGTATACCATAAGGTTCTTCTTTGAGTTCCACCCTCTTTCTACTAGACATCAGTGATACTATCAATGATATTTGCTCTCATATAAAATCTCCCGTTAAGTTTGTGCTGTATTATTACATGTGCTTATTACATGATCCGACAGAACTGGCTTCAGGTTTTCTTTCAATAAATCCAAAATCATTAAATTCACCAGGAGATACATCAGCGCAGAAATATCCAAAATAACTAACACTAAACAGATTACAAGTTTTTAGGACTAACTGTCGATAAGAAACTCACCTGGCGACGTCATATCGATGAAATAAAAGGCAACTGCTAAAGCTTGTCAAAGAATAAATTTGTTAAATACATTGTTCCACAATCAATGGAGTGAAAATGAAAGTGTACTACTCAAAATGTAATGAACTATAATCCGATCCAAATTAGACTATGGTTGTATAGTTTACTTCTCAGCATCCAATAAATTAATACGATCGTTAAACTCTGCTCACAAGACTGCTCTCCAAATATGCTTAGGTGCATTTTAATCCAGTCCTGCTGAAAGTCTTATTGTATATCTCATAAACTCCCCCTTTACTTCAGAGGTAGCAACTACTCCTTTCTTATGCTTGCAAAATTTCATCGAATTCGACTAACCTAGTATTTAAACTTCTGACCTCGTCAAGACCTGGACTCGTAAACTCGCCCAGATGTACGCTTTATGTAATATAATTTTTCAACAAGCTTTCAAGGATATTCTCAATACATCCCCCTATGATAAGATGCTTTATACCGATGCATCCCGAACCGCAGAAGGACTTGGCTATTCTGTCACTACAGTTAGTACAGTATTAGGACAATACCGAATATCCAACGAATGTAGCGTGTTTTAAGGAGAACTCTTATGTATTTCAAAAGCTCTTGAGTTCCCTTTTGAGAATCATCAAAGCTTAGCTATGTGCATCGATTCCTTATCCGCAATTCATTCCTTAAAAAATATTTATAATCAATATAACTTAGTGTAAAAAATACTAGAATCGATCCATCTCCACCCTTTCCGAAGGACTTTAATAACAATAAGATGGGTGCCTTCTCATTTCGGATTCCAAGGAAATGAGATGGCTAATAGCGCTGCAAAAGAAGCATCTACATCCAACTTATCCATCTATAATGTACAGCTCCAAGAAGATATAAAATCAAAATTCAAAATGAATATCTAAGACTAATGGCAGGAACTTTGGATCACCAAAGACAGAAAGCTCAGAGAAATACAACTTAATGTTAACAACTATTTATTTCTAGCATCCCTGAACAGAAAAAAGAAGATAGCAATACGAAGATTGAGGATAGGACACACACGTTTAAATAGACGGTTATCTTATGTTCTCTACAGACTAACAGTTATTCTCCCACTGCAACAATATTCCTAAACCGTAGAGCACATCCTCACATGTCAACACTACCAGGTCACTCGCTTCGCCAACAATATAACCCATAGTTTAAAAGAACTTCTGAATTGTTTAAGCCTACTCAAGAGCCAAATCGACTTCCTAAAGACTACACAGTTGTTGACAACAAAATATAATTTACATAATATTGTTATTCTTTACTATTGTAAAATGTGTATCATACAACTGTGTTGGTACTATTGTAAACCTTTGCTCCCTTGTGAAATGACCAAAGATAATGAGACACCTTAATTGGAAATAAAAAAAAATATTATTTTGTTTAATTATCTATGTCCTATTTTCGGCCACAGTAAATACATTATCAATACATGCATAGACAGAGTATTTCCAAGAGAGATTGTCACAAAAAAACGAAAAAGATATAACATAAAACCAGTTTTCTTCTATCCTATATCACACGTTATTTTCTTTAAGTCGGCAATAAAACAGAAAAATAATATCAATAATTTATTAAAAACAAATGCGATTGATTTATGAGAATAAGCGACACAGTCGTAAATATTGTGAAAAGGACGTATTTAATGGTGACGATGAAAAATTGTCGTTGCTATACATTGACTGGTTAATAATAGCATGTTTAAAGATATTATGAATAATCTCGTCATTATTGCTACCGTTTTAAACGGCATAGGAAAAAATTCCGCATTCCTAAGCTTTGCAAGAATGTTTAGCAACCCAGTCATTAAAAAATTACAGGGTGACATGTAACACAAAAACTCCTATCACATAAAAAATGTTTATATTATATATTTATATATATATATATATATATATATATATATATATATATATATATATATATATATATATATATATATATATATATATATAATATATATATATATAGTATATATATATATATATATACATATATATATATATATACTATATATATTATATATATATATATATATATATATATATATATATATATATACATATATATATATATATATATATATATATATATATATATATATATATATACATATCGCTCATCGACTTAACCCTTAAATGCCCGTGATATGAAAATAACCATAAATGCCCATGTGGGGTCTCCTAGGGACCCCACTAAAATTTTCAATTTAGTAACGTCATTTAGCACTGACTAAAAGGAAAACACGGTTAAAAATAATTTTAAGCATATTTGAATAATTTTTATTTATTTTTCATACAAAATTAACGGCTTTTCTAGAAAAAAATTATTTTCAATTCGAACAAAATTAAAATTAAATAATAATATAAGTATATAACTTTTAGTTGCAATTTTTACATACAATAGTTTTTTCTTCTTTTCTGTGCACCTGGCATATAAATTTTTTGCAAAAAGAGCAAACGGTATTCACTTTTCTGTCACAGTTTCGCGGACACTGGTAACAACGAGCACGTTTCTTAGCTGAATGGACGGATTGAGTTGCAACTTCGGTAGTTGGGTTTACCATTGGTATGCCACAATCTTTTAGAGCAGATTTTACATAGGCTTTATGTTTTATATATTTCGCTCTTTTTTCCATGTTGTTTCGAGCAAGCTCAGCCCCTAATTGTAACAGGAAAATACGTCTTCGTGAAAAATTATTTTTCTTCCAATCAGGATTTTTTTCAATGTATAAAATATAGGCATTTAGTGCACATATGTCTATAATATTCATAAAGAGCCTGAATGGCCAACGAGCAGTTCTTCTTTTACAGGAATATTCCCCAATCAGTTTGTCGGCATTATCAACACCACCCTTGGTATTATTATAGTCTAAAATCATCAAGGGTTTGTTTTGAGAGTCTTGACAAATTATATCACTATCGTGTTGACTTGAAAGAAGATGTACCATCCTGTGTATTTTAGGTATGTACGAAACCATAGCTAATTCTTTAGTAAAAGCAAATATTGACGACTCCGCAGGTCTTTTTGTCAAACTTAGTTGTGGTGGTGTATCAGATTTATTTTTGCGGACGGTCCCAAGTAAAGTAAGGTTTTTAGATAAAAGATATTGAGCAAGAGGAACACTGGTAAAAAAGTTGTCAGTTGTAATTCCTCTCCAACTGCCATGATATGGTTCCACCAGATCTTTCACAACACGAAATCCCTGATTTTTCTCTATCCTACCACCTGGTAGTTTTCCAAGGTACACCTAAGGTTTTGATAAATAAGATGTTTTAACATCCGCGGCAGCCCAAATTTTTATCCCATAGCGGCAAGGTTTTGATTTTATATATTGTCTAAAAGGACACTTTCCTCTAAAACTCACTAACTGTTCGTCAACGGTTATATGTTCGTATGGTTCAAAGGCTTTGTCACAGTTAGAGACGAACATGTCCCAAATTACTCGTATCGCCGCTAACTTATCCTGTTCCTTCCGCTCCACCCTGGTCACTTTGTCATCAAACCTCAAGAAACTCGATAATTCTTCAAATCGGTTCCTAGCGAATGCGGCTGTAAAAAATGACCGGCGTGTTGAGGTGTCTGTAGACCATATATCTCGTGTCGATTCTTTCCCACACCTTAAAGCACCAGCTTTGATAAGTGCTCCTAAAAAGCTATCCAGTTCATTGTTGGTAAGTACCGTCCACTCTTTTTTGTTATTCGGATGTTTTTCGTTCCACTCTTGATAACGCCTAACAGCTACTTCATTAGTATGAAGGCATATGACATTCTTCATCTCTTCGGTCAAAAATAAATTGAAATAGTCTAAAAACGTGTTGGAATTTTTACTATAGTTTGTTAAGCCTGGATGTACATTTATAATATTTTTTTGTTGCCTCTTGGATCTCACGAAAGGTAGGCTATTCCACTGCATTCCAGATTTGGATGTATATGTTGGACCACTAACCTCACTAATATTATCGTCCACTTCAGTAGGTTCTGCATCTGATTCCTCGTCACTGTTGACTTCTAAATTGTCCTCAGTTTCCGAAACATTTTCCTCAAAAACATCTTGCTCTTCGCTATCTGATTCGTCGGTAATCTCATAGTCGAAATCGGAGTCTGATATCCCTTCTTCTATATTTCGGATAATTTTTTCATGTTCTTGGTCGCTTATTGTCATTTTCATTCTCTTACGGTCCATTTTTCAATGTAAACTGACGAAAAATGTTAAAAATAATAAAAATATTCTGGTGCCTCTAAATGCCCAATCGGGGTCACAGCGAGACCCCACTTATCTAAATCTCTCTTACAGACCACTGCACCTCACGAATGTTCGTGGTATACTAACAGAAAACGTAGGAGACACGTCCACATAAATACCTGATTGCGCGGTTGCCAAATGTTTCAAATAAAGATATTATAGCCAAAAATGTATGTCTGGGGTCCCATAGTGACCCCGATTGGGCATTTAAGGGTTAAATAGTGCCATAACAAAAAAAATTGAAAATGAGGTTTTTGTCGCAAATGACTTTAAAAATCGGTATCTAACAGCATTAACGTTGTAACTGTAGTGTCACAAATAACCACCTGGAGCGCATTGTGTCGTTATGGCCTCGAGCATTTTCTGTTGAAACTCAGTCTGCTAAACTATCACAAGCTAGTTTGTCCGTGACCACCAACAAAAGTAGGATGCACAGGTAGAGTGAAATAGTGCCATAACCCTGCTGTCCGTCAATGGTAAGCTGTTTTTGTTTATAAATATTGCCTTATTATGTAATGATGCGTTATTAATATGGTATTAGTATCAAGAAAAATAAACGAAATGGAACATTAGTATTGCCTTAAGTTTGTTACGGCACTGTTGTGGTCCGAATTATTGCAAAAAATAGCTAAAAGTTATTTTTAAACTGTGTCATATTTAATGATATGGCACTGTTGTAGACTGATGTGACTAGATTCTATGTAGCAAGGTTGCCACAATAGTGTTAACAGTTGTGTTGTGACATTATTTATGATGATCATTTATGATCAATTTTGTTAATTAATTTGATAATCACTACCTCAACAGGGTGATGTGACTTTATCATTGTTTGTAAAAACCAGACTATTATTACTCAATTTACCTTGACACAGAATTATTTTATTGTTTATTTCACATTGTGTATTTGGCCTTGACATCGACTTGGTGCTTGGAGTAGCCTAGCAGATCAATTCCTATTTTTTAAAGATGCATTAGCCTATAACCATACCAATGAACTCAAGGGGTGCATTAATGCTTAAACTATCGAGAAAAGACGCACCTGCTGCCTACGAAATAGTGAAATAGAAAAAAGACGAGCCACCACTTTCCCCTTCAAGTAAGTCTGCAAGTAGCTAGTTAATCTACCTAGCCTTTTTTCTAATTGTGAGCTTTCTACACGTGCAAATGCTACAGTAATCTTTTTTAGACCTAAATGTACTATAATGTAATCATTAATTATTATTATGTTTTGCTTCTAGGGGTTGAAAGTGATCATCCCGATGAAGCAAGACCTGAATACTTTGAGTGTCTAGAAGACGTGGCTGTAACCCAGCATGCTGAACCATTATTTCTTCGGCGATCGGGAAAGAGCCTAATTCAAAAAAACGAAGTACCTAACGAACCGTAACGAGACTGATATCTTAAATAGTTCTTCTGTAACCTATGCCAATTTGGAGAATGTAGCGCCCTTCCCCTCAAAAAGTTTTATTCTTTTAAAGTGTGTGCCAACAACTTCCCAAATTGAAGCCAATCATATTGATAAGTCTGGAAACAATGACTGTAACGAAACTACGGCTGTTATTCAATGTTATCTTAAGCCTTCCACATCTTTTCTTCTCCAATCTGGTGAAAGCATGTCCAAGAGAACGATGAGTACCTGGCTAATCGTAATGAGACTGATACCTTAAATAGATACTGTATAACTGATGATAGTTTGGAAAATGCCTTATCTTACCCCTCTCAAAGTGTAGTAATTTCAAAGGATGTACCAACAACTTCCTAAATTGACGCCGATCGTATTGAAAAGTCTGATTTCGATAGTGACGACTCAGTGGCCGACACTAATTATATTCTTGACAGTGAGATTGATCAAAGAAGATCAACCACCGACCCTTCAGTCAAACTAATAATTGACTCCCCTGTAAAGTGTACAAAAAAGAGGCAAAAAGCCCCACTTAAGAGGGACATTGTTAAGAAGTTGAGAAACGAAGAGAAAGCACATTCTTCTCTGACTAGCAAAAAAGTTGTACAAGCAAGAAAAATTGTAACGATGTTCTAAACGTTCAACAGTTCGAACCGTGGGAGTGTCGATAATCGCGCACCCATTTCCACGACGAGACGAAGAGGTGGGATCCGGAGCGGCTATTTAAGGCGAGCGACTGGCGGAATTAAATCAGTCTTGTGGCTAACGCTCTAGGCTCCCTGGCTCGCTAGTGTATTGAATCTGCGAGCCGGCCCGGACAGAGAGACTTCCGTAGTGAGGATTATAGTATGTCCTCAATCAAGTAGAACCCGTGGGTATCGTGCATTGAACGTTACCGTCAACTCTGACTCAGGGTATAGCGTGGATCTGCACAACCGAATATTTCGATTGCGAGTGAGTTTAGCGCTTCCGCTGGATTGAGGTGGAAGCGAGTATAAGTCTGCGTGCGATTGAATTCCCGTATTTCATTTTTTTTTGTTAGTAATAATAATTTTTCTTTTACAGGCGTTCGCCGGGGAATTCACTCTCCCGGAATCCAGACGGGGACATAGAATACATTTTATTTTTATTTTTGTATATATGTTGAAATTAATAGATTTATTTTTATTTCAACCTGTGTCTTACTGAGTCTGTCGCTTCGAAAGAGCTACCCGTTACAAAATGCTGCCTCCATGTCGAGAAAACTGCAAATTGAATTGTCCATCTCGCATTAGCCATAACGATAGACAGAATATTTTCCAAAATTACTCAGATATGGGGTCTTGCAAGCACAAAGAAACTATATTTCCAGTTCCATGGACCAAATTGTCCCAAAAGTCCGGTTCACGAACAAGGAAAAACCAAGGCGTGCCAACAAATCCTTTCACTTTCAAGTAGCATGGGTAAGGATTAGAGTATGTTAGCTCTTCTACATGAGTACTCTAGGCATCAATGATCGCCTGATACGAGCAGTTGTTAAAAAAACAAACGATATGGGCCTTCTGCAGCCAGAAGGAAGTGGTAGACATGGCAAACATAAAACTCTTAGCCCGAAAGTTAAAGATTCTGTACGTGATTTCATAAAGAAGATACCAATAATCGAGAGTCACTATACCAAAGCAAAGTCTACCCGAGAATTTATAGATGGTGGCAAAAGCTTAGCTGACGTTTACCGTGACTATTCTATGGATTAAAAAAAAGAAGGGTTCTCGTATATTTCGGAATGAATTTAACATTTCCCTCTTCATCCCAAAAAAGACCAATGTGGTCTGTGTGAAGCTCTTAAAAATGACCCAAATAACAAAGAGATTCCAAAGAGAATTGCCAAAGAGTTAGACAAGAACAAAGCGAAGGCTATGTCTGCTGCTTTGACTTACAAAAGGTTATGCCATGTCCCATTGGCAATGTTTCTCTTTTTTTACTATAAGTCAAAACTTAATTGTTACAATTTCACTGTAACTAATCTCATTAATTCAAACACAACTTGTTACTTTTGGCACCAAGGTGAGGACATGCGAGGTGCTAACGAAATAGCAACTTGTATTTTTAATTATCTCACAAAGTTGTCAAAAGAGATAGATAATGATAATTTAGAAGTTACTTTGTACTCTGATAATTGTTGTGGCCAAAACAAGAACAGGTACATAATATCAATGTATGCTTATGCAGTAAAAACTCTCAAGATTAAGGCAATCAACCATAATTTTTTTATTGTTGGTCACACACAAAATGAGGGGGACGCCGCTCATGCTGTAATTGAAAAGCAAATTAAGAAGACCTTAAGAAGTGGACCCATCTTTATACCACAACAATATGTCACAATTTAAAGGACATTTTATAAAACGAGGGAAAGAGTTCACTATTAATGAACTGTCTTACAAAGACTTTCTAGATTTCAAAAGTCTTCCGAAGCAACTGGGATTAAATTTTGAGATTGATCAACAAGGCCAAAAGCACAAAATAACTGAAATTAAAATGATGAGGTTTGAGAAGTCCCGACGGAAATCTTTCTACTTGAACACAAGCTACGAAGACGAAATGCAAGAAGTTACTTTCCGCCAAAGAGCCAATAAGGTCCCTTCGAAAATTCCCAATTTACTGCCAGCCTACAAAAAAAGAATGTCTATTGATGCCAATAAGATAAAATATATAAGAGATTTAATTAAGGCACGTGCAATACCTTTGACCTATAAGCCAGTTTTCGAATCAATGTTTGAAACATAGAGTAAATTGTAAAATTGTCGTTTCCTTAAGTCGTTCTTATCTTGTCGTTTGTTCCTTGTAGTTATTAAAAGAATAAATTTCACTATTAAAAGCAAAATATTTTTTATTGGACATTATAAACTTGATATCATCCTATACCAATTTTTAGGAGAAAATACATTGGACAATAGTGTCATAACCCACAAAAATATATTTTTTAGCAAATTCTTTAATGCCATTGTCCCATTGTCAATATAGCAATGTATAACAGCCTTGAATAAAACCGAAGGCAAAAATTAGCATTGGTAAGTTGTGAGAGCGCCAAATTAACAATTAAAAGAAAATAGCAAACTTTGTTTAGCGTCTCCTGTAAAATTGCGTTTTTATGGGTTATATCAGTATTTAAGTCGATGAGCGATATATATATATATATATATATATATATATATATATATATATATATATATATATATATATGTATATATATATATATATATATATATATATATATATATACAAAACGACCAGTTTATTAGGGCTGTAGTCAGAAGGTTGGCCGAGATGTTAGAGAACCACTCTTTTGTAAGAGTAGAAAAACAAGACACTGTAATAAGAAAAATATGTAAATATTTATAAAATATCACAATTCTTCAGTGCAACTTACTAGTCGTTGAGATTATTTATAAAAGCATTGACACTCAACAATAATAACACACATATAAAATATAAAATCATGGACAAAATACATTCTAAAATTTTTAAAATTTAGGTTAAGATAGTAAAACTTAGTTTATAGCATCTTTTACTGGTGTGTTTTAACTCTGACACATAGAGAACAGAAAGTAAAAATCCTATGATTGAAAAGTAATTAGGTGTACTTAATATTATATTTCTTTTTAAGAAATATTAGAGGCCCATCTTGGGTGATTTTACTTTTTAATTTATAAACCTGTCTTAATGGTATGCAACATGTTATGCCTACAATTGTAATTTATGTACAGGTAAATATTTATTTTATTTTATATGTTTTTCCAGTAAGTAACAATAAATGTTGCTCAGTTTATCTATGTCAGACTTTTTATTGATGCAAGATGTACTAGATTTTATGGAAGACATTTCCAAGAAAACACGTTTTGAATGGTTCTTTGCCTTGCCAAAATACAGGATTCCCCGAAATTAAATTCATGTTTCAACGTTAATGCATATTCTGTCAGTGCATTTATTTTTTTGGTTTTTATATCACTACGATGTCAGATCACCCTACTGTGAAAATTACGAGATGATTCGCCTATATATATTGTGTTACAATTGGTATACGGTATAGAATAAACACTATGTAACTGTTTTGGATGAACTTATAACAACGTGTAATGAAAAGATACCTTTTCACATACCTTTTATTAAACGATATGTAGATGATTTGATTTTATCGGTCCCTGATAACAAAGTAACTGATGTTTTTTAAACATCTTTAACGCCCAATGTGAACACCTAAAGTTTACGGTTGAGAGAGAGGCTGATAATATGATTTCTTTTTTAGACATGCTAATCCATCGTGCCAATGATGGCATGCTAAGGACGGAGTGGTATCGTAAACCTTGTTTTAGTAACCGTTTTATAAACTTTTATTCCCAACATCCATCTAAGATGAAAACAAATTCGGTTTTGGCCCTGAAAAGTAGGGTTATCAACTTGTCACACATCGAGTTTAGAGACAAGGGACTAAATTAGCTGAGGTCTATATTACAAGAGAACTCCTATCCTATAGGGCTGTTAAATAAACTCATTTTCGGTTCTCCTTTTCCTTCGCAATTTTCTGACAACCAAAATTTTCGTAACAATGAGGTCCGACAATTGACATTTACACACAACACATCAGTGATACCATCCAAAATAACTTATGGTTGCCTACCCAACATTCCAGTTCTTACACTGAAGCTAATGAACATCTTCAAAAATGTTAGTGGTTTAAAAATTATAACCACAAATGTAAAAACGGTATAGAAGTTATACACAAAAACCAAAGATCCTTTCACAATACCGGAGTCATCGAATGTTGTTTATTCTATACCGTGTACCAATTGTAACAAAATATACATAGGAGAATCATCTCGTAATTTTCACAGTAAGGTGATCTCACATCGTAGTGATATAAAAACCAAAAAAATAAATGCATGTGCACTGACAGAACATGCATTAACGTTGAAACATGAATTTAATTTTGGGGAATCCTGTATTTTGGCAAGTGAAAGAAACATTCAAAACGTGTTAAACTGTTTGTTCTGGCTGTTAGGCCGTTGTCTTCTGAGATTAGTTCTCGACGTTTCGCCAACACTAGGGGTTGGCATCTTCTGGAGATGTTACTGCTTCGCTTGTAACCTGAAAATGACGCTGCGTTGTACTACGGAGGCAATATTTATATTTCCCACTCGCCTCCCCTCCACTGGTTTCGGTTTAAGGGGGCGTATCGTTGTTTGTAGTAGCTTTTCTTTCTTCATGTTTGGCGGGAAGGGTGTTTGTGGATTTTAATATTGGTATCCATTTGGTATCCTTTTCGTGGTTCCCACATATACCATTCCACATGTGCATGATATTCGATATACTCCGACCGTTGCTAATGGGTCGCGTTTGTCTTTCACCGATCTTAAACAGTCCTTGATTTTCTTTGTAGGCTTGAAAATGGTCTTTACGTTGGCGTTCTTAAGTACTCACCCAATTCTGTCCGTTACCCCCGATATGTAGGGCAAGAACGCTTTGCCTTTACATTCTGTTTCCTCGTCCTTTCTTCTAGAGATGTTGTTCATCGCTTTATGTATTTCTCTTCTGGTATAACCATTGGAGGTGAGCGCTTTTTCAATATGAAATGTAATGAAGTAATGTAATGTAATGAATGTAATGAAATATAAAATGTAAAGAAGCTTAAGATACTAGACATTAAATACTTAGGTTGTATAAACAACCAATCGAAACTAAATACAGTTTACAATTTGATTCAAACATAGTATAGCAAAAGATCATGTGGTTATAGTACATGTAATTTAAAAAAGTGTGTGAAAAAACTTATGTAAAAAATATAAGTATTTGCCAAGAACTAACAAGACAGGTCCTTGAAGTCAAAACATGAGACACAACAAGACGAGTTACCAACTGCTAATGCAATAAGACGGTAAGTTTAAAAAATATATGGAAAAGTAGGTGAAAACGTCTGTACGAACCATTAAATGAGAGAAAAAGATGTTTAAGAACACATCTTCCCTTCAGGGAATGGCTCGAATAAAAAGAACAAACAATTGGGTCAAATACTACATATCATATAAGTGTCTAAGTTATATCTGGTTAGCCAGTCGCAAGTGCAGATTTACTTCAACTTCCAATAGTCCAAGGTTCATAATAATGTGGAACTGAAAAAGTAATGAGGATGAGGATCACGTGTCACGATGTTTTTCTAAGCTAATATTCAAAAACCAGTGAACCAATTGCAATAAAATTTTGTGAAAGTGTATTTGTTGGTCCAACTTAGAAGATAGGATATTTTTTATCTCGATTAATGACCCTTATTTTTTTATTTTTTTTTTTGACTGTAAATTTTAAATACTCTATACGACTTTACCTCTACAGTTTTAATTCGTTTGATACGTTTGTTAATCGTCATTTTATGACAATTTATAACTACATATAAAAAATCATAAAATGGCGTTTAACAAACGTCATTTTATATTTTTGTATTGTTTTTTGTAATAAATCGAGAACGACTGAATCGATTTGGCTTATTTTGGTTTCGAAATAATTATTTTAAGTTTCAAAAAGGTCGGAAAATATGATGAAATTATAAAGATAATTTTTCGACTGTTCTAACAACCATTCAAATTTTGTCATTTTGTGTCATGTGGAACAATTTCACCCAATCATGTCAACATTAGACTGATAATTGCATTCAGTGCAATTTTCAATCCCTATGACAACACGATCGAGTTTGACAACTTCATCCAAATAAATTTCAAAATGTCACGTTTCGGCAATGAGAATGTTAAGCAGCAACGAATCTAATGTTAACTTAAATTTTAATAATTGTACTTTCACTAACTGTACTTTTAATAAATAAATGTTTCGTTATGATTTTTTTTTTCGAAAAATTATCCGCCGAATATCCCTCGGACATTGATGAATGCCTCATAATTTCATGACAAATTTCTCAAGCTCGTTGCTTGGTAACAGCACTCAGCCTTCGGCTTCGTGCTGTTTACCAAGGAACGAGCTTTCGATTGTCATGAAATTATCTCGTCTGTTATCAATGTCCTAGGGATATTACTACTGAGAATAGTAGAAACAATGGTTTTATTTTCCAATAAAAACAGATATCATTAAGACTTCACCTCTACTAGTGGTAGTTCATTTAAACATAAAGTGACATTTTACAAACGTCATGTCTATTTACTTTTTTCGTTTCGCATAAACTTGAGAAAATAATGAAATTATAAGAAAAATAGTAAAAGCAGTTTTATTTTCCCATATACACAACTATAATATACTATAACATATACCATCAGATATTAACTTTTATTAGTTGTATAATATGAAGTACCTATTTAAAAAAATGTGATTTTTACTCGAGATTAAAATATTTTTTTAACAGAATTATGCATGATTAAAATCAAAAATAATTTTAAAATGTTCAACATTGTTTAGTTATAATAAAAAGCGATTTTACAAAATTTTCTGTACAATAAAGGTAAAAGTATAAGTTTGTGCGTTAACTCAATACACTTTAATAATTTTAAAGTTATGGTTTTTTGTTGTTTATTAGATGTTCTTCTGTTATAGTTGTAAAAATACCCTTTTATGTTGTAATGTTTTTATTTAAAAATTTTAAATGTTTTTTAACAAATTTTGTGACAATGTTCACTACAAGGACTAACTGAACATTTTCAATGTAAGTTTTAGATGTTAACTTCCACCACTTGTACTAAATAAGTTTTCCATTTAGGTGCTGATGAAGGTGATAGCCTATCACAGAAAATTTCACATTTAAAATAAAGTTCTTCACAAAACGGGCTTATACCATCTTACCTACCAGTCGTGAAGGAAGGTGAAATATATTTCACCTTCCTTCGCGACTAACAATGCTAATCCTGATGTCTTAAGTGGGAACCCAGTCTCGGATACTCCTATCAAAAAATTTTTTTCATTACCATATTTCAGAGATATCACTCCGGGGTTAACAAGGATTCTGAAAAGTGTTGAAAATAGCTTTGGTAATAATAATAACAACATTAAACTTAATGTGGCTTGTAGCTCAGCCCTAACAATTAATAATCTTTATTCTAAGATAAAAGATAAGACTCCCATAGATAGGCTTGGTAACATTGTCTACAACATTCCATGTCTCTCTTGCAACAATTCCTACATCGGTCAAACATCTCAATTATTGAAATCACGTATTATACTACACAAAAGTGATTCTCGACTTCACCCTGACCGTTGTGCATTAGCCAAACATGTCCATTCCACTGGTCATCTCATGGACTATACGAACACTACAATTCTCCACCGTGAGAACAATAAATCTAAAAGAGAGTTCATTGAAATGTCTTATATTTTCCTTAACGATTTTTCCATTAATGTTAAGAGTGACATTAAGAATCTAAGCGATATATACCACTTCTTACTTAAATCAGATACCAAGAACAATACAACGTCACAGATAACTAACTTGAATGATATATCTATTAACAACTAACCTACCTTTATAATTAATTTTCATTAACTAAAAAAGATAACATTCCCTTGCTTTTCTTAGATACATCTCAATAAGATATAATAATACATGAACAATAGAATATAATTAAATAAAGACAATCAAAATAATATTTCCCTATACTAGGATTTAATTTCATTCGTTTTTACCAATGAACCTTAACGACATAAAGATTCATAAGAACTACTGAATTTGTCAGCGCTTGCGTTCTGGCTAAAACAGAACCTCACTTTTAAACTTTCTAAAAATCAAAAATTTAGTTATTGCCGACAATTCAAAGAATTACCTCCTTTTAAATGTAGTTACGCACGTTTAAATGTACGCACTAAAAAGAATGATAAATGGTAAAGCCCCAGGTCCAGATGAAATACCAACGGAATTCCTTAAACTAATAGAAAAAGACTCGATTCACATTTTAGTTAAACTTTTCAATAGCATTTATACATCAGGAAAAATACCACAAGAATGGCTTTTATCCACCTTTGTTACTATACCAAAAAAGATAAATATCAAACAATGCAGTGATTACCGTACAATCAGTCTGATGAGCCATGTACTGAAAATATTTCTGAAAATTATACACTCTAGAGTACACAGAAAACTGGAAATGGACATCAATAATACCCAGTTTGGATTCCGAAATGGACTTGGAACAAGAGAGGCGTTGTTTGCACTGAACGTTATGTCTCAAAGATGTCTTGACATAAATCAAGATGTATTCATGTATTTCATAGATTACAACAAGGCCTTTGATAAAGTGCGGCATGATCACCTAATCAGACTCCTGACAGAAAAGAATTTAGATAAACGAGACATCCGACTAATAGCAAATATGTACTACAATCAGAAAGCAGTAGTGAGAGTAGAGAATAATACCACTGAAGAAATTGAAATAAAGCGAGGTGTGAGACAAGGGTGTATACTGTCACCAACCCTGTTTATTCTCTATTCCGAAGACGTAATGAATAGAACACTCTCTGAGCAATCCGTAAGTATTAAAATAAATGGTGTTAGATTAAACAATCTGAGATTTGCCGACGATACCGTTCTGATCGCAGAAACACTTGAAGAGCTACAGACATTGGTGAATAAGATAGCAGACTGCAGCGAAGAATATGGACTATCTTTGAACATAAAGAAAACTAAATTTATGGTAATATCGAAATCAACACAAAATGTTCAAAATTTATATTTACACAATAAAATTATCGATCGAGTTAGCAAATACAAATATTTAGGCACTTTTATAAATGAAGACAACGATAGCTCAGCAGAAATCAAAATAAGAATAGAAAAAGCCAGATCCATATTCACTAAAATGAAGAGAGTGTTCTGCGGAAGAGATTTGAGCCTTGAAATGAAACTTCGCCGGATGAGATGTTACGTACTTTCTGTGCTGTTCTACGGAATGGAGTCATGGACGTTGAAAAAGATTGATACCAAAAAATTAGAGGCATTTGAACTGTGGATGTATCGCAGAATCCTGAGAATATCATGGACCGAGAGAATCACAAATGTCGAGGTCTTGAGAAGAATGAATAAAGAAAAGGAAGTCATATTTACGATCAAAAAACGAAAACTGCAATACTTGGGACACATTACAAGAGGCGAAAGACAAAAAAGAAAACTGCTTCGAATAATTATGCAAGGGAAAATAGCAGGAAAAAGGTCCATAGGAAGAAGACGAAACTCCTGGCTAAAGAATCTACGGGAATGGTATAGCTGTAGCAGCAACGAATTGTTTCGGTCAGCAGTTTCGAAAATACGTATAGCCCTGATGATCGCCAACCTTCGGAACGAAGATTAGAACGAATTAATTCTCTTTGGCGAAAACGTTCGGCGTAACAATTGATACTCATTAGAGTCTTTCTTGCAGATTTCTCCAATATTTAAGAGTTTACTATTTAACTTATCTGCAAAGATTAAATTTCTTTTCTATATATATATATATATATATATATATATATATATATATATATATATATATATATATTGTTATGCTATTTAAATTGTATTATATTGCTTACTTAGGAAAAATCCTGTCTATATTTATTAAATGAACTAATCTCCAATTAATCACAATAAATCAGCATTAATTAATTACAATCTCAGGCTATTTAAATTGTACGATTTACCTTTGATCGTGGATTCAAAATATTTTCCAATTGGCGTCCTAATCGGGATAGGTAATATGACCTGAATAAAATACATAGAATTTCAACTGAACTATATGTGAGATGTCCTTTATTTTAATGAAATTTTATACAACAATCAATCCTGTAATATTTGCAATATACTAACTTTAAATATATGAGAAGTTGTTTTCTATCATGGACCCAAATGTTATTTTACATTGATTTTTAATATGTGTTATAACTAAGCTCTTTTTATAATTCCTTTTTTTTTAAGTGATCGCAAAATTAACTGTCTCTATTATTTATTCAATTTATTTAATTAATAAATGAAAATCACACTTCGGCTCTAATGAAATTTGACTGACCTTTCCTTCTCTGCAGTTGCAATTCTATGGCCACGCCACAACAAAAAAATCCTTTCTCTGCTTCTGCTCCTATTGTGGTCCAGATGACGTACACCTTTCTCCTATCTGTCCTTGTATCTCCAAATGTTTCCGGCTTCGTCTGCTATTAATATTCTTAGGCCCTTTGGTTTTCTATCTCTCTGTACCCCGTTCCTCACACTGGTCAGCTTTTACACCGCAAATAAACACACCCGGTAAATTACGTCTTCGGGACTTCAAACAAACACAAATCACAAAGCTCCTTCCTTCTTGGACGACGAAAACTGACTAACTAACCTTTTTTTCTCTCTCCTATCTCATAGCCAAAATCAACCTCCTTGCATTCAAAAAATTGACCAATAAAAATCATCCACCTCTTGTGATGTATATCGTAACCACCCAACTCTCTCTATAAAACGTCATTCGGGTTATTCCAGAAAACAAACCTTCTTTAATTATTCTAACTAAATCTATCTGCTTTACAAATATTTCTTACTAATAGCTACAAACGATACCTGTTTCTCAATTCAATGTCTTTTGTTAATAAACTTTTACCGATATAATCTTTCGGGGAGAAAACCACCGCAAATCCCGGTCTATTGTTCAACACTTTCTATATACACTTTTATTCCGGGTAAAACCATTCCACAATACCCGACTTATTTAAATTTCTTATCGATAATATTTGAAAGTCTTATCTCTGAGGCCTAATGAACAATTCTTCGAACAACTTAAAATACATATTTTGTCTTATACAGGATGTTTGAAAATTCATATGCCCGTGTCTTTATGAAATATCAATAATTTTAATTTTTATTTAAGTAATAAAATTTGTATATCGGTTTTTTATTGCTTATGGACATTCAAAAGTACAACAAATCCCCGCCTTTGTAATCGATAAAATTTATCAATTTATGCAACTAAATTTTCTCGAGGCAAAATAAACGCACTTCCTGTATGCTATCTGTACTTATGCTACGTATTATCCTATCCTACTATCTACTTTATACAAATTTAAATCTTCATTCGTGATATTTATATACATCATGGATATTATAAATACCTCTGATCTTTTCAGAATCCATATGTTTCAACTCATAGCTGTTTACTCCATCTTCGTTGTTTACTATGTATGGCCCTTCGAAAACAGGCATCAATTTTGCGCAAATACCGGTCTGAAGATTTGACACTCTTAATGCTCTTACCATTACTTTGTCACCCTTTTGGAAAGTTACTGGTCTTCGTTTCCTATTATGACCCTGTCTCTGGATGTATTTCTCATTGCTTCTTCTTAATCTCCTCTGAACGGTTTCTATAACCTGTCGATACTCTCTTTGTTCTGGATCTTCCCACGGTCTTATCGGCATGACGCCTTTCATGATGTATTCTGGTGTTTCTTTCGTTACTGTACTTGGCATGGAATTTAGGTACATCTCTATTTCTCCCAATTTTCTGTCCCATCGCCGATGTTGACCATCCGTTGCAATACGAAGAAATTTCGTTACCTCTTGTATAAATCGCTCAGAAGGATTACTTTGGGGATGCCTGATGCTTACAAAGTTCGTCTCGATTCCCCGTTCTCTAAGCTGTCCCTTGAAACGATCATTTCGGAAGTACGTTGCATTGTCTAGTAAAATTTTTCTTGGGGTTCCTACCGTAGCGATGAAATTGTCTATTTTTCTCAATATTTCTTCCCCTTTTGTGGTGCGGCAACTATATAATTTTACGTATTTTGAGAACACATCCACCATCACCAGAATATGCTTGTTCCTTTGCGTGGTCACAATTAGATCGCTTAACATGTCGATGGCTATAATGTCCAGGTTGTTCCGGGATACAATGCTCTTTGCAATATTTTCGTTTTTACAATTCCTGCTCTTGTATTTCTGGCATACTTCGCATTTCTGTGTGATCTCTTTTGCAATGCGGTAATCTTGTCGACTGATGTAGTTTTCCCTAAATACAAGCCATACCTTTCTACTGCCAATATGTCCATTTTCCTCGTGTAGTTTCTTGGTGATTCTTTCTGCCAATGTCGGTGTCACTAAATATAATTCCTTTCCGTCTATTCTCTTAAAAAATATCTCGTTTTCTAACTCTGCTCTTCTCTTTTCTCTTTCTTCTAGGCCTTCCTGGTCGGCCCTTATCTCATTTAACGAAAATATCCCTTCGTCTTGTGTCAGTATATTCAATCCCACATGTAATGTAATTGTCTCCTTTTTTCCTGTATCTTCGTCCCGTGTTAAAGCGTCAGCTATTATGTTGTCTTTCCCTTTGATGTATCGAAATTGGAAATCATACTCTTGTAAGAGCAAAATGCCTCTGTGTATTCTGTTATTTACCAATCGATTCTTCATGATGTGTATCAATGCTGCATGATCCGTTTCGATGGTGAATTTAGCTCCCAATAAGTAAAACCTTAATTTGTTTACGCAAAATAGTACACTGGCGAATTCCAACTCGGTGACACTGTATTTTCTCTCATGCGTTTTAGTCACTCGAGATATAAAACATATCGGAACCTCTTGGCCGTTTTGTATTTGCGACAACACTCCTGCAAATTTCTGTATCGACGCATCCGTACGGAGTATAAACGGCAAATTGTAAATAGGGTGATATATTTTTGTTCCTTTAGCAAATTCTTGTTTCAATATTTTGAAAGCTTCCTCCTGTTCTTCTTTCCAATTCCATTTTGTCCCTTTCTTTAACAATTTTATTAAAGGAATTTCTTTTTGGCTTAAATCGGGAATTAATTTCTTGAAATAATTTATCGTACCGAGAAACCCTCGCAATGTTTTTAGATTTGTTGGTCTTGGGTATTCGTCGATGAGCTTTACTCTGTCCTCGGCTAGACTTACAGTTTCGGTGTCAAGTTTGAAACCCAAATAAATCACTTCCTTTTGAAAAAATTGACATTTTTCAATGTTTAGTTTTAGTCCCGCTGTGTCCAATTCTTTCAAAATTATTTTGATATGTTCCACATGACTCTGCATATCTTGTGAAAAAATTAATAAATCGTCGATGTAATGGACGATGAACTCTTCATGGTGATTCAAAATGGTATGCAAAGCTCGTACAAGTGCTGCACAGGCGCTTTGTAATCCAAACGGAACTACCTTAAATCGGTATACTATACCATCAATTGAAAAGGCAGTGTAGTTTCTACACTTTTCAGCCAAAGGTATTAACCAAAAACTATGCTTTAGATCAATTTTTGAGAAAATATGTGATCCCGTGATCCTTCCAAAAATGGCCTCGATATTTAACGGTGATTCATATTGTGATACTGTGTGTTGGTTGATATTTCGGGCATCTAAACAGAGTCTTAACTCTCCACTGCTCTTCTTCACTATCACAATTGGGTTAATATAGGGTGAGTCACATCTCTCAATGATTTGATCTTCCAACATTTTTTTGATTTCTTGCTTTACTTCTTGCCGATACTTATAAGGAATTGGATAAGTCTTCGATCGAAAATTTCTCAAGTTTTTCACCTCAAATGAGTGCTCGTATTTTGTGGCCACTCGGTTTTCCTCATTTATCAGCGTTTCATAGTCTCTTAAAATTATACGCAAATCATTTTCTTTGCCTTCTCCACATATCAATTTTTTGTCTCTCCCATCAAATTTTTCGCACATATTCACCGTGTACTCCGTGTCTTCTTCAAACACCACTGTCTCCATTGTGTCCTCTTCATTTTCCTTTGTGTTTTTTTTTGTTGGGCTCGTCTCTTCTTTTGAGGAATCCCAAGTTTTGCTTTTATTTCTTGTCAAAATTTTTCCATCTTCTTCTCCTGAGCTCGTCTCATCTTTTGAGGAATCCCAGGTTTTTTTTTCTTTGATCTTTTTCAGACCTTTTCCCCTCTTTCTTCCTTTTCCTTTCTTCGTCGCCAGGTTCATTTCCACCGTTTGTTCTTTCTCTGATTCGTCCGTAATTTGTTTCTCTTGTTCCTTATCCCGTTCTTCTTCTTTTTCCTTGGTTATTTTCATCGTATTGGTTTTGAAGTCGATCACTACATGTTTTTCCGTTAATTCGTCAACGCCTACAATCATGTCATGTGACATATTCGGCATTATTACACATTGAAGTGCATACATATTTTTTTTCAATCGTACCATTACTCGTATACCTTCATTTATTGTTGCCAATGTCCGTTTATTTGCGCCCACTAAATTCACCCTAGGTATTTTATAAATTAGACTTGTTAAATTTACTTCTTCGATTAATTTTCTGTTGACCAGTGTTATTTCAGAGCCTGTGTCTATCATAATTTTAATTGGTTTCTCATTTATAAATCCATCCACAAATTTTAAATTAACTCCATTTCTCTTTTCATTGTTTCCTGCCAGTTTAATAAATTCCTTGGGGTGACAAAAAATTCCTGTTTGTTTCTTCGTTTTTAGTGAGCGCCTTCTTGAAAACACGCCTGTTGTTCTTCTGTGTTTTCTCTCCCGTCATCTTCTCTCTCATATTCATTTTCTTCTCTTTGCATATTATTTATTTCTCTTCTGTTCTCTTTTGGTCTATCATTCCCGTATCGATTACCGCGAGATTCCTGTTCATTCCGTGGGTTATTGTATCTGTTTCCTTGGTATGGGCGGTTATTTCTACTCTGATTTTCCCGATCCCTGTTTTCATTCCATCTCTGGGTTCTGGGTTCATAATTCTCTCTTCCGTTCGGTCTATTTTCATATCCCCGTCTAGGTATGAATTCTCGTCTTGTATAATCTCTTCTAAAATTTTGACCTCTATCTCTATATTCTTGGTTTTCTCTTTGTCTATAATTTTCTTGCGGTCTTCTTTCTCTTCTTTCATGCCTACGTGATTCTCTCATTTGCAAAAATTGACATAAGCTGTCAATGTCCTTGTAATTTTGGAGATTTATGTGGTCTTCCAAGGTATCTTCAAAATGTCGCGATATCAACTCTACCAATTGTTCTGATGAATAATTATATTGCAAATGTTTTGCATTATTATAGAGTTGTAATGCGTACATCTTTTCTGATACGCCCATCCTCTCATGGTATTTTCCATTTTGTAACTCTTTATTTACTTGTAGTTGCTGGATTTTTCCCCAGAAATAATTTAAGAATCTTCTCTCAAAATCTTGCCAATTGTCCAATTCTTCTTCCTTGCTGACAAACCAAAGATTTGCCTCTTCTGTGAGATGGTTTCTGATGGTTTCCTTTGCTGTTGCAAACGGTCCTATGTATTTGACTTTTTCCTTTAGGTTATTTATAAAAGGCACTGGGTGTATTTTCCTTATATCCCCGCCAAATCGTACTTTTACGTCTTCTGTGCTATGTACGATGACTTCCTTTCTTTCTACTTCTCTTATCTCCATCTCTGCAATTTGTTTAAATCTCCTTTCCGTTTCTTTCCGGTCTTCTTGTAGCGCATTTTCAAATTTTATTTCTATCTGTTCTAATTCCCTTTTTTGCATACTCTGAATATCCTTCATTTTAGTTTCGATTTCTTCTCTCTGCAATTCTATTTTCCTCTCTGTTTCTTCCCTACTTCTTTCTAAACAGACTTTTATTTCGTTTTCATATTTGTCCATACGCGTTTCCATTTTGTGTTCCATTTTTCTTTGGTTTTCTTCCAAATTGTCCAATTTTTGTTCCGTTCTTTGTTGTGATTCATCCATTATGTGTTTTGTTTCCAGTTGATTTTTATCCATTTTTTGTGACGATTCTTGTATTTGTTGTGTCTGTATTTGCATCATAGCTAATAATTTTTCTAACATCCCTGTTTCTTTTCTTTCCTCCATTATTGTAGCATTTCCTTCATTATCCGATCCTTCATCAATAATTGTTTCCTCTTCTATCTTATCCTCTTTCCTTTCTTGCGTTTTGCTTTGACTCCTTGTGGTCGACATGTTCGTTAGATTATTTATCCCCGCCAAATATGAAACTTTGAAATTTGTGCAATAATATCCCCGCCAAATATAAAATTCTACTGGTCTGTTGCAACAAACGGGACTTTTCCTGTTCAAATGTAATAACTCTTGAGTACGAGTATCAAATTTCAATATCCCACAAATAAATCAAATGGTAAAATATCAAATGTCAAAATCAATCAAATAATTCAAGTATGGTAAAATTATCAAATTTAAATATCACACAAATTAATCAATTATGGTAACCTATAAATTGTCAATATCACGAATAAATCAATTATGGTAAATTGTATCTTAAAAAAATTATATAAATCTTTATGTCCTCAATTTTTACATAATATTTCACTTTATCCCCGGCATATAAACTTTCAAATATCTGCTCGTCTACTCCTATCCTTTCAAATTTGCCAACTAGAAATATTTTTCAAAGCCCCACGTTGGGCGCCATTTTGTTATGCTATTTAAATTGTATTATATTGCTTACTTAGGAAAAATCCTGTCTATATTTATTAAATGAACTAATCTCCAATTAATCACAATAAATCAGCATTAATTAATTACAATCTCAGGCTATTTAAATTGTACGATTTACCTTTGATCGTGGATTCAAAATATTTTCCAATTGGCGTCCTAATCGGGATAGGTAATATGACCTGAATAAAATACATAGAATTTCAACTGAACTATATGTGAGATGTCCTTTATTTTAATGAAATTTTATACAACAATCAATCCTGTAATATTTGCAATATACTAACTTTAAATATATGAGAAGTTGTTTTCTATCATGGACCCAAATGTTATTTTACATTGATTTTTAATATGTGTTATAACTAAGCTCTTTTTATAATTCCTTTTTTTTTAAGTGATCGCAAAATTAACTGTCTCTATTATTTATTCAATTTATTTAATTAATAAATGAAAATCACACTTCGGCTCTAATGAAATTTGACTGACCTTTCCTTCTCTGCAGTTGCAATTCTATGGCCACGCCACAACAAAAAAATCCTTTCTCTGCTTCTGCTCCTATTGTGGTCCAGATGACGTACACCTTTCTCCTATCTGTCCTTGTATCTCCAAATGTTTCCGGCTTCGTCTGCTATTAATATTCTTAGGCCCTTTGGTTTTCTATCTCTCTGTACCCCGTTCCTCACACTGGTCAGCTTTTACACCGCAAATAAACACACCCGGTAAATTACGTCTTCGGGACTTCAAACAAACACAAATCACAAAGCTCCTTCCTTCTTGGACGACGAAAACTGACTAACTAACCTTTTTTTCTCTCTCCTATCTCATAGCCAAAATCAACCTCCTTGCATTCAAAAAATTGACCAATAAAAATCATCCACCTCTTGTGATGTATATCGTAACCACCCAACTCTCTCTATAAAACGTCATTCGGGTTATTCCAGAAAACAAACCTTCTTTAATTATTCTAACTAAATCTATCTGCTTTACAAATATTTCTTACTAATAGCTACAAACGATACCTGTTTCTCAATTCAATGTCTTTTGTTAATAAACTTTTACCGATATAATCTTTCGGGGAGAAAACCACCGCAAATCCCGGTCTATTGTTCAACACTTTCTATATACACTTTTATTCCGGGTAAAACCATTCCACAATACCCGACTTATTTAAATTTCTTATCGATAATATTTGAAAGTCTTATCTCTGAGGCCTAATGAACAATTCTTCGAACAACTTAAAATACATATTTTGTCTTATACAGGATGTTTGAAAATTCATATGCCCGTGTCTTTATGAAATATCAATAATTTTAATTTTTATTTAAGTAATAAAATTTGTATATCGGTTTTTTATTGCTTATGGACATTCAAAAGTACAACATATATATATATATATATATATATATATATATATATATATATATATATATATATATATATATGTATATATATATATATGTATATATATATATATATATATATATATATATATACTCGCAACGAGAATACAAACAAAAATAGGTAAAAAAAATGGAATCAACTGTAAATACGTATTTCTAACTATTTGGTCGTCACCAGCACAGTGCAGCCAAATTAAAATAGGAGAAAATTGAATTGAAAAGGATCACTACAGGAGCAATGCGATAAGTGTGTAGCAATAATGTTAAAAGATCCAGAGTTTTCAGAGCTACAACCAACATATCCGAGGAGGAAGATACAGCTACCTGAGGAGAGGAACGCCAGAACGTTTTATCTAAAAAAGGGTTAGGTTAGGTTAGGTTGTAACACATGTTTTCTTGTAGCACTTCTTACGTTGATTACTACCACACCTATTACGAATGGTTATTAGTGGGATTATAAACACAAAAATTTAAGCTTTATTAATAAAAATTTATTAATAAAATGTTGTCTTTTGATGTTACAAGGGTTTGGTTACAATGGTTTTAAGGTCCTCTGTTATTTTATGTATTCTTTTTTTCTTTCCTGAAGAAAAACAGTCAACCAGGATGTGTTTTACTGTCAGTGGAAATGAAGCAATTGGTGCATGTTTCTACTGGGTCTTTTTTATTTTAAAAGATTTGTATGTTAGAGTATAATGGCTATATATCAAGCGGTTAAAATGACTTGGTCTCTTTCATTGGTAGAGGTATTCAAGAAAGTACTTACCTCTGAGCAATTAAATTTTTTATTTCAGTGGAAGCATATTTTCTAATTATTGTTGTATGATTCGCGTGTACTCAACTTATATTTTCCAGTTGATCTACTTTCTTATTTTTCCAGATTACGGCGCGATGACAAATGATAACTATTTGTTTGGAATTGAACTATTTCTAATTTATTTTTTATAGCTTAGAGGTTAGAGGGTCTGACCGCCTACCGCCTAAGTGCGTGCCTACCTGCGGAAAAAATTACTGTTCTCTTTTGGATGACCAAAAACTCAGAAAAAAATTAATTAGACGGGGCGAAGAAGTCGTATTTTATTTGGGGGATAAATTCTCAGGTGCATAGTGCCCTAACATGCCTCGTGTATATATTTTTGTATTTTTTCCTCTAAACCTATCGTTCCTATTTTTAACTAACTTATCGTTCCTATTTTTAACTAACTTATAACTCTAACCTCTTTATTTGTCAAGTTCAGTGCAATGTCACGTTATACTATGTTCCGTTTACGACTATGTGATTACCTTTTCATGTTCCATCCTTCAGTCTTTGGGTTGATACCCTACTAGTTTATGTCTGGGTCTTCTGTGTCATGCCGGTCAGTTTCAATCGTAGTTCGTTAAGTTCCTTAGTCTTTCATTCGGTAAATTTCTTAGTTCGTTTAAGATTTCACACACTTTTGCATTTATTTTATCTAGGATCGTTTCCTCTTTAGTTTTGCTGTAAACGAACCCTTCGGATACGTATATAAGGATGTTCACATCCTGCCCTATAAAGAGGTTTGGCCCCAAACTATTGATCCATATATTATGGCTGATATAATGATGTGGTTTTCCATTCTTAACTTTTAAAATTTTAACTTAACTTTATTTTTAGGTTTAACTTTCTATTTTTTCTAGTAAGAAATTTTAACTTGCTTCTTTCTCGGACCTTTTTCTATTCGTTTGTAACCTAGGCAAAATTTGGTTAGTATGTATATGTATGTACCATTTTCTGTATGTACCAATTATTAAAATATTATGTTTAGATATAGATCATTTTAATTCTCCATTAAACTTTATAGTGAGTTCCGATGACTTAGAGACATGTATAATCTGCGGTTTACGCAAAACATCTTGTAGATAGTATTGTTCCAGTACATATTTAAAAACTAAGATATTCCAAAGAAATATTAATATTACTAGACTTAAAAAAATACATATTTAGAAAATGGTTAAATAGAATGGTTTTAACCATTGTAACATTTCTTTTATATCTTCGATAATTGAATCATTTGGTTTTCAATAAGATAAATTCTTCATTTAGCAACCATTGTTCGCTTTGACAGCACATAAAACATAATTTTCCGCATAAAATACTACAATCGTATACTTTATTATTACATATTCAAAGTGATGCAAATCCAGTGGTAAGTAATAGTTGACTAATAGTTCGAATGAAACCGACAAGAGATTGCGAAACGCGCGAGAAAAAATTACCTAAAGGTGAACGAGATAAAATATGTTGTATTTGAGTTCTAAACTGATCGATAAATGTATAAATGGAAAATGAACGTGTTCACATCGATAAATTGTAATTGCAGAGCTTATTAATATTATAATCCAAGCGGCGCACTGGCGCTAGAACAATTATGTACCTTTTACCTTAGCACGCCTGTTTTGTTGCAATAACTATTACCTATTATCCGTTTTATGACACATTCAAGGACGGATGTGTGTAATAAATCACAAATTACAGTAATCTTGTACATTGTGTAATAAATATTATAGAAAATTGTCATTAGGCTATATCGAATTTCGTAAATAGTTTAAATACTTTTGTGACGTATTGTTTTATCTTTAACAATGTACCGATCTACCAGCTACACCTGTTGATATTTATTCATGTTTGGATGTCGCTGTTTAGTTATTTTTTTTCAAATTTGGCTCTATTCAAAATCGTTCATCGCATCGTTGTAAAATTTTTTAAATATCTGGAAATATAATTAGACAGCTCGGTTTACTTTCTGGGTTTATCTTTTACTAGAACCTTAAATAAGAACTCACATATTAACAAACTACCATATTTTTGTCTTACTACACTTAAGCCTTTGATTCAGTTAAACTGTGGGTCTTATTCGACACGATGGATAACGCTAGGATAAAGTTGAGATATAAGAACCTGGTAAAAAATATATACGAAAATGCTTCATTAGAAATAAAAATTATTCACGTTACCTCTAGAATGTTTTCAAGCAGCTTAACTAGGAACAGAAAGGTTTAAATATTGATAAACGATATCTGAGTCATCTAAGCTTTGCTGACGATATTGTCATAATTAGTATCGAACTGAACCAGCTACAAGAAATGCTTTCAAAATTAAGAAATACTTCAGAAAGTACAAGCTTGAAAATTAATCTAACAAAGACAAAGATTCTTACTTTGGAGAAATAGAAATTACTGTAATAAAAGTGATAGAAAAAGTAAAAGAATATATTTAATTGGGTCATCTTATAAAGTTAAGCAAAAAAAACCAACACCCTGAAGTAGACCAGAGAATCCGCTTGATATGAGCTGCTGTTGGAAAACCTATAATACCATATATCTAAAGGCAACAGTTTTTAGTTCCTGTATCCTTTCAGTTATGGCATGCAGTCTAGAGACGATTACGTTAACCATGAGAGCTGCCAAAAAAAAATGATAGCAACACAGTTTGCAGTAAACAACTTATGCTGAGAGTAACTTTAAAAGATCGCGTCCGCAATGAACAAATACGTAGAAGAGCAAAAGTAGGGGACGTAATATAACGCGCTGCTTCATTGAAGTGGTCTTGGGTAGGACATGTTGCCAGCGAAGATTATACCAGGATACATAAGAGAGGTGTAAATCGACCTCCAAAAAGATGTGAAGTAAAAAACGCACAGACAACGTCACCAAGTAGCAAGAGAAAAATTAAATTGGAAACGTCAAGGAGAAGCTTACGTCCAGGAGTGGACAATCAAGGGCTGTTGAAAGAAGAAAAAGAAGACTACATTCTTGCCAATTAAGATTAAACAGACCCAAAATATTATCTAAAAGACTTTGTTGTGCAGATTTTAAAGTAATATTGAACTCATATAAATCACTTATTAGAAAGAAATTAGATTATGATTGCATATGTTACAATGCTGCAAGCAAAACTACTTTAAATAAAACTTAACAATATTTAATCTACATTATTGGGATTAGAACTTTGTGTATTTAGAACTAGTCACATTAGTAGACTACGAGTTGGGGGTAGAGATCCGTCTCCATACATAAGAACAACAACTATCATTAAATTATAATAATAATAATATATATATATATATATATATATATATATATATATATATATATATATATATATATATATATACATATATATATGATAGGCGAGTACACCTATACACCTATCGCCGTTTCTCACCATGCCCGTCCTGGTCTACCCCTTTTTCTTTTAGTGGGCAAAGTCCATTTTTCTATCTTTTTTTTTGATCATCTATTTTCAGGCATTCTCTGCAGGTGTCAATACCAGTTTAGTCATTTGGCTTGGCTAGTATCTATTGTGTCTAGGTCAATTTTATCTCTCTCCTAATGTCTACGTTCCTCATCCTATCAAGTTTAGGGTGCCGGCAACATCGTCTCTAATAGTCCATTTCCATTGCCTTTTTATTAAATTATAGTTCCGAAACTTCAACCCAGAAATACTATCCTCTATTCTTTCAAATTTGCATCCCAATCTTTTATATTATAGGAATAATAAAAGTTACCAATTTAAAACATAAATCAGATCAGTCTTTAGCTATACATTAATCCAATCTCTCCCCCACAAACAACATGTCCACCAAGTATTGAATCCGACTTTAAACTTATTTAAAGTATCCTAAATCAACTTTAAACTTTACGATAATTAAATTATATTTACAGTAATTGTATCCCATTACCTAAATTATTTACAAATGCTTACCGATGTCCCTAAAACTCCAAATGGACATGCTGCTACCTACTATTGTGGTAAGGAAGATTCTCATAGCTCACATATAGCTACAAATTGTAGTATACGAATAGGTAAGACCATAGCTATTTTGGAAGCCTTAACATTTAACTCTGTGGTAATATAATATTCCAGTTTTCTGGTTTGTATAGTGGTGATTAGTTCTGTTTCTCTACCAACCCTCTCCAGTATTTCTTTATTTGTAATTCTATCAGTCAAGGATATTTTAATTAATCTGCGGTATAACCAGAGTTCGAAAGTCTCAATCCTTTTTTAATTGCATTTTTTTAATGGCTAAGTCTCCTCTTCATATAATAATATTGAAAATATAATCGAATGGTACGTAGTCCAATTTCCAAATTAAGATTTCTGCACGATAGGAGTAGCTTCATTCGTATAAATGCTAATCTGGCAATCCCTATTCGCCCATTTATTTCTGCAGTATGATCATTGGTTTCATTATTCAAAGTTCCCTAGTACTGATTTTTTTCTACTTTTTCTATTACGTTACCAATAAGTGTCAATATGTTGTGAATATTATGTGGTCTTTTGTAATTAGCACATATTTCGTTTCTTTAGCGTTTATAGTAAATTCCTATTTCAGCACTATTCATACTTTTACTCTAATGACTATTTTGAGATGTCATTAGTTCTAACGAAATCAAAGATATGTTTAATATAAGTTATTAAACACTCTACTTTGCTTACTTTTTTGTAGACGGTCCTGAAGAATTTTGGCCGCCAGAGAAATTGACAATGTTGACATTTGTCTAAGAGACGTTATATATTTATATCTTGACTACTTACAATATAATTTTATATTTTTGATCATATAATAATGTAAACTGGTAAAGATAGGTACAGTAATAATAACGTTTATAATCGCTAATGTTATTTTTGTGGAGCGCCTTAAAAACTTTATAATATAAGAACATTTTTTGTGTGTTTATGAAACAACTTGTTCATAAAGAACGATACTCAGTATACCAATAAGTACATGAATTAAATTAATTGGAGAACGTCGTCCGTAAAACTACTTTAAATAATTTGACTAACCTTATTGTAGTATTCAAATTTTAAAAATATGGTAGCTACCTAACGTTCATGGACTTTTACCGCCTCGCCGAACAGCTTGATCGCCAAACCAACAAATTGATTGCATGGTTCGCACAGAAACAAAAACCGAATTTAAACTAATTTCCATTTCAGGGTAGAAACGAAACCCATCAGGGGGTTTAGTGCTCTCAAACAATGAATTAAGAATATAAGTAAGTACATATAATTGACTTTTATGATAGCATAATCAAAGGTGAACAATTAAATTTAAAAGATATTGTGGGCCATCGAGAATTGCCGATAAAAGACTATTGTTTTTGAACCTTTAAGTGGAATGGAATAGTTGTGAAAATATTAGGTTACTATTAAGTATGCCAGAAACAAGCATACACATTTTTAAATTTTACACTGTTTTTTATAACATTCAAATGATAGAAATCATAATATGTGTTATAGTTTTGTACTTTATTTATTAAGAATTAACCACAATTTTATTTGAAAATAAATTTATTTTGATGTTATCGGGTAAATGCACCAGTTGTTGGCCATGAGTGAATTATTGGTCTCTAATATGTTTTGATTAAAATTAGGAAAATGTTGGTATTTTGTTAAATCTGACTACTTTTTTTTAATTTTGCATCATGTCTTCTAAAGTATGACACATCCAGTTTCAAGGTAACCACCATGTTTTAGTCAGTTTTCGACGTTAATTAAGACACTATTCTGGGCCGTTAGTTTGCAAGCGAATTTTGGTTATTTATCTAGACAAACTTGTGTTAGCCGGTATGTACTATATACTGAAATTCTCTTTCTACTTCATGTTTTATGTTATGGTGAGAATATAGTGTATGCCCTGTCCGAAATTGCATAACGAATCTAACGCTATTTACTCAAATAACGTAAATTTTAAGGTGGCCAACTACGAATGCATGAAATTATCAATATATTAATTATTGGCCATCTAGACCAATAACTGAGACATTAGCTTTTTATAATAATCTAGTGATTAACATAATGTTAATAACTAGTGTTTTATGTGTGGCCAATAACTAATTATATTTTTTAGCAACTATGCCAAAACGATCTAAAACTGAAAACATTTATAAAAAAAGTATTCCGAAAACGATGTTCAAAAAGCGTTGGAGTTAATACAAAATGGTATAAGTGAGCGAGAAGCTTTAAGAATTTTTAATATTCCCAGAGCCTCCATAAGTTACCGTAAAAGTGAGAAATTTCACGACAGGATAACGTGTGGACCAGATCCATCCGAAGAATGAAGAGGAACAACTTAAACTCTGCATTTTTCATTGTCAAAATAGAGGATTTCCTGTTCGTGTTCACGACGTTAAAATCTCCGTTAAAACATTTTTAGAGAGTAACCCTGCAGTAAATCCATTTGTTGAAAATAGACCAGGTAGAACATGGCTATCTGTATTTTTGATGCGCAATTACTACATTTCCCTAAGGACTTCAGAGTAGAGTAGTAGAGTAGAGTAGAGTATTTATTTAACTCCATAACAATACAAACATTGTTTGTAGCAAGTCAAAAAGAACATACATAGTATTAAAAAACGAATATAAAACGTAACTTAAATAATATATACAAACAAGAACAAACAGAAAAACAGTTATGGCAAAGTTACGGTAAGCAGTTCAGTCGATGTTCTGCAATGAGTCATATATTCTTCTGAGCAGTAAGCTCGGTCGCCGGTCATCTTTGATCTCATGTTGAAGGGTTCGTGCTTCTTCTGTTTTATTTGAGCCAGTATATGGTGCAAGACGATTTATGTGAACTACTTTTGAGTCACCTTTCGGCAACTTCTTAATTGTCTCATTCACTTTGCAGTTTGAAAGATAAGCCTCGACGACGTTGTGGATTATAAAGCCAAACAAGATCACCTACTTCATAGCTTTCACTCTTGCATCGAGAATCATATTGATCTTTCATTCTGTCACTGACTAACTGGATGTGTTGTCGAGCAAGATCATGAATGTTATTCATTCTTAACTTTAGGCGGTCGACATAATCTTCGCTTGCAACATGTTCTTCAGAAAGTCTGCAGCCAAACTCTAGGTCGCAGGGCAAACGAACTTCACGACCTAACATTAGGCAGGTTGGAGTCTGGGCTGTAGTTTTATTCACGGCCCAGCGGTAGGCCATTAGGAATAAATAAATGTGCTGGTCCCAATCTCTTTGATGTTCTGATACAACTTTGGACAGGTGTTTAGCCATCGTTCGGTTCATCCTCTCGGCCATTCCATCTGATTGAGGATGCAGAGGTGTCGTTCTGGTCTTATTGACACCAATCAATTTACAAACGTTTTAGAAAAGGGTTGACTCGAAGTGCCCTCTTTTTACCAACTGGACCATTACTGGTTGCACACAGTTCACATTTCCGGCACCATCTTCTTACACCATCTTTACAGTTCACCCAATAGAACCGTTCTCGAACCTTTTGCAAAGTCTTCGTAATACCGAAGTGTCCACCTGATGCACCGTCATGCAACTTACGCAATACTTCTGACACTTTACTTTTAGGTACAATCAACTGAAGCTTAGTTTCTGTACCATCATCGTTCTCAAAGGTTCTATACAGAAGATCATCTTTCAGCACTAGACAATTCTATTGGCTCCAGTAACACTTGACTTCTGGACTACATGCACTAATGTCTTGCCAAGAAGGTCTTTCACTTCGACGCATCCAATCCAATACTCTTTTTATACATGGATCATCTGCTTGAGCGTCTTGTAGCTGTTGAGGCTGCCATTGGTCATTAATGACGGTGGTTCGTCTCACGGGGTAAAGTCGTTTTTCTAATTCAAGACAATGATTACGATTTTCACTGTATGGCCGTCTTGACTGAGCATCAGCATTTGAATGACTCTTTCCAGCCCTGTGTTCGATTTTTTCAAGCTTTCTGACTGTTGTATTATTTTCTTGCAATTTACGGCGAATGTGACCTACGTCGCCATCATTCGAACATATGGTTTCGTGTCTCTTCATTGTATCATGTTACGAACTACTTTCCGTACGATTTCCTCTAGACGTTTGTTGATTTGTTCGTCGCTCTCCTCAGAGGTTCGTACTGGATAGCTCCGTGAAGCTTGACTAGCTGTTTCATATTCCAAGGCCATAGCAAGCGCTTCATCTAGAACTTTCGGTCTTGCTAGTCGTAAAGCTTTCTGTAATTCACTACTCTTTTAACCCATTGACGAAGGTATCTACACCAATTTCTTCCAAAATGTTGTCTGGTACCTCTGGATAAGCCAACCGCACTATACGAGCACCATCTGCTTCAAACTCTTGCAAATTTTCACTTGCTCGTTGAATTCTACTTCTTAGTTGCGCCTCGTAGACTAACTGTAGATGGGCATATCCGTAACGTTTGTCTAGTCGGGTAAACAAAGTCCGGTAACATTTTTCTTGACCCTTAGGAATCGATCTTAGAATATCCGCAGCATCACCTCGCAAAGCAGCAGTCAAAGAAACAGCTTTTTCTTGTTCTATCCAATGATTGGCTTAGGGAATAGTTTCAAATTGTCTAAGTTATATGGACCAAGAGGACTTTCCATCAAATGGTGGCAATTTGAATCTTATATGATGTGTCATTTCGTCTCTATGTGATTCTTCTTTTATTACCGGATCTAAAGCTACTGTGTTAACTGGTAGTAGCACTTTTGTATTGGTTATCATGCTCTCTAACTGTTTGATCTTCTCTTCTACTTTATCAAATGTTTTGGAGACTTCTTCAAATTTCTCATTGTTCTGAACACATACTTCTTTAATTATTTGAGAAGTCTCATCGAATCTTCTAGACACTTTTCGAATTTCTCGTCATTTTGTCTAGCTACTTCTTTAATAATTAGTGAAGTCCCGTCGAATCTTCTAGATACATTTTCGAATGTTTCATCAAATCTTTTGGAAACGTTCTCTAATTTATCATTATTTTTCTGGAAGATTCTTCTATCATTTGCGAGACATTTTTTATTTTCATTAAAACTGCTTCTTCTGCTGACTGAAACTGGAATGTCTCTGGGTCTTTTTCATTCTTGTTGAGAACAGTCTTCAGTCGTTCTTGGAGTATCTTCTTGGACCCGTTGCAGTCTTCATCGCGTTCTTCTAGTTGCTCACGCAACTGTTTTACTGAAAGTTCTACTAGCAGCATCTTTGGTCAGGCACACACGTACTTTTAAAATGTTCTTTTTTTTTACAAAGATCACTACCGAGTTACGCGGCTGTTCCCGACGAACAATACTTTTCAAAAGTTCAAGTATATGTTTGGGAATCTTGTCAAAATACAAAATAAAAGTTTACTTTGACATGCTGTTTTTTTTGTGTCCACACTCATTACAAAATCCTTGCTTACCCAAATAGGTACTTACCTACCTATCTATCTTAAATTACGAGATAAGTGGTAACATATCACTTTAAAAAATAATGGCCAATCACTATACATATCGTGTGACTAACTGGAACAGTGTGGCCAATATCTGGTTCATTTGCACATTTACAAAACAACACATGTAAAATAGTTTTAGACATGAAAGATGAACATAATAAAATTGCGCAAGATGAAGAAATAATAATAAAATTCCATGATGTCAAAATATATCGACGTACTCTCATTAAGAGGCCAATAACTGGTTATTTTACCCTATTTCAATTTTGGAAATCGTTCTTAAAAAATTAAAATTGTGACTAAATGACATTAAATAAAGTAGATATAACAGAAATGCCGAAAGAAAATAATTTCAGAACCATATGTGTTAGAAAAACCTAGAAGACAGAAACATTATGCTAGTCAGTTTTGATATAACCAGTCTTTTTATTGGTTCAAACTTTAAAAATATTAAGAGGTAAATAAGAGAGGGATGATACATTCACAAAAAATCCATAGTGAATGTATCAGCTATTATGGAGCTACTAACACTGCGCTAACAACACTTATTTTAAACTAGATAATCTAATAATATATAGGGTTATATTGGGGGTGAAGACACCATTCTAATAATATAGGATAATTTATTATTGGAAGCTGTAATTAAATCTAATATACCCCTCTAATGAATGTGTCTCCACTCTGATAAATGCTGTCACCATTGTAGAAGACGTCTGTTTCAATCTCCTTATCAATGCCTCTACAATTCTTAGGGGATACTTATCCCTGCGAGCGGGGCAAGGCTTACTGGCTCCACTAGTCTGAACTGACTGGTTTCGCCCTCGCGGATTTACAAGAGGGTAGAGAAATCTTTTTGGAAAGGAAGGGGATTAAGGACTTCTCGGTCTCAGGTCCTGCAAAGAGTGAGAGGCTATGGGCTTACGTTAGAAGCCGGAGCACTGCATAGCAAAATGTGTATCTCTTCTAGTCTCGACCTGTAACGGCTAGGAATAACAAAACAATTTCGAATTTACAATGTATTAACTAGACTGTACATTACAAATATCAGTTATGACAAAAATGTTCGCTCAAGCGCGAAGGGAGAGGAGAAAAGACAAGCAAGGAATTAAAGATCAGACAATATCCGTATTATTAGATATACCTGGGGTTAGTATATAGAGATCTTAGTTACCTCTGCGTATCTAGGCTCTAGCTAGGAAATACGCCTCCAGTCTACCGGGATTTGAGATTTCGTACCTTCGAATCTCCAATTGCCGACACTTTATACGTCACACAACCCCGTCGAGTTAAATAACGCGTCCACTGTCTGCGTACCTTCCGATATACTGCCGCTCTCGCGTGGGGCCCTCAGGCGCCGCGCTACTACTGAACGCTTTGACCAACTTCTGCCTGGTTTTTATGTTTTCGCTGATTATGCCTTAGATTCTTTTTGTCACGTATTCCATGTGTTAAACTGGACGCTATGTAAAACTACTTACTCAGCTCAATTCTTCTCACTTGTTTAACAATTCTTCTCAATCTCAACAAGTCTCCTAATATTATTCCTCAAGCATAAATCCTTAAAATAAATTGTTTTTCTTCTATAAATCGGAGAATTATAAACGGCGTTTATTTGATATATCCATTATTAAATTTTCTTGACATTTATTAGTCCATTAAACTTTACTTTTTTTTTCCTCGATAATCTGTTACGTGGTGCTGCTATTTTCGCAAAATTGCTTTTCTTGCATTCTGAGGTGTAAGATACTAATTCGAAAACTTATGTCAAAAGAGTTCCTATTGTAGAAAACATGAACGTATTTCTGTTCATCGATTTTTCTTCTCTGTCAAAAAAAAATTCCATACTCGTTAGTTCTTCTTGCATCGTAAATAATATTTTAAATATACGGATTGTAATAATAAAACATTTAACCTGGTCAGTTAATTGTACACATTTCAAGTTTATGGACTGCTTACTCGTACATTCCAACTGTATCAAATGTCATACTATTAACCTAATTTCGTTATGTAATGTGTTTGCTATCGACATAAAATATTCTAGGTATCTAATTTTTTGTTAGTATTCTCGTCTTTTACAAATAAAGAACTGCATATTTTGCGTTTTTCTTGATGGTCCTTTTTTTCTTCAAATATAACATATATAAATTTTTTTCCTGATTTTGTATCTTCGGAATAAAACTTCTAATTTATGTTTCTGGATTATTTACATTTATGATTCCTATAGATAACATACCCTTAATCGGTTTATCTATTTATACTCCTGTAAATTCTTCGCAACTTTTTGTTTCGATATTACCGTAACTGTTTTTTCTATTTTTCAGTTCAATTTCGAAGTTAATTTCGTCAAATATGTAATAATATTGACAAATACTTTTCCCAATAATCTCTTCATCATTTTTCGCCTTTGTGCGTACTTAATTTACTCAACATCTTTTGTTCTCTTGCATATAAATACACTAATCTCAGGAAATCGTCCTTCATTGTGACAAACTTCTTTTTCAATAATTTTCCCATTTAGTTCATTGAAAAAAAATCCTAATTCCCAATTCGTTTCGCAATTTTAATCCAGTCTGTAGTTACTGCAGTGTCTTGCTGGAGCAGCAGGACTCTCAGCGGGTTGGGATTCAAGTACCACCCTAGCTTATCCTCTTAGCAGCCTCCTGTTCGACGTAGGTTTCAACATTAAAGTCGAACCATAAGCAGTTTGCCTACATTCCTGTAGAAAAAATTTACTTCCGGCACTGTATTCGTATTCGTATGCGGTGCGAAATATCCTCTCGCTATGCCTCTATTTCTGTGGCATCTCACCTGTGTCCATTTATTATTCTTCTTCTTCGTTGTGGTTGCCAATCTCCTCTGTTTCTATAAAATCTATTACGATATATCCTCGTATCGTGTCTTTCATATTCACTTATATTTCCATAATTTTTGTTCCTACATTTTTTCCTTGTATCATCATTCGATTTATCTCCTGTAATACTACTATTTCCTCGATTACTACCATCGGTTAATCTCCTGTAATGCTACTTTTTCCTCGATTACTGCTATCGGTTTATCTCCTGTAATGCTGCTATTTCCTCGATTATTACTATCGGTTTATCTCCTAATCGTCTATTATCCTACTATTTCCTCTATCTTTTTTAAAATTCTTCACCAAAATACATACGAGAAAAAAAAAGACTCCAACTGTTCAACAACATTTGGTTTTCCCAACAATTCTCATCACTATAGAGACAATCCTTAACGATTCCTATCAAAAGGACGATCAATCTCCAAACACGTTAAACTCATACAGGACAATCTCTCTCACCTGTACATCATGCAAACTTCTAGAAAAAATAATTAGTAAAGACTACTTTGGCACACTGGACGAACTAATATTCTCGACCAACCTCAATCCGGCGTTAGCCCAAATCGATGCACCGTGGACAATCTTCTACTTCTTCGATCCACAATTATGCATGCACTATTCAACAAAATGAAATGATTGCACTCTCCCTTGATATCGAAATCGCTTTTGACTCTATACCGCTTTCTCTGATACTAAACACTAAGTCAGATCATACGACGTCAAACATTCTCACACCATAGAATCAAAAAGGTCTGCTCTAAGCAGCATACTATTTTTACTTAGTATAACGATTTACGTTCCTTCATAAATGATCGTGTACAATATGGAATATATGCTGACGACATAATATTAGTCTGTCATGGAAAGTTCATATCCACCACAAACACTTTTACTACAGAAAACGGTAGATAAGATAAACAACTGGGTCAGTCAATCCGGCATTAACTTCTCCCTATCGAAGTCCAAAGGTATTCATTTTACTAGAAGACAAAACATGCAATCTCTAACCATCTTTCTGAATAGAAATTTTCTCCAAGTAGTAGATCAAATAAAGCTTCTCTGCATTATTTTTCGATAAAACATTCCTGGAGACCACATATTCGAGAACCTAAGGTCAGCTGCCTTCAAATAAAAAAAATCCTTAAATCACTGGCTCGTTAGAGTTGGGGAGTCGATGAGGAAACACTAATAAAAATATACCGATCTGTTATCCGTCCAAAATTGACTATTGTAGAAATCTCTACAAATCTTCAAGTAAATCCCTACTACGTTCAATAAATAAAGAATACACGAAGAATTTTTCGAACTTCTACTTTATCTAAGACGACAACAAATTCTACTCCTCTCTTTCGCTAGAGTTTCAGCGAATCCCACAAAAATTCTCATCTATAATAAACAACTAAGGTTACTAAAATTTCTGGAATGATACCGTCCACTAAACAAATCAATAATCAATATAGTCAATTCATATTTATATAATATTAATCTATTGTTCACCATAAAACTTTCAGAGTCCGTCGGATTTGTCCAAAAAATATGCAAACTTCTGAATTTCAATATCGAGTATGATATGGTAAATTTTATACTTTCTTCAAAATATTCCTCGAGTAACAACATATATAAGGCACACTTAATTCATTAAAACAAAATTGAACTTGATATGTAAACAGTCATTTAATAAAACTCAACTAATGCTGTTTTGCATTTTTTTCCAACATAAAGTGCACTCGACACTGTGAACTTGACCTAGTAACTTAAATTCCTTATGTTCAACTTCTATTTACGTAAATAATGTATACTTATATATTTAGTAAGTATTAAAAGGTAACTTTAAGAATTAAAAAAACATAAATATTTAGAGAATATAAATGGCTGTCAAATAAATAAATTAGAATTGTTATCTCAAGAAAAATCAACTGTAAGATAGTAGTTAGTATTTATTTTTCAAGCAAAATCATTTAAGTTGTCCTCCCTTTAATTCATTATAAAAGCGATTCACCTACCTTTTATGGCCTTCTTGGAATTTTTTGGTTTTAGGACGGGATTGTTATGAAGGTATTTTCTCGCGATAAAAAAAATCTACTCGCTAAACTAGATTTGTGCTTTGTGAAACAGCACGAAAATTATTTGTACTTGAGTGACCTGACAAAAATTTTGCAAACTGATTTGTTTGCTTATGTCCTAACATTTTTCAAAGTTGATCGAGGGTCTATATGTCTCTGGACGCAAAACGTCAATGGTTAAAAAAACAGAAAAAGATTTTCAGAAAGAAGTCCTGTACATAAAATAATATTCGCTGAATATTGTACTGTTTCTATACTAGAAGAAAAATTTTGGAATGCCACTGGCGAAGCAAGATTTCAACGATGGGAAAAAAATTCTTATAAATAAAAAAAAAGCTTGCAAAAGTTACTAGCTACCAAAAAAATAGAAAACTGTAGAAGTGACTTAATCATCCCTAATTTCCGAATTAATTTCTCCAAACCGGGTCCGCTGTCACCATTCTAATAATATATAGGGTTATATTGGGGGTGAAGACACCATTCTAATAATATAGGATAATTTATTATTGGAAGCTGTAATTAAATCTAATATACCCCTCTAATGAATGTGTCTCCACTCTGATAAATGCTGTCACCATTGTAGAAGACGTCTGTTTCAATCTCCTTATCAATGCCTCTACAATTCTTAGGGGATACTTATCCCTGCGAGCGGGGCAAGGCTTACTGGCTCCACTAGTCTGAACTGACTGGTTTCGCCCTCGCGGATTTACAAGAGGGTAGAGAAATCTTTTTGGAAAGGAAGGGGATTAAGGACTTCTCGGTCTCAGGTCCTGCAAAGAGTGAGAGGCTATGGGCTTACGTTAGAAGCCGGAGCACTGCATAGCAAAATGTGTATCTCTTCTAGTCTCGACCTGTAACGGCTAGGAATAACAAAACAATTTCGAATTTACAATGTATTAACTAGACTGTACATTACAAATATCAGTTATGACAAAAATGTTCGCTCAGGCGCGAAGGGAGACGAGAAAAGACAAGCAAGGAATTAAAGATCAGACAATATCCGTATTATTAGATATACCTGGGGTTAGTATATAGAGATCTTAGTTACCTCTGCGTATCTAGGCTCTAGCTAGGGAATACGCCTCCAGTCTACCGGGATTTGAGATTTCGTACCTTCGAATCTCCAGTTGCCGACACTTTATACGTCACACTACCCCGTCGAGTTAAATAACGCGTCCACTGTCTGCGTACCTTCCGATCTCCACACTATGGCGCGGAGCTGCTGCGTGACCACTTCCCACTAACGCCGCTCTCGCGTGGGGCCCTCAGGCGCAGCGCTACTACTGAACGCTTTGACCAACTTTTGCCTGGTTTTTATGTTTTCGCTGATTATGCCTTAGATTCTTTTTGTCACGTATTCCATGTGTTAAACTGGACGCTATGTAAAACTACTTACTCAGCTCAATTCTTCTCACTTGTTTAACAATTCTTACCTTGTATTAATTTCCAACAAGGTCTAAGTGTCGTAATTTTTTAAACATTCAGGCTTGTGTTAAACTGGGTCAATCGTTTTGTTTTTACTTTGGAATGTATACGTTAAACTGTGTCGAATTTATTCTTTATTAATTTGGAATATATAATAATTTCTTAAATAATTATTACTCATTACTAGGCTAATTACCTCTTAATTTTTCCTTCTTTATTTCCTTGCTGTTTACATTACAATAACTAGATATTTTCAATTAGATAACTAGAGTTATTTCGCTAAACAAAATTTCGGATTAGCTAT
Organism: Diabrotica undecimpunctata; assembly: GCF_040954645.1. NCBI lineage: Eukaryota > Metazoa > Arthropoda > Insecta > Coleoptera > Chrysomelidae > Diabrotica > Diabrotica undecimpunctata. The sequence continues at coordinate 68,199,838 of NC_092805.1, forward strand.
GGGCTCATTCTTATTCCTATCTCCATTGTTAGCAGATATTCATGGAAAACATACATCAAGAACAGAAACTTTGATAAATCTCAGATATGCAGACTTGCCTGGGATAATGAGCACAAGCACAGAGTACAATGGAAAGATGCATTAATGATCATGAAAAAAACAGACATGAAAAAGAGAAAAATCGAAAAAGCAGCTCTCATTCTACTTAATGAAGAAAAATGTGTAGCAAACCTAATAGCAGAATGTAGCAGTGTCTGGTTGCCAATACTAAAAGAGTCGCAGACATCATTTACATAATTATACACAATACATATATTATGCAACACACAATATACAAACATAATCTATGTTAAACATACTTTATACAAACAAATAAAATAATAACACACACACACAATAATATGAATTTGATATTACGAGGATAAAACACCACACTCAGAGTTTTGAATAAATAAGGCTATCGAGTACAAGATCGAGGTCAAGTAAGTATTCTTCTTCTTATTCTTTTTTTGGGCTATGTCCTAGACAATTTACAAAGTTTACTTCGAGGGTAGACACTTTTTGTCTTGCTTCAGCAATCAGTGTCTACCTACCCTTATATTCTTCCTTTGTTTGTTTTAGGTTATTCTACATGTATACTTGTGCTGGTTTTTGTTTTCTTCACAGGCTAAAATATTAGTAAGACAACACAACAAAGGTATAAACTTTTCTCGCTCGGGGGTAGCCTCCAAGCTTTGTACACACCAGAAATGCTACCGACGGATATAAAGTAGAATCACCCAGGACTGAAAGAAGGAATATCATAGTTTATGATTTAATATTAAAGGTGGAAATAAAGTTGCATAAGGTGTTTATTGTATTTTCATTAATATTTGTGAGGATTGTAGAAATATTTATGGGGGTGGGAAGTTTAGTTTTAGCTAATTCGGCATACAAGTCGAAGTGTGGGTTGATTTAAGCGACATTCTAATAAAATATGGTTTAAGCCTCCCACTGGGCCACATTCGCAATAAGGATCATCTTTGACTCCAATTCTAGATAGATGAAGAGGGGATGAGCAATGACCCGTTCTCATACCATCTCAATGATGGTAGTTAAATGTCTCCTACTGATATGGGAATTTATTGAACCATGGTAGTGTGTGAATTCGTTTATTAATTTTGGCATAGAATGAAATACTTGTGCCATATCCTTCGTACCATTCAGCTGCCCAGTTATACCACATCTCTCTTTTTAAGTAGGGTGTAAAATTTGAAAACTCTAGCTTGATATTTATGGGAACATTCAGGGAACGACCTATATTGGCAAGTTGGTCAGCCTTGTAGTTTCCAGTAATACCAGTGTGTCCTGGGATCCATGCTAGTAAGATTTTAATATTATTGTTCCTTGCTAGGATAATTCCTCTTTTCGTTCAATACGATATATTATGTTCTATGTCTATATAAAACCCTGTTTTTTTGATTTTTTATAGTGCACTTTTGGAGTCAGAAAAGATAATGGCTTCTGTGATATTTTGTTCCTGTATAATTTGGACTGCATGATTGATCGCGGTTACCTCTGCTGTACATATTTAGGTATCATTGGGTAGTTTAGTTTTAGTTTTAGTTTCCCATTGTGTCCGTTGAACCATATGTAAAGAATTTTTTGTATGAATGGAATTTTTTAACTAAGTTCACAAAATTCATAAGATTGAATTCATTTTTTGTAATGTTTTCATTCAGAATTCCTAATGGTTGAAGTTGAAGTTCCAGTTCATATTCATGGCAAGGAAGAAGTTTACTGGAATATAGGTTCTGCAAATAAGGTTGGATTTTTCTGATAGTTGCTATCAATATGGGTTTTTCCTTATTTCTCCAGTATTTATTGTCCATATTACAAAGTGCTTCTAATTCAACGATTGATTTAATAACAGGGTTGTTTTTAACGCTTAGGTTTTTTAGCAAAAATTTTGTTGTGAGCCATTCTCTTCTGTATTTTAATGGCAGTTTTCCAGACTCTGATAACAAGGCTTGGATTGGAGTTGACTTCATGTATCCTGTGATAATCCGAATACTTTAGTAGTGCATCTGGTCTAGTTTCTTTAATATATATTTAGGGCATGTAGATATGAATTGACCCCCATAGTTTAAATGACTTAGTGTGCCTTGCATTTAAGGTTCTTCTGTAAAACCATTCCCAGGTATTTAATTTTATCTACCCACTCTATATGTTGTCTCTTATAACTGATATTTCCAGGCATTATTTTGGTATTACCCTTTGTAAACAAGATATCTTTAGATTTGCCCACAGAGATGTTCAAATTATGATTGTTCAGCCAAGCCTCAAGATTGGCTAAATATTTGTTTATTTTTGATATCATATTTTTAACATTCACTCCCTTGACTAGAATTACAAAATCGTCAGCATACTGTATGACTAGATTTTTGGGGAACACATCGTGTATTGAGTAGGTATATATGTTGAATAGCATTGGACTTAATGGTGATCCTTGTGTGAGTCCAGTGCTAGTGGTATTTGGGCCATGTACTAACCCAGAGTTATGTTTGACAAACAGTTCTCTGCATTTTAAAAAGTCATATACGAGGTTAGCTAAATCATGTGGCATATCCAAATGTATTAATGTAGAGTACAGTTTGTCAATACTAACATTATCATAAGCTGAATGGATATCCAAGAATATTCTTATTGTACATTGATTATTACTAAATGATTTCTGGTTTTCAGATGTCAAAAAGGAGAGACATTCTAATCATCCTTTACCCCTTCTAAAATCTAGCTGCAATGGTCTGAGGATTCCCTTATTTTCTATAAGCCATTCCAACCATTTTTGATCATTGATTCTAAAACTTTACCTACACAAGAGGTGAGGGCAATAGGCCTATAGTTAGCTGCAGGGAGTTTATCTTTCATAGGTTTTAGGATTGGAATTATTAATGACTGTTTCCATTCAATCGGGATGCTCCATGTACTTAAGCATTTGTTAAAAATTTGTAACAATAGTAATGATCCTGAATGAGGTAGATTTCTAATCATAGAGTATGAAATTAAGTCAAGTCCCGTAGCAGATTCCTTTTTAGAATTGATTATGAATTTATATTCATTAAAGGTACAAGGGGAACTTGTATTGCTAGTTTGTATACTTTGATGATGTAAATGTATACTGGGACGAGCCAAGGAATTCAGTATCTCTTGTGCCATATTAGGATTAGGAAGGGAGTTAATGAGTTAATTGGGCTATTACCATATCCAGCTATTTTCCTAACTTTATCCCATATTGTCTTGACTGGCGAGTTTCTATTAAGGCCTTCTGCAAATTTCCCAAAATTATTCTTTCTTTTTTCTTTAAGGAATCTTTTAGCTATAGCACATTTGTTTTTACTATTAAATAATTTTGTAATAAGGGTATTGATTGTAATTGCTTTGTTGCCTTAATTCTGTCTTTAATGACTTCAGCGCAAGATTCGTCCCACCATGGGATATGATACTGTTTATTAACATTTGATTTGTACAATGGGATGGACAACTGTGCAGCTTCATTTATTAAATCTGCAAATGATCGGTAGTTCTCACCTGGAAATGATGACTCTAATACTGAGGTATATAGGTCCCAATTAGCTTTTTTAAAGTTTCTGTTATTCCTTGGTGGCATGTGGATGGTAATGTTTTGGACACCAATTTTGCACATTGTGGGTAGATGATCACTAAATCCTGGGTCACGAATTATTTGACATGATGATCTGGTAGCAATATCCTTAGATGTTATTGTTAGATCCACCGCTGATGATCTTTTTGAAGATGGTGCTATTCTGGTATATGAACCATCATTTAAAAAAACTAGTTCCAGCTCATCTAATGTTTGGAAGATGTTTCTCCCATTGAAACTATTACAGAGGCTACCCCAAGCCTAATGATTGGCGTTCAGGTCTCCCATTATTATTACTGGTTTGTTGATTTCCTGGATCAGTTTTATCCATTTTTGTTTAGATATGGTATTTGCATTAGGGATATAGGCATTAAGTAGATTAATTTGGAATTTAGGTAGGAAGATTGCTTGCAGTTGAGAGTTGTTATTAAATTTATTACTTAGAGATATTTCATAAAATTCTACTTCATTCCTTATAAGGATGGCTATACCACCATACGAATTCTCTCTATCATTTCTAATTACTTGATAGCCCTTGCATTTGATTACATGGTTATTGTTTAACCATGTTTCATTTAGCAATAATATGTTAGGATTGTATTCTTTGATAATTATTTTTAAGTTATCCACGTTAGCATTATATGATCTCATATTCCATTGTATTATAGTCAAAGGAGTGAAAGCTTTATTTTTTTTATTTTGGGCTTAGTATTCTGAAGCATCAGATACTTTCCCATCTTCCATTAAATCATAGGTTATGTTATTTGTTGAGCTGCTTTTAATTGTTTTATATTGTGATACATTAGATGAGTTAGGGTATAAGTTTCTCAGCAAGTTGTTTACAAAAGATAGTACCATCTCTTTATGTTCTGGTGGTATGACATTGCATGGGAGATTCCATGTTCAGTTTCCTTATTTGCACTGTAACCTTTTGATGTTAATGGCATTGATTGAGAGTTTGTTGTCCAGTTCAATCTTCTCTCCGGATTAATTAGTTGAGCACTGTGTTGTTTTATGTCATATCCTGTCATGTTTGGTTTCCTTCTTTTGGTGGGTTGAGATTTGACGATTTGGTTATATTTTGGTATATTTGTGTCATTCTTTATGACTTCTATTCTTCTTTTTGTGATATCTATTATATAATTATGCTTGGATTCTTTATGCAAGACAGGAAAATTCTCTTCGTTTAAAGAGTATTCCCTTTTTTCATTTTTTGGTATTTGCATGTTTGCTTCGTAATATGAGATGTTAGAGAAAGACATTAGGGCTTTTATTTCTTTTTGTCGTTGGAATTCTTTACATTTTTTATATTTAGAGATATGATCATGATTTTTGCAGTGTATGCAGTATGTTTCACAATTCGAGGCCTCTCCGTGTTGGTTTTTACCAGAGTTCTGGAACTTTGGGTTTCCTCTGCATTGATTATTGCTGTGACCATATAACAGGCAGTTTCACACATTATGACTGGGCTGACATATGGAATAACCCTCATGGGTAATCCATACACAAGCACCTCCCTGGGCAGTGCTTTTCCTGTAAATGTTACACATATGGTGGTTGTTGGTACATAGTTTTGTTCTTTTCCCTCTTCAATAATTTTCCTATTTAGTCTTTTTATGTCAATTACTTTACCGGAGACCAATTTTGTTTCAATTGCATTTTTAATTTCCACTTCAGATATTTCTATACATATGTTCCTTATTATACCCTTACATGTGACATTGTGATTTGGGATAAAGACATCATATTGTAAACTTTTCCATCTCTTATCATTCCCAAATAGATTTGCTGATTTAACACATTGGCTGCCACCATAAGAGTGTTAGGTACGTTCACCAGGTGCCAAAGTGAAAAATGCTTACAAAATAATATTTATTCATACAAATGGTTAATAATACAATGTAAGTTTACATTCTTAGAAATTTTTTTAAAAAAATAGGAAGATCACGGGTGATCCTAATGGCACTGCACTAACATATTACACACGTATGTGCCACTAGTATCACCGGTGATCGTGAACAACTTAATGCTTTTTAGTGAAACATGTCACACAGTAAAATTTTTCACAAACATTACAAAATGTAGAAACAAGTTTGGGTTTCTTTTGAGCTTCTTTGCTGCTTTTTGTTGCAACTGTTTCAGTGTAACATTGGTTACGTTTTCTTTTCTTCCTATTGTTTGTAGTTTTGGCGTCAACTGTAACAAGCATATGCTTTACAGTAGTAATAGGCTCAGGCATCGGACTGTAATTGAATGACTAAACTTAGGATTAGCATTTCCCGAAATGAGATAACTTGTTGTTTTGGTGTGTTGAAGGAATTATATATTATCAAACTATTGATGACAGCCGTATTCAATAAAACTTCAATTGCAGCTTTATGGTACCAGCGAACACTTTTTCTCAGAGATGAGAAATAGCTTGCGAGTTGATCTGAGACATCAACACCATCTTTTCCTTTGTTGTAGTCTATAATTGTTTTAGGTTTAATTATAGCTACACCATCTTTCTTATGTTTACCTGTCTCTTTCATGTCGATTCCATGTCTGGTCGTCAAGAAGAGGACATCACGTTTATCGTGCCATTTGCCTATTACAATGCCATCACGATGTTCCTTTCCAATTATCTCTTCAACCTTATTCAAAAGGGTAGAGAAAATATAACATCGAAGTATTCTTATTCGGAGCGATATATTGATATCGCGATTACAAAAAAGTTTTCTCATTCTATTAAAAGTTGACCGTGCAATTTCAATGCGGCATCTTATTTCTTTTGTCTGATCAGTATCTTCTGTGATCCATGCTACAAGGTATTTGTACGATGATATTTGTTCAATTTTTGTATTATCTAGTACTAGCTTTCCTTTGATGTTTTGTGCTTTTGTAAATACCATAAACTTGGTTTTCTTCAAATTTAATTTTAGTCCATAATCGTTGCAATATATATTTAGTTGTTCAGCCAGGTGTTGCAGTTCTTCTAGTGTTCCTACCAGAAGGACGGTGTCGTCAGCATATCTTATGTTATTAAGTGGCTCACCGTTTATTATAATTCCCTCACTGACCTCGCCAAGCGCTAATTCTAAGATGGCTTCACTGTATAAATTGAATACCAAGGGTGATAAAATACACTCTTGGCGGACCCCACGGCGAATCTTGATATCCTTGGTCAGTTTATTTTCAACTTTCACTTTTGCTGTTTGGTTCCAATAGAGGTTACATATGATTCTAATGTCTCTACTGTCTATGTTTTTATTTAATAAAATTTCTTTAAGCCGATTAAGCTGCACTCTGTTAAATGCCTTCTCAAAATCAATGAAACAGGTATATACTTCCTGATTTATATCTAAGCATCTCTGCGAAAGAACACTTACTGCAAACAGTGCATCTCGTGTTCCCAATCCTTTCCTAAATCCCATTTGTGTATTACTTATGCCTTCATCTAATTTCTTATGTATTCTATTGTAAATTACTTTTAAAAACAATTTTAAGATATGACTCGTTCAAAAACAATTTCAAGACATAAATTGAAACGTTTGCGAAAGGTTACTTGTTTTTTGGTTGGAGAGCTAGGTCGTGGACTCTACTTCTCGTTTAAAATCTCCAACTAACCTTTGGTATACTAAACACTGTCATAGATAGGCTTAAAAGGACAAAACATACACACTCTTTAATTCAAACAAAAGTCACTCGAAAAATACTACACATTTAGTCGAAACAACCGAAAAAACTGATCTGATTATTATGTAAAGCCTGTCAAATCTATTAAAAATAAATGCAAAAAATAGCGGTAATAAATATTATTGTTATAACCTCTAAATCATGTCAATATTAAACAAACTCAAACGTTATTAAATTGTCTGTCTGTATCAATTTCTACAATACATAAATAATATACAACAATACATATGTTAATGTACAACAATACATATAAAATCATTCTGTTTGTGGGACACTGTCCACTGTCAGAAGGGAGTTTCATAAAAATTCAAGAAAACTAGGAAAAATTTAAAAATAAAGAACAAAGGAATCTGTCTTACCTTGGTAAAACTACTTGTAGGCAAAACAAATAAAAAACGTTGCCACTTCGTGCACCAATTGTAACATTAAAAACAGGTCAGCCACTTTGGGCATCAGACGTAACAATTTAAAATATGCCAGCCACGTTGCTGGGAGAGAGTTGTATCAATATTAACAAGCCCCACATTTGGGCGCCATTTGTAATTTATTTTGCCATATTTATTTTGCTTATAAGGGGTTTGAAAGGGAGGACTGAACAATTACTGGGCTTGGAGATAGGATAAGCAAATAAATTAAAACGAACAGCTCCTTATGTTGTGGTTGGAGAGCTAGGTCGTGGATAAAGGTTTCTTTATTTGAGGGACTATGAGGGCTAAATACAAAAAAAAATCAAAAAAATACTTACAGAGATGTCCTGATAAAATAATCTAAATTTATCAACAAACCTTACATTAAGTTTAACCTTTTAACAAAACACAATTTAAAATTTTGTTTATGTACCAAATGAATAGTATAGATGCAAAATTCACATTATCCACGTTTCTCAACTTTCGGAAAAATGAAAAAAACTGTTTACTTTTAAAGGCCATGGTATAATGCTTCAATTTTTTTTGTGTAACAACTTTGTTGTAATAGAAACTGTTTTCCTAAACTTTATGGGTGTATTTAATGAAGATTGTTTTGTAAATTTCATTAAAAATTCAGACAATGTGAGTTTTGTACCAAAACGTGGTTAATTTTGAGTTTTGCACCAAAATTTTATGGATAATGTTAATTATGATGCAAAATATTTGAACTTTGCTTTATTTACATTTTAACCTTAAATTAAAAACTAGAACCAACACAAATAAGGTGATTTTTATGTTATTATTTTTGTGAGTTAGAAATAAAAACATTAAATAAATTATTTTATTTCAATTTTAATTTTAACAAATAATTAAATTTATTTTACAGTGCTATGATGTTTTACTCTTTAATACTAATTGTTATTTGTTTTGTAAATCAGATTTGCTTTGAATGTTTTAGATGCACTGTTTAGAATAACGTATTTTTAAACATTAAGGATGTTGATTTCTTCGATGTGTTCACAAACTGACTCAGGTTCTGCATTGTCATCAGCCCCATCAATGACATTTTTGTAGAAGAGTAAATCCTCATTGTCCCTTCACTGGTCCCCATAATGCTTCTTTAACAAGTTGTTGACATCAACTTTCTTCACTGGTTTCGTCGAGTTTGACAAAGGAATCAAGTTTGGGTTGATATTCAAAAGCAGTTTTCCTGGCTTGGTTAAAGACACTTTGTCTCTAACTTGTATATATACTCACCTCTAACGAGAACATTTTTATATTTAGTTCTTGTCAATGAAATTGTGCCGGTTTTTTCATGAATACATCCTTTTCTTTCTTCCAGTCAAAGACGTCACAGCCCTGGCCAACCTTTACTTCTTTCGAATGTTCGGCTATAATATCAATGTACTCTGATGGTTTGTAAATCACCTCCCTTTTTCTGATAAACTTTTCTGCGACTCTAAATACTCGATCTGGTCGGAGATAGCTATGACCTGTTACGGAAAAAAAGAACTCCACCGTTTTACATTTTTTGGCGCATGATTACAAAGCCAGAAACAAGCCATGGCCACGACTATTGAATTTTTCTTCTGGCCCTCATATTCATCACTCACTAATCGCACAGTAATAATAGGGCTTTTTATTTCTGTTATTTTGAGTGTATCAAAAACAAACTAAGCAATTTCATTAGACCCTTTTTTAAACTCGTTTTCTGTCCAAATGCAGGATGTCACATTATCTGATTTAGTGTTGCCCAAAATCGGTCTTGGTCTTGCAGTCTTGGTCTTGTTCTTGCGTTTTTGCAAGACCAAGACCGCCTAATTTTAGCAAGACCAAGACCAAGACTGACCGTGCAAGATTTAAGCAAGAACAAGACTAAGCCTGCGAGACTCTTGCGTCTTGCGGTTAGGACTGAGTCTGGTTTTAGCGAGTATAGTAGTTCAAGTATATGCTTAAAGACTCTATGAGATGCAAAAAAATATGTAATAAAAATTTAAAAAACTGGACTTATGCGAATTACAAACAATACCATAAACATACATACCGAATTAAAATATTCATTAAAAAAACACATTTGACACGTGCTCAGGGGTCATAATTACAATGTAATTATAAAATATTTTGTACATTTTCCAGCAGACTTTTCTTCGCTCTGAAATTAATTGTCCAGATTTATAGCCGCCCTCTAATCATAAAATAATCTTGCATTGATACGTCGACAGTAATATCGTATCGAAATTTTTTAAAAATATGTCACCTTAGCTATAAAAAATATAACACTTATTACGGACACCCTTTTTTTCCCATTATAATTTAGTTAGGAGGAATCTAAATAAACAAATCTTATCGGCCTAAGACTAAACATTGTTTCTGCTGAGTGTGCGATGAGATCATTCGGTTAAACCAAATTTGCTGAAAGAGCGCGATAATATTCAAAAGTTTATTAATAACAGATAATGTAGCTTACCGTGTAAACAAAATACCGACATATTTAGAATAACGAAGTAACGATATATAATTCTCGGTTTGTTATTAGATACTTAGGGTATTGAATAGTAACGGACATTTATAGTAGTAGGTACTTTTTCGACATCACTGAACTTCATTTGACAAGTTTATAATTTGACATGGACGACAAAGATTCAAATAGTTTTAAAATAGTCGGAGTAGTGAGCGTTGGAATTATAGATATAAAAGACCTAAAAGCAAATTTGATAAGTTTTTCGAAATAATTTATGCATTCCAAATTGCTTTGTTTGAATTGTGCCTACATAGAAAGGTTAAAATGAAAATGAAAAACAGAAACACATATCTTTTCACAAAAAAGAATTACAAATATTTCTTCCTGAAAAACCAAAATTCTGGTTCCTAAAAAAATATTCCTACTACTTTATTTTGGTAAATTAATGTATTTATTAAGTAGATATCTCATTAATTTAAAATAACTTCTTTTGATTATCATTACTTTCTTACCTATTCTTTATTTTTTCAAGTTAGTTTTTTATATAAAAGTAGAGCTAAGATTGTTAATAACATTTATGTTGCTTTAATAAGTGGATTATAGTTTGTTATCTTATCACCTAAAGAATATGTGCCCTTGATACCTGTATTTGGATTTTTGCCACGTACCAATCTTTTTTAAGATTTCCATTTCATATATGGTGGAGATCCATCAATACTTTTCTAGACAGAAAATGTTCTTTAAAATACAGTCAAGTTTATGTCATTAATTTGGTTTTTTTTGTTTTAACCATGTTGATTGACTTTCATGGGGCATGGTAGATAACTGGGTTAGTTAGAGCATAGGCACGGATCGCTTAGATCGTGGCTTCAAACTTCCCTAGTAATAGGCTAATGGGTAACTGCAAGACTTGCAAGACTCTTGCTGCAAGACCAAGACCAAGACCAAGACCGGGAGTGCAATACCAAGACCAAGACCAAGACCAGGTGTATTGGCGCAAGACCAAGACCAAGACTGTCTAAGTCTCGTCTTGTTCTTGCATTTGGGCAACACTAATCTGATTACTTTTAGAATCTCCTTTGACCACAGTGAAGTTGTAAAGGTAGATTTGCCTACTATAGTAAGTGGCTTGATCTGGTAATTTGGTCAAGGGTAGGTTTTTTTGACTATAAAAACTGAAAATCAAAATTTTTGGGTCAGTGCATTTTGGTGATTCAAAAAAAGCGTTAGAATGTAACTTATGAACACGTTTTTCAGTCATAAGCTCTTGTTTTTCGTTACCTTGCTGTGCGTGTTTTAATCGTTCTTCTAACTGTAGACAAGTAGAACAAACGTCTACCCTAGGGGATCCGAAGCCATGATTGTACTTCGTATTTAAAATTGCCCTAAAGTACCAGTGTATTCTTTTCAAATCACTCTGATCTTCTGTGAGTGAACTGATATCCGCATTTTTCTAATATTCAACTCAGCAGAAAGATATTTTCTGCCCGTGTGTTTGGCACACATGGGTTGGCAATTTTATATTTATAAAATTCATTACATGCGTTTTCTTACGAAAACTTTTGCTGGAAACCCTGTCACTTCCTCTGTTTTCTTTACTAAGCTGACCGGTTTCTCTGAAACGCTTCAAAATACCATTTACCCGAAATCGTGAAACATGGAGTACACCTATGAACGTGTTAAGGCATACAGGTATCATGGATTTACCTTTCAAGCCTATAAAATATTTGGTCCTCATAGGTTGTCTTTTGTACCGTCCAGAAGTTGGTTTTCTACTTTTAACTTCTACTGATGAGGAAAACTTCAGAATAAAATTATCATGGTAAACCCTATCTTTTTGAGAGTAGAAGTTTTGATGGAAACGTCTAATGACTTGGAAAGGAACGGTAGCGCATTGAAATTGAAGAAGGAAAATCCGGCATACCTTTCGCAGAGTACCTACACATGAAAAGTACTATTAGCTTTTGTTCTTCCACAGCTAATGAGCTAAAAATATTGTTCTTGTTTCTAGATGTAGGGAAAATGACTTAAAAACAACTTTAGTAGGATTAACCTACTAATATTTTGGAGTACTAACAACTAACCTTGCTAATTTAGATTTGTTTCGTTTCCACTTCTCGGGACTTATTTTCTTTTTTCTTGTTTGTTTTCTCGTTTATTAACTAGTAATAAAAATCATATTATTTAAATTACAATCATAAAAGCGTTTAATCAACCTTAACAAGCACATGTAAATGCAACAAATAAGGTGAGGTTAAAAAAACCGTTGATAAAACATCACCAGAGTGACGACAATCACATGGTGCGCCCTACGCTCTCTGATTGGTCGAATTGTAGAATGTTAATTCTGCTGCAAATCATGTGTTGGATAATGTGACATGTTTCAGAACTTCATTTTTAGTATGGTTTTTCGATATTATAATGTGAGTTTTGGTTCAAAATATTATCATCACGGTTCGATTCGCCTTTAAAAGACGCATTCATTGATATATATATATATATATATATATATATATATATATATATATATATATATATATGTATATATATATATATATATATATATATATATATATATATATATATATATATATATATATATATTGATACGATTGGGGTTTATAGAAAATAATTTATAAGTTATATACTACATAATATTAGATATAAAAAAGTATTTGATTATTTTAAATAAGTTATATACTAGAGAATTTTATAAAAATATATTTATGTGAGGGCATTTTTAAGAAATTAGCATATAATAATTGTAAAAAGTTGTATTTTAGTAATTATAATGTGGTAGATATATTTAAGTGAGCCATGTGCATAGGCAACCAACTATACAGTAAATTGACAGACAGAAATTAATCATAATACGAATGTGAAGTGGGGTTATAATAATAATGTTAGTTTAAAATGTTTAATTTATATATATTTAATGATTTAAATGTTTATTCTGATCTGAAAAGCCTAAATGTCAACAAAATTATCAATAGAACATTAACGAATTTTCCAGAATGCAGAATTTGACCTGTGTTTATGTTGGAACATTCTGGAATAATGATTATGTTGGTGGATCGAACAGATATTGTTTTCGAGAACATCCATATAGAAGAAATAGAACCAAATGGAACATGATTTATTGCCAGATGATTCTAGAACAGAAAAAAAAAATATAAATACCCGGTGATTTGGATTAGAATCGATCAGTTATGAGTTACAGTTACTGTGAGTCCAGTTTATTATGAAAGTTAGTAGAACATAGACACATTTAGTTAGTGAAGTCAATTGTTCACAGTTTTAGTAAGTCAGTCAAGCAGTTTAGTAAGAAAGTCCGTCCAGTCCATTCAATTAGTCAATCAGTTACAAATAGTCCAATTGTTTAATATAGTGAGTTAAATGAAGATTAAAAATTATGCATATATTTTAATGCACATTTATAATTATACACAAATAATTATTGAAGATTATAAAAGTATATTAGAAGAATATTGGATGGATATTGGAAGGAATTAAAATTATATTATGATTGGAGATTAGTATAAATCAACTTATAATAATTGGATATTGGTATATTGAAAAGAAGAATAAATATAAATGCTGTTTGCTGGTTTGCTTGGTGGTTTATAAATGCTGGTGAAGAAAAATATATCTTAAATTGGTAGAAGCTGATAATTGGAAAAAGTAATTTCACAAAAACAAGGATAACCGAAGTACGAAGATAGTCAGTGGTGATTAGAATCTATATAGTGGAAAACAGTTCATTTAGGCATTCAGTGAAAGAAAGGTACAAAATTTTGTTAGTATAATTTAGTTAGTGTCATAACAATTTTAATTTTGAAGATAGTTTGTTTAAATTTTACATTGTCTATAGAATTTAATTAGTTTTATAAGAATATCAATTTAAAGATAGTTTATTTTAAATTTACATTGGCTAGGTTATATATATATATATATATATATATGTGTTTCATAATAGTTATAATAAAGATAATTTAAAAAAATACTTACAAACTAATTCTTTGAGAACCGCGATAAAAACCCTATATTATTAAAAATACTCATTTCTCATCATTCAAACAAACAACACATCATAACAATTTGGCACCCAACGCGGTGGCTCTCTATTTAAAAGAATTAGTTTGGGAAGATAAGTGCTCTCATATAATTAAATTAATTTTCATTAAAAAAAAAATTATAGATTTTATTTTTAATTATATTTGAACAAGTAAAGTCTCAAAATGTCTCAAGGAAAGAAAGGTACAAGAAGCAAAAAGAATGAAGAAGATGTGGAAGTAGAAACACAACCTATACAAGAGGAGAGTTTAGTTCAAGTTCCACAAGATACTGCAGAAATGAATCCAGAAAGAGAGAAAAATGTCAATATGGCAGCTTTGATGTCATTAATGATGCAGATGAACAAGACAATGGAAGAGAATACGAAAAAAATGGAAGAGAATTCAAAAGAAATCAAAGAAGACATAAAAAAATTGGAAGAGAATTCAAAACAAGTCAAAGAAGACATAAAAAAATTGGAAGAGAATTCAAAAGAAGTCAAAGAAGACATGAAAAAAATGGAACAGAAATTAGAAGAGAATTATAGAAAATTAGAAAAGAAAATAGAAGATAATAATAATAAAATTGTAAAACAAATAGAAAAACAAATGGATAAAAAACTTGAAGCTGCAGAGAAAAAAGTAGCAAATGAAATAAAAAATATACGGAATGACTACAAGAAAAGGATAGAAAATGAGAGGACAGAAGTAAAGAGGATTATTCAAGATAATAAGATAGATATAGAACAGAAAATAGAGTTGCAGAAATGTAACTTAGAAGTAAAAATTAACGAAGACAGGAGAAATACAGAAGAAAAATTAGATGATATACAACAAAATATCCAAATAAATAATAATCAAATAAGAAATGTGGAACAGAGAATAGATGATATTTCACAAATGAGAGACATAGGGAGACCTTACTTAAATTTAACAAATGAGACTGGGATTAAATTCTCTGGTAATATAAAAAATTTGCATCCTAGAGTATACATAAATAGTTTAAAACATAAATTAAGATTTTTGAATAATATTAATGATATTAAAGATTATATTAGAATGACATTAAATGACAATGCAGCAACTTGGTTTGCTAGTATTGAGAATGATTTAGATAATTTTCAAACGTTTGAAAATAAATTTTTAAATTATTATTGGGGTGAATTAGAGCAAGCCAAGTTTAGAGAAATTCTATATTTTGGAAAGTTTAATCACAATTTAAAATCAAATATGGTAGATTATGCATTGAAACTGATAACAGTTGCAAAATATTTAGAACCACCACTTAGAGAGGATGAAACGGTCTAAATGTATCTAGACATTTTGATGCTGATGTTGTGCAAACAGTAACTGTACAAAATATTCAAACAATAGAGAGTTTTATTAATTTTATTCAAAGAATACAAAGAGGTAATATGACAAGTAATAATAATAACAACAAAAAAAACAATAATAACTTTCAATATAATAAAAATGATAATCAACAATATAGACAATCATATAACAATAATACTAGGTATGGTGATAGTTTACAAAATTTTAATAATAATAACAGTAATCAAAATAGACAGAACTTTAATAACAATACTAGTTATAATAGACAAAATTTTAATAATAATACTAATTATAATAGACAACATTTTAATAACAGTACTAATAATAATAGACAAGATTTTAACAATAGAAGAAATACAGAGCGACCTAACTATAACAGACAGGTAAATTGTGTTTGAAGGAATAGAAGCTGCGAAGACAGGGAACGAAGTAGTACAAGGCAGGAAAATGTGAGTAGAAGTCATAGTAGGGAAAGACATAGGGCATCAGATCCAAGTGGTCAGATACAATCTGACAATTCTAATAATCAAAATTTTGTGCACTAAACTTTCGGAATTACAAGTTAGGCCATTGCTATTATGAAAAACCTTCTGAATTTATTTCTTTAGATGAAGAGAAAATTATTGAATCTATTAATTTAATTTATATAATTGCTTTGACCAAAAATAAAATGATTAAGATTATGATAGATACTGGTTCAGAAAGTACTTTAGTCTCGGAGAATTTTATTTTTAATACATTAAAACTATCAGATATAATAAAGATTCCAAAAATTAAAATTATTGGTGCAAATAATAAGAAGTTGGGTGAAATTGATAAACTAGCCAATTTTAAAATTAATATTCTTAATAAAGAAATTAATATGCAAGGATTTATTGTCAAGGATTTATGTGTTGATATATTAATGGGAAATGATGAATTGGAAAAGAAGAAAGTAAAGATAGATTTTAAAGAAAAAATGGTAACTTTGGAAGGGCAAATAATTAAATTTATGCAGAAAGATGAGGTGGAAGAAGGAATAAGAGTTGATAGGATATTATTAAAAGAAAATAATGATGTTTATGAAGAAGAAATGTATTTTGATGATAGGGAAATGTCCCAAAAGAATGTAAAGAATAATTATTGTAGTGAATATTTAATTAATGGAAATTTTAAGCAGATGGATGCCTACGAGGTGGAGTGCGTAAAATTGGAAGCAAGGAATAATAAGTACATAATGAAGAATAATGTTATTTGTAAAGAAGAAGATATGTTGAAAGTTTTAAATTGCCCCGAAGAATATAAATCAATAGTCATTTCCATATTGCAGCAACACAAGGGACTTGTCAATAAAGAAAATAGAATTGCACAAAATTATATCCATAGTATAAAAGTTAAAGAAGAAAAAGATTTTAAAACAAAATCATACCCAATACCATATAAATACAGAGAAGAAGTAAACAAAACAATTAATAATATGTTAGAAGATGGAATACTAGGAAGAATTACAGGAATGTCATTTTTCACTAAAATCGATTTACAGCATAGTTTTTGGTTAATACCTCTAGAAAGAAAAAGTAGACAGTATACAGGATTTCAGATAGATGGAGTAGTATATCAATTCAAAATAGTACCATTTCGACTTCAATCATCTTGCAGTGCTCTATGTAGATGTCTTCATGATATTTTGGATCAATATGAATATTTTGTAATTCACTACATTGATGATATATTAATTTTTTCTAAAACGGCTGAAGATCATGAGAAACACCTAAAAATTATAATAAATAGATTAGACAAAGTTGGACTAAAAATAAATCAAGAAAAATGTACATTTTTTCAAAAAGAAGTCATATATCTAGGTTATAAACTTAACACTAAGGGAATCGAAATGGATCCAGAACGGACACAAGTCATTCAGGAATATAAAACACCACACAATTTAAGAACTTTAAGAGGATTTATTGGAATAATTAATTATTATAAAAGGATGATACCAGATCTAAGTATAAAAGAACTTCCATTACTTGAACTACTGAGAAAAGGTGTAAAATGGAGATGGGATCAGAGAAGAGAACTAGCATTCCAAGAAATTAAAAACATTTTTCTGTCAAATTTAAAAATATATTATCCTGACTACACACAGCTATTCATATTAAGAACAGATGCATCCATAGAGAGATTATCAGGGGTATTATTACAAATACATGATGGGGTCGAATACCCAATACAATTCATTTCAAGAATTACAAAGCCACATGAAAAGGGTTACTCAGTTTCAGAATTAGAACTAGCAAGTATAATACACTGTGTCACAAAATTAAGATTTTATTTGTTGGGTAATGAATTTACAATAGAAACAGATCACCAAGCTTTAACGTCTATATTAAATAACAAATATGGAAACAGTAGAATACATCGGTGGAGTCTAATACTTAGTGAATACTGCTTGGAAATCAAATACATTTCTGGAAAATCCAATATAGTGGCAGATGCTTTATCAAGGTTAGAAAATACACCACAAAAAGGGCAGCGAACAATAAAAATTGGATGAAATCAATTAGTAGAAAGTACTGGATTATATTCTAAAGAAGAAATTATAAGAGATCAGATCAATTTGAGTGAAAAACAAAAAGTCCTTAAGAAAGATGGAGTTTATTATAAAATAATATAGAAATATATGTAATAACTAGAACTTTAGCAAAGAAAATATTGAAAAATTTACATAACAATTATATGCATATTGGTTCAAGAAAGCTATGGATGCTATTTAGGGACAATTATTTTGCAAAGAATGACATAAGTATAGCAAAAGAAATTACTACCCAATGCCCAATATGTCAACTAAACAAAGAAAAGAATTTCAAAAACCAGAACACATATAAATCTAATGTTGTATATGAAAAACTAAATACAGTTTCCATGGATTTTATTTCAAATTTAATTCTCAGTCCAACAGGAAAAAGCATATACTAGTGATAGTTGATTTATATACAAAATTTATTAAACTATATCCCTGCTCCAGAACAAATGTTAAAACATTAAAATTATATATTAATCAATTTTTCGAAGAAATAGGACCATTTAAAAAATTGCATAATAGATAATGCTACATATTTTAACAACCAAAAATTTCGGGCATTTTGTGAGAAAAAGGGAATCAACATTCATTTTACAAGTATCAGACATCCTCAGACAAATCCTGCAGGAAGATATATTAAAGAAGTTATAAAATATTTAAGGATACTGTGCCAAAATCAACATGAAACTTGGCAGCAACATATACCACAAGTAGAATATTTTTTAAATAATACACATAATTTGAATACAGAGGAAGTACCAGAATATTTAATGTTTGGCCATATAGGAAACAGAAAGTGGATTAGTGAATATAATCAGGATATGTTAGAACAAGTAATGCAGAAAGTGAATAACCGAATTAAGAGGAAAGCTGAAAAATATATCAGAAGACAAAATCGAAATATAAAAAAACCAATCACATTTAAAAAAGGAGACCTAGTGTTAATTCGTTCACTTAGAAACAGTAATGTTAAAGAAAATCGTTGTAAGAAATTTCAACCAATGTTTGAAGGTCCATACAGAATTGAAAATCAGAATGGACTAAATAGTTATGTGTTAATAGATGCAGAGAACAGACTAAGAGGCATGTTTCATATCAACGACATTTTTCAATATCATGAAGAGAATGAATAATGTTTTCTATACCTTTAACACAAATATAAAAACACTAACAATTCACTGATATATCCATTTTATTCAATAGACTTGATTTGTTAAATAGATGGTAGATTTCATTGTTGTGAATCAATTTGACATCATACTTGTTGTCTTGTACATATGGAAATTATTTTGTACCCTAAAAATCATAATTTGGGGTTAGATACAAAATTGATTTTATAAATGTCTTTCTAATATAATAAAGTGTAAAACTTACCAATTCATATGGATGAAAGGCTGTTGAATGGAAATAATTCCTAGATTTTGTTTATAAATAAACATAACACAATAATAGATGATTAGATTATATGTTTATTTTCTGATAGCCTCCATTTTCAATTGCTCCATTTGACATGACAGTTTGACATAGACAGCGAACAGGGATGTATTTAACACATTTTAAATAAAAAAAAATTGATTTATTAAATTTAATAAGGTATGAGAAAATTAATACTTAAAAAAATAATAAGTAAATTATTTATTTTAAATATTATTTTGGGGTATTGATACGATTGGGGTTTATAGAAAATAATTTATAAGTTATATACTACATAATATTAGATATAAAAAAGTATTTGATTATTTTAAATAAGTTATATACTAGAGAATTTTATAAAAATATATTTATGTGAGGGCATTTTTAAGAAATTAGCATATAATAATTGTAAAAAGTTGTATTTTAGTAATTATAATGTGGTAGATATATTTAAGTGAGCCATGTGCATAGGCAACCAACTATACAGTAAATTGACAGACAGAAATTAATCATAATACGAATGTGAAGTGGGGTTATAATAATAATGTTAGTTTAAAATGTTTAATTTATATATATTTAATGATTTAAATGTTTATTCTGATCTGAAAAGCCTAAATTTCAACAAAATTATCAATAGAACATTAACGAATTTTCCAGAATGCAGAATTTGACCTGTGTTTATGTTGGAACATTCTGGAATAATGATTATGTTGGTGGATCGAACAGATATTGTTTTCGAGAACATCCATATAGAAGAAATAGAACCAAATGGAACATGATTTATTGCCAGATGATTCTAGAACAGAAAAAAAAAAGATATAAATACCCGGTGATTTGGATTAGAATCGATCAGTTATGAGTTACAGTTACTGTGAGTCCAGTTTATTATGAAAGTTAGTAGAAGATAGACACATTTAGTTAGTGAAGTCAATTGTTCACAGTTTTAGTAAGTCAGTCAAGCAGTTTAGTAAGAAAGTCCGTCCAATCCATTCAATTAGTCAATCAGTTACAAATAGTCCAATTGTTTAATATAGTGAGTTAAATGAAGATTAAAAATTATGCATATATTTTAATGCACATTTATAATTATACACAAATAATTATTGAAGATTATAAAAGTATATTAGAAGAATATTGGATGGATATTGGAAGGAATTAAAATTATATTATGATTGGAGATTAGTATAAATCAACTTATAATAATTGGATATTGGTATATTGAAAAGAAGAATAAATATAAATGCTGTTTGCTGGTTTGCTTGGTGGTTTATAAATGCTGGTGAAGAAAAATATATCTTAAATTGGTAGAAGCTGATAATTGGAAAAAGTAATTTCACAAAAACAAGGATAACCGAAGCACGAAGACAGTCAGTGGTGATTAGAATCTATATAGTGGAAAACAGTTCATTTAGGCATTCAGTGAAAGAAAGGTACAAAATTTTGTTAATATAATTTAGTTAGTGTCATAACAATTTCAATTTTGAAGATAGTTTGTTTAAATTTTACATTGTCTATAGAATTTAATTAGTTTTATAAGAATATCAATTTAAAGATAGTTTATTTTAAATTTACATTGGCTAGGTTATATATATATATATATATATATATATATATATATATATATATATATATATATATATATATATATATATATATATATATATATATGTGTTTCATAATAGTTATAATAAAGATAATTTAAAAAAATACTTACAAACTAATTCTTTGAGAACCGCGATAAAAACCCTATATTATTAAAAATACTCATTGCTCATCATTCAAACAAACAACACATCATAACAATATATATAACTAAAAATATGAAAATTTTTAGAATGTGAATTTTGCATCTACACAGTTCAAATAACAGAAAAAGATAATACTGACTGTCATATGTCGAAATAAAATATTAAACTTTTCTAAATTATTAGTTAATTATTAAGGTTAAGTTTAAAAACTAAAATGTGACAATTAGTTGATCCATAAAACTTTTGTTTATTTATTTATAACTTTTTAATTTACCATGAAAGCAAATCTTAGTATATTAATGAAGAATGTTTATTTTATTTAGAAAAATTTAACAAAAACTGCTTTGCTTCACTGACTGATTATTTCTTTTTAAGTTATTAAAAAAAGTTTCTTACCTTGGAATTGGATACAAAAAAACGCTGTTCCACACAAACTTCAAACGATCTGGATTCAACCCTTATGAGACAAAATGGAAACTGGACAAATCAAAAGCAATTATAATTATTATAAACAGACTAGAAAATTTTTATATTATCAATCTCACAGACGTTGAAGATTAAAAATCCTTTTCGGTGTTTTATTATATACGGGGTGAAATGAAAATACTTCAGTCTGATTAAATGCATGATGGTGCAAAACGGCAAGCTATGAATCTCTTGAGGCATAGTATACCAGCTTTGGCAGTCACTAACTTGAAATGAACACATTTAGAAGCGGTACATATAAAGAATACAACATAAACTTTATATACGGGAGCTTTACAAAGGTGAGATGATTTGACATGAAAATATCCTCCATAATCTACTGAAAAAGACGTGTACCTGCCACACGATTATAATGCAGATCTGTCATAAGCTGTGTGGGAGTCTTCATGGAGAATCCGTGACACTTGACACAGTTATGAGTGACCTGTTTGACTTGACGAAGTCCATTTTAAGGCCAGTATTTCGATCTGAAATGTGAGAAAGTTGATTGAGCGCCAATGTGCCCTAATGAGATGTATGTTTGTTGAAGCATTAGAGAGACTATATAATTTTTTCCTGAAAGTAAAATTGGATGTTTCTTGGCCCAAACAAATATTTGCATTCTCAAGGCGACCTCTTACTCTTAGGGTAGAATCTAACGGTTTCTAAAAGGGGTTTGATGATACGAACGTCAATGAAAATTGGACCATTCCCTAGAAATAAAATGTAGGATAGGTAAAGGTAGATGTGCATTTCAAAAAATGGCTAGGCTATTCAAATGCCATGATTTATCAGTATCCATAAAAATCAGGTTACTATATATTTCCTATACTGTTTACGGAGTTGAGTTGTAGATTCTCACATACGCCACCTGCAAGAAAATTGAGACTTTCGAAATGTAGGTTTATCGTAGAATTCTGAAGATATACTATACCGACTACGTTACTAACCAGTACGTTTTATTAAGAATGCAAAAAGGAAAAGCGTTGTTAACCATAATAAAAACAGCTAAAGTCGAATATCTCGGTCACGTCCTGAGGAACAAAGAAAGATACGGGTTGCTGCAATTAATTCTACAAGGAAAAGTAGAAGGAAAACGAGAACCAGGAAGACTAAGGATTTCCTGGCTTAAAAATCTACGTGTGTAGTTCAACACAACAACCACAAATCTTTTCGGAGCAGCAGTTTGCAAAATACAGACACAATTTTGAAACGGATAGGCACTACAAGAAGAAGAAGTTTAATAATCTGAAATTTTTATTCGTGAGTAGAGGTTGCGCCAGTTGGGGCTGGGAAAATTTTACCGACCGTGGGAAAAAGCGGCATCCTTTGATGTTTGTACCTGCTCAGGTGTTCAATTTTTTTCGTCTATTTTCGTCTTCTTTTTTCGTCAGGTTATCTGTTTTTCGTCTCACGCCAGCTTCTTCTATTCACTAATTGAACCTTCACTGCTTGACATGGGAAGCCACTATTTTATACACTACTACATATAAGCTTGCGTTATTTCGTCTAGTGCTCGACACAGATCTTTCGCCCAGAACTCTACATAGGTCTACGATTCTTTTCTCCAGTGCTGTACATAAGTCTACGATTATTTCCTCCAATACTCTATATAGGTCTACGATTCTTTCGTCCACGGCTAGACAGAGGTCTTGTCGCTAATCATCGTACGACTCCACTGCCCAAATTAGATAACCAATATTTTCTTCTTTGTATCAATATATATATATATATATATATATATATATATATATATATATATATATATATATATATATATATATATATATATATATATATATATATAAAGTAAACTCTTAAATATTGGGAAAATCTGCAAGAAAGACTCTAATCAGTATCAATTGTTTCGCCGAACCTTTTCGCCTAAGAGAATTAATTTGGCTTCTTTAGGGCTGAAAGAGAATAAATTATAATTAGCTACCATATATTATCTATTAAAAACAATATTGATCTTACCGTAACTTAGAATTGTAGAGTTAGAATGTTAAAAAACTTAGCTAGTAACAACATAGTGATGTTTTTTGTTACTATGTGCAAAAAAAAGTTTTTTTTTTATTTTTTTTAACGTTGGAAATTTATGGTAGCTTTAAACTTAAAACGCAAAGGTTTACCCAAGGTTCATCGAAAAACACAATGTAACTACATTTAAAAGGAGGTAATTCTTTGAATTATCGGCAATAACTAAATTTTTGATTGTTAGAAAGTTTAAATGTGAGGTTCTGTTTTACCAAAACGCATGTGCTGACAATTCAAGTAGTTCCTTTGAATCTTTATGTCGTTAAGGTTCATTGGTAAAACCGAATGAAGTTAAATCCCAGTATAGGGAAATATTATTTTAGATTTTCTTTTTTAATTATATTATATTGTTCATGTATTATTATAATAATATCTTATAGAGATGTATCTAAGAAAAGCAAGCGAATGTTATCTTTTTTAGTTAATGAAAATTAATTATTAAAGTAGGTTAGTTGTTAATGGATATATCAGTCAAATTAGTTATCTTTGATGTTGTATTGTTCTTGGTATCTGATTTAAGTAAGAAGTGGTATATATCGCTTAGATTCTTAATGTCACTCTTAACATTGATGGAGAAATCGTTAAGGAAAATATAAGACATTTCAATGAACTCTCTTTTAGATTTATTGTTCTCACGGTGGAGAATTGTAGTGTTAGTATAGTCCATGAGATGACCAGTGGAATAGACATGTTTGGCTAATGCACAGCGATCAGGGTGAAGTCGATAATCACTTTTGTGTAGTGTAATACGTGATTTCAATAATTGATATGTTTGGCCGATGTAGGAATTGTTGCAAGAGAGGCATGGAATGTTGTAGACAATGTTACTAAGCCTATCTATGGGAGTCTTATCTTTAATCTTGGAATAAAGATTATTAATTGTTAGGGCTGATCTACAAGCCACATTAAGTTTAATGTTGTTATTATGATTACCAAAGCTATTTTCAACACTTTTCAGAATCCTTGTTAACCCCGGAGTGATATCTCTGAAATATGGTAATGAAAAATATTTGTTGATAGGAGTATCCGAGACTGGGTTCCCACTTAAGACATCAGGATCAGCATTGTTAGTCGCGAAGGAAGGTGAAGTATCTTCGTTATGGATAGTATTAAACAAAATCTTATTCACTAATGGTGTTGGATAAGCGTTTGAAATAAAAAGTTTCTGTAGGATTTGTAGTTTTGTTGTATGAAATGAAGGATCTGATAGTTTTATTACTCTTTTTTATCTGTTTGAATAAGTTGACTTTGGTAGAATTATTATGGTAAGAGTGGTAGTTAAGGTATCTACCAGAATGGGTCGGTTTTTGATACCAATCTAGCAAAAATTTTTTTTGCACATAGTAACAAAAAACATCACTATGTTGTTACTAGCTAAGTTTTTTAACATTCTAACACTACAATTCTAAGTTACGGTAATATCAATAATGTTTTTAATAGATAATATATGGTAGCTAATTATAATTTGTTCTCTTTCAGCCCTGAAGAAGCCAAATTAATTCTCTTTGGCGAAAACGTTCGGCGAAACAATTGATACTCAATAGAGTCTTTCTTGCAGATTTCCCCAATATTTTAGAGTTTACTATTTAACTTATCTGCAAAGATTAAATTTCTTTTCTATATATGTATATATATATATATATATAAATATATATATATATATATATATATATATATATATATATATTATATATAATTATATATATATATATATATATATATATATATATATATATATATATATATATATATTGTAACGAAAATATTTTGCCTACCTCAGGGTACGAACATAGGGGTAGAAATAGGGGACAAAAACTATGGGGCGAAGATAGGGCAAGCAAAACAATCGTTACTTGTGCGAACGACACTCAGTTGGTTGTTGGAGAGCTGGGGTCGTGGATAAATGAAATAAATGGGTCAGATTGGGGCAGCTACAAAAAAAATGAAAGGGTACTTACATAAATCTCCTGGACAAAATGAAATAAGATATGGCAGACAAGGTTACCTCTAGCTATTTAAATTTGGACGCCGCTTCGAAGAAAACTTCCTGCTGGAAAAAGAAAGAAAATTTCTTCTTCCTTAAAATCAAAAATACATACAAGGGTTAGGAGATTTTCTAAACTAAAATAAACAAAGGATCAGAGAAACAAATCAAACGTTTATTTTTGTCTCATACAAACAGTTATCAAACATAAAAATGGCACAAAAAAGATACTATATAAATAGTTGCCAAATACAGAATAAAAAACTTATATGTGTCTGTTTACAAACTTCGTTTACAAAGGGGTTGGAGATACTACATACTACAAAACTTACAAATGTTATCGCACAGAGATTAACCTTTTTTTAAACAAACAAAACAAATGAATATCGAAAAGAACAAAGCTAGCTGTCATATGTTAACATTATATAAAAAAAAACAATTAAAATGACAGCTGTTAAACCATAAAATTTACAATTTATTGTTTATTACAAATCCTTCAAATTTTAATGAAAGCAATTATTAATAATTATCAAAAAAATTGTCTGTCTTTACTTTAAAAATTAAAATGTTAATTGTTACCTGGATTCACAGTTTAGCACTTAACTTTCAAAAAAAACTTGTTAACATCTATGGGACTGGAGCTGCAAAGGACATAACTCTCAACTTGAATAAAAATAAACCATTTCCATACGTAGGCAGGAACGATTGGAATAGAAACTTGATGGAGGAGATCAAGCTGTCGACGGGGACATTCTATATAAACATTTTCCAAATTTCATCAGTGCCGGTGTACTGCACAAATCTTATGGGTGGTTACTCTGATCTAAACTGCCACATTGCATAGAGTATCATCACCTTAACCGGTCTTGAGATATTACACAAAAAAAATTGAATCGACTCGCGATTCAAAATCTCTTCTGTCTGCTCTGCTTGGGGCTTAAATGTCGACTCCTATCCTATATAAACATTTTAACAAAATTTCTTCACTGCCGGTTCACAAATCTTATGGTGATTACTCTTTTCTAAACTGCCATATTGCAGAGAGTATTATCACCTTAACCGGTCTTAAAACATAACACAAAGAAGAAAACCGTAGCACGTCTGCTCTGCTTGGGGCTTAAAATGTCGACTCCTCAATGCCTTACATTTTACAAATTTCAACGCAAAATAAATTTCCCTTTACGTCTCACAGCTAGTTTTTGCCTACAAACTTAAAACAAACAATCTACCCTTTTCTGACCTCGTTCTTAGCAACGAACCGACAAAAAACTTCTTGAGTATTCCAGTTTATTGCGTTTTAACGATAAAAGACAAAAACAGCTGAATACCAAAACTTGATATTTAGAATCTCAACTTAAAATGCCATAATATATTGATCGTTTTAAAATTTATTTGCAAACAGAAAAACGAAAATATTCCACCAAATTTAAAACGCTACAATGCCCCTTCTTAAAAGAAAAAACTCGGATAATTCTTATCCAGTTTTTGATAAAGGCAAAACAACAAAAACCAAATCAGAAGATAACCTCTTAACTAAGTCGAAACTTCTTAATAATATCTTTTAGATGATGGCTAGCATGGGATTAAACAATAAAAACAAAGTTAGTTACAAATAATGGGCTAGCGTGCCATCGATCGCCAGACTCTTTAAAGTCGAGTAGACTGAAATTTTTGACTCTACTTGAACTGTAGGTGACATGAGTTTCTATGCCTTGGGGGAAGCTAACCTTATGCCCTGCAGTGAACCTCGCTGACATTCACAGCAGTAACACAAGTGATTTGTCGGGCAGGCATAGCCATGACACCTCGTTGCCTAAACCAAGTGCTATGCACAAATCCAAAAAAAAATTGCTCTACACTTAACAGGTAGGCGTCTACTATCTCCACTATACGCCTAGCGAGACAAGGAATTCGGCAACGGTTCCACAAAAAAATTAGGATATAGACCTTAAATCTATATACCTACATATGACAAAATGTGATTCTCACATGTGTCTCCCAATCAAAATAGGTTACCTTTACGAAAATTATCAAAAGTGAAGTAATATTCCAAAGGGATGAAATCAAATCAACATACAAACTCGAAAACAAAGACAGGGGAAAGGATGAACTAATTACTTAAGGATAACATATTATCCTCATCTGACACAAAAGGCTTTAAATCTTTAACATGCCACTTACCAAGATCAGAACCATTTAAATCTGACAAACTATAAACCACTGGTGACAATTTTTCCTTGATAGTTGCTTCGATATACTTCGGTGCTAGTTTGGACATAAACTTGTTGACAGCACAAGACAAAACCTTATTTCTTTTCCAAACCTTATCACCCACTTGAAATTGGACTTCTCTTCTACGTAAGTTGTAACTCCTAGCGTTACGTTCATATCCTTTTCGAAGATTAGCCTTAACCTTTTCAAAAACTTTATCTAGACCTTTGACTTCTGAAGCATACATGTTACGGTCACCTGGAATTATCTCTATATCTTGATTCTGTTGATCCTTATGATCAACACCATAATAGTTTCCACTTAAAGGAACATGACGGCCATAATTCAAGAAAGCTGGAGTATATCCAGTCACTTCATGCTTTGCAGTGTTAATAGCTTGTCTGATCTTTGCTAAATTCTTGTCCCAATCTACGTGGTCTTTCACATATGTACGTATTGCTGTACCAATGGTTCTATTGTTCCTCTCCACAAAATTACACTGAGGTGCATACACTGGGCTAAACCATACTTTCTGAAGGTTATACCTATTACAGAGCTCAATTAAGAGAGGATTGTTCAGATTTGAGGCATTATCACAAATCACATATTGAGGAACACCAAACATTAGGAAAACATCATTTTCCAAAAACTCAACAATATTCTTAGCCGTGGCCTTTCTTAAAGGTTGGACTAACGTATATTTACTAAACCAATCAGCAACTACTAATAACCACGTATAACCTTTCTTTGAACGAACAAAGGGACCTATCAGATCTATAGCAACTATTTGCCAAGGAAACTTGGCCTCTCTCTGCTTACCCATTTTAACTAATGGAGCATAATTTGGTGTCTTCTGAGCACCACACACTTTACATGACCTGACAAACTTAAGCACATCAACACGCATCTGGGGCCAATAATATCTTTCTTGAATACGGGACAAAGTTTTGGAAAATCCAAAGTGAGCACACGTAGGTGGCTCATGACAAGACTTCATAACTTCAAACCTTTGTGGTTTGGGCACAAGAATTTTCCACTCTACATCATTAGTCTTAAAAGAATTTTTAGTAGGGGCAAACTTATAAACAAAATCATTTTCCACCTTCCACTGTGGAAAATCAAGGGGGAATCGGAGTATCTTTGATCTCAAATTATCGAACCAAGGGTCTATTCTATCTATATCAACCTCTAAATAATTAATCTCTTGGGTAGTTTCTATTTTATTTTTTCTTCGGGAAGAATGCCATGTCCTATCCTCAAAGTTTAATAACAGTGAGAATTGACGCATAAAATTATTTCCCAAAATGAAACTGTAAGGGACAGAAGGTACAACAAAAAATTTTACCATATGACATACACCATCAGCCTCTACTGGAAGATCAATGGTACCAACAACTGATTTATTGGAACCAACTGCTAAGCGGACATGCTTAGTAGATGTGGAATTATATTTAATTTCTTGGGAATTTAGAAATTCAACTCCAGCGGCACCTACAACGGATGTAGAGCAACCACTGTCTAAAAGAACTACAAAGTTTCTAGAGAAAATGGAAATACTAACATGAGGACGACTATCAAAATCTTTCTTTTCAAAAATTGGGTTTAACGATGGCCTGTAAGGTCTATTGGTCTTAGATCTATTTGAAATACAACACTTAGGACAAGAAGATATGATCACACCTTTATAACCACAACGATAACAAGATACTGGCTTGCTTCTACAATCACGGGAAATATGACCTGGCCTATTACAATTAAAACAAATAATCTTTTTCATCATTGGGGGTGGTGGTGATTTTTCTGTAAAATCTGTTTAATCAATTAAGAATAACTGCAACCAATAACTGATATTTGTTACTGTTATTAACTTTTAAAAATTCTTTTCAATATTAAAACATCATCCAAAATAATATTTAAATAGTCAACTCAAATATTTGCTTTCATTTACCAAATACACAAAATACATATATAGATATACAGTACATTACATAAAAAGCAATAATACATATGTTATACAACAAATACATATGTATAATACAAATACTCTACTATTTGTGAGACACTTTGGGGCACTATTCAAAAGGAGGGGGTTTCATATAAGTGGCAGAAAACTAGGGGAAAAAGGAATCAAAATCTAAAAAATTGAGGAATATTCAAAGGCCCCACGTTGGGCGCCAAATTGTAACGAAAATATTTTGCCTACCTCAGGGTACGAACATAGGGGTAGAAATAGGGAACAAAAACTATGGGGCGAAGATAGGGCAAGCAAAACAATCGTTACTTGTGCGAACGACACTCAGTTGGTTGTTGGAGAGCTGGGGTCGTGGATAAGTGAAATAAATGGGTCGGATTGGGGCAGCTACAAAAAAAATGAAAGGGTACTTACATAAATCTCCTGGATAAAATGAAATAAGATATGGCAGACAAGGTAACCTCTAGCTATTTAAATTTGGACGCCGCTTCGAAGAAAACTTCCTGCTGGAAAAAGAAAGAAAATTTCTTCTTCCCTAAAATCAAAAATACATACAAGGGTTAGGAGATTTTCTAAACTAAAATAAACAAAGGATCAGAGAAACAAATCAAACGTTTATTTTTGTCTCATACAAACAGTTATCAAACATAAAAATGGCACAAAAAATATACTATATAAATAGTTGCCAAATACAGAATAAAAAACTTATATGTGTCTGTTTACAAACTTCGTTTACAAAGGGGTTGGAGATACTACATACTACAAAACTTACAAATGTTATCGCACAGAGATTAACCTTTTTTTAAACAAACAAAACAAATGAATATCGAAAAGAACAAAGCTAGCTGTCATATGTTAACATTATATAAAAAAAAACAATTAAAATGACAGCTGTTAAACCATAAAATTTACAATTTATTGTTTATTACAAATCCTTCAAATTTTAATGAAAGCAATTATTAATAATTATCAAAAAAATTGTCTGTCTTTACTTTAAAAATTAAAATGTTAATTGTTACCTGGATTCACAGTTTAGCACTTAACTTTCAAAAAAAACTTGTTAACATCTATGGGACTGGAGCTGCAAAGGACATAACTCTCAACTTGAATAAAAATAAACCATTTCCATACGTAGGCAGGAACGATTGGAATAGAAACTTGATGGAGGAGATCAAGCTGTCGACGGGGACATTCTATATAAACATTTTCCAAATTTCATCAGTGCCGGTGTACTGCACAAATCTTATGGGTGGTTACTCTGATCTAAACTGCCACATTGCATAGAGTATCATCACCTTAACCGGTCTTGAGATATTACACAAAAAAAATTGAATCGACTCGCGATTCAAAATCTCTTCTGTCTGCTCTGCTTGGGGCTTAAATGTCGACTCCTATCCTATATAAACATTTTAACAAAATTTCTTCACTGCCGGTTCACAAATCTTATGGTGATTACTCTTTTCTAAACTGCCATATTGCAGAGAGTATTATCACCTTAACCGGTCTTAAAACATAACACAAAGAAGAAAACCGTAGCACGTCTGCTCTGCTTGGGGCTTAAAATGTCGACTCCTCAATGCCTTACATTTTACAAATTTCAACGCAAAATAAATTTCCCTTTACGTCTCACAGCTAGTTTTTGCCTACAAACTTAAAACAAACAATCTACCCTTTTCTGACCTCGTTCTTAGCAACGAACCGACAAAAAACTTCTTGAGTATTTACTTTATATTAGGGGACTCGAAACAACTTTTAAATATTCCAGTTTATTGCGTTTTAACGATAAAAGACAAAAACAGCTGAATACCAAAACTTGATATTTAGAATCTCAACTTAAAATGCCATAATATATTGATCGTTTTAAAATTTATTTGCAAACAGAAAAACGAAAATATTCCACCAAATTTAAAACGCTACAATATATATATATATATATATATATATATATATATATATATATATATATATATATATATATATATGTATATATATATATATATATATATATATATAAATATATATATCCCGTTCATAGCGTAATCCATAGCGAACCCAAAGGCGTAATCCGCTTTTGGGTTCCCGTTCGCCAAGCCTATCTATTCTGCCAGTCTTCTTCAGATAGATTTCTTATTGAGATTGCTTTTGAAATTCCTTGCATCCATGTTGTTGGTGGTCGTCCTCGTTTTCTTTTCTCTGGTGGTATCCATTATAATTTTTTTTTTGTAGTCTTTCTTCCCCCATACGTCTAACATGTCCGTACCATGTTAATTGTTGTTTTTCGATGTCTTCTATAATTGATATTTGTACATTCATTTGATTCCTTATGTCCTCATTTCTCATATGTTCTAATCTAGACTTTCCCGCTGCTCTCCTCCAAAAATCCATTTCAACTGCTAATAGGTGACCTTTAAGTTTTTGTGATAACTGCCATACTTCTGAGCCATAGACGATTACTGGTTTCAATATAGTATTATATATTTTTTTTTCGTTTCCGGTCTTATATTTTTCTGCCCTAGTACTGAATTCAATGCACCTATAACTCGTATCCCTTTGGTTATTTTGTCTTTTATGGCTTCATCAGTTCTTCCTGTCTTTGTTAGTTTTACCCCCAAATATATACATTGATCGCATTTCTTAATTTTCCCGTCTTCTAAGTCGAGGGCAACTGCAGTATTTGTTCCTTCTATGCAAAGATATTGCGTTTTCTGTAAATTTACGTCGAGGCCCCAATTTTTGTACAATTTCATTAGTTTTCTAGCCATATACTCCAGGTCTTCCTTGTCTTGGGAATAACTAAGTGATCATATGCATAGTGCAACGTGTATAACGTTTCATCCCCAATGGACAGCCCCATCCCTTTACACTTATTTTTCCAGTGCCTGAGTGCTTCGTCTATATATATATATATATATATATATATATATATATATATATATATATATATAACGGAGCTTTGAGGTTTATTGGGATTTGCAGCGGTGAAATAAGTGTACTCTTTTAACTAAGTTTCAAGCTTTCGAAAATGTTTATTTTCATCATCAGGAAAAACTGAAATAAAGTGCTACTGTTAGTAAAGCATCCTCGAAACCTATTAAGAGTGTAAAAGGTTATAAAAACTTACGTTATTGAGATTTGTCTTTCGTGGATGTTCTACTCACATGTGACAATTTCACGGAACACTCATTGATTGAGTCAATAAATAAAAAATATATAAATTGCATGGTGTAAAAGACCAAACTTGACAATTATTTTTACTTTTAACACATAAGAAAAAGACAATTACAACGATTTTTTCTTATGTGTTAAAAGTAAAAATAATTGTCAAGTTTGGTCTTTTACACCATGCAATTTATATATTTTTTATTTATTGACTCAATCAATGAGTGGTGCGTGAAATTGTCACATGTGAGTAGAACATCCACGAAAGACAAACCTCAATAACGTAAGATTTTATAACCTTTTACACTCTTAATAGGTTTCGAGGATGCTTTACTAACAGTAGCACTTTATTTCAGTTTTTCCTGATGACGAAAATAAACATTTTCGAAAGCTTGAAACTTAGTTAAAAGAGTACACTTATTTCACCGCTGCAAATCCCAATAAACCACAAAGCTCCGTTTTCTAACGTTGTCAGCAAAGACTTCTTTTCCTTTTCCTATATATATATATATATATATATATATATATATATATATATATATATTTATGTAACAGATGAGTTAGTGAAAAAATGTAAGAAAATCTTTAAAAAATACTGTATAACATATAATGGAATGCAAATAATAAATATTTGCAGATGATATCGTATTATTTGCCGAAAGGTCAGAGAAACTCAAGCACAATTTAAAAAAAAAACTTAGAATTTAGAATCACAAAAATACAACCTTAATGTAAATAAAGAGAAGACACAGATAATGAAAATAACAAGTAAAGACACGGATAACCTAATCGAAGTAGTGATAGATCAACAAAAACTAAAACAGACAAACATATACAAACACGTGGCAACATTAATAAATAACAGAGGAAACATCGAGGACGACCTCAACAAAAGACTAGAGAGCACAGTAATACTATTCCAAGCACTAAATAAAGGATTCCTCAACAACAAATAAATATCAAGGAAAGCGAAGATAACAATACATCAAACAATATATACGCCAACGTCGCCAACGTTGAGATGCGGGGCAGATAACTGGATCTTATACAAAAGACACCAGAGTATGCAAGCATACAAGCAACAGAGAGGTAATACCTCAGAAGGACAATAGGGACTAGACGAACAGACAAACTCTAAAATAAAGACATGAGAAAGATATTTAAAATTTAACTCTTACTTGACACAATAAAGAAAAAAAAATTAGCATTGTTCAATCATGTAATACTAATAGACAGTAGTCAATAACAGGGAAGTGAAAAGAGTGTGGATAGCTAAACCAATGGGGAAAACGGAAGAGGCAGACTAATAAAAAAATGGAATAACAACAGCACAAATATTACAAACAGTCTTGGCAAGAAACAACAACACAAATGGCTAAGAATAGAATAGAATTGAAAAAAATCATCAAAAGCTAGAGCACCTCCCTCCATACATAATTTGACGACATAAGAAGAACGATTATGTATGTGTGTATGAATATATAGCAAAGTTTCGTCAATATTAATATCTACTAAAAGTCCAAAGTAGATATCTTATTTTAAAAATAAAGTGAATGCACTTTTCTTCAAATTTCTTCGAATATAGTTTATTTAATTGGGGGTTTCCCTATTGACGTTTTCGTTTCTTTTTATTTTTATTCTTTTAATTATTAAACTAGTCTTAATTTACTAACATACAGTTTTTATCTGATATTTTTTACAAACTAAAAAAGTACTTCTACATCTAAAAAATCCTCATTGGCATGCCTTAGTTATTTCTAAGTTATTTTCACTAACACTACTGCACTAGAAGACTAGAACTACACTTATGCGCTAACTCAAATGGCTTTCTTCTCTTAAGCCTTCTGTTAGTTGATGAATTGTCAAGAAGCTGCAATACTTCCTCGTTGACGTGGATATGGAGTCTCTCTTCGTCCTTCTTTGCAAACCTCTTGACTTTCTTTTTGACTGTGCTGTCTTTAGGTGTTTGTGAAAATCATTTATCTTATCGAACTATGGTGCGTCCACTATGCACCTTAGGACCTTGTTTTGAAATTTTTGGACATCTTTATTGCTTTTGTCTGCGCATCCCCAGAGTTGTATGTCATACGCTCAGACGGACTTTATCATTAGTTTATATATTAATAACTTAATGTATATTGACAGTTTACTGGTCCCAGTACACTACTTTGAGGAACATCTGCTTTAATTTCTTTTATTTCAGACTACATCTCTTATTGAGTGACCCTAAACATTCTTTATTCTAGCGGGAGATAGTTTTGTAGTTTTTTAATAAGCCCTGCGTGCAAGGCTTTGTCAAATGATCAGACAATTTCAATTAATATAGGAAAGCATATAAGTTTTTCCTTATATGCTTTCTCAATAAAATCAGTTATCCTGTGGACATAATCAATAGTTAAGTGTTTATTTCAGAAACCACAATGATGTAAATAAATTAGATTTTTGTTCTCTGTTATTAGTTTTAGCAACAAATAACTTCGAGGAGTAATATTGACTTATATAAATAGATCAAATTAGGAGGTTTCCCTGGTTTAAGTATCACAATATTTCAACCATTTTTCAAGAATCTGCCATGTGTTTTAGTCGAAGTTCTGCACTTATAATATGCGTTAACTTGATTATTGCTTTTTTGGTAGTTTTTTTAAGTATCTCAACAATTATTAGATCGTTGCTCGGAGCTTTTATAGAACTAACATTTGTTTCTATTTCTTTTGCAACTTGCTTAGGAGTTACTAGTTTAATTTTTGTTTGATATGACTTTGGTGAACCTCATTATGTATGAATTAATTTTATTCTAGTTCATCTCTCGCTCATCTGTTATTTGATGTTTTAACGGAAAGGCAGTGAGAATATTGTTTTTTTAACATTCTCGTCGTCTTCCAGAGGGAATATTCAGTTCTTTTGCCATTAGTTATTTTTGTCAAATATTTAAAAAAGATTTTTCTTTGTTTTTTTTTTGCATTTTCTCCACGTAGTGTGACGGGGTCTTTGGGTTGCTTTGTCTAGTCTAGTTTTATCTTTAGGTGCTAGGTTGCACTTTTCCGCAGTCTTCTTTTCTCTAATTCGGAATTAGAAAATTTAGTAGCATGAAGACAAGGATGCGCAACAGGAGTAGTGGCAAATGGTGAACAAGTGAAGAAGAAGTTGATGCTGACAAACCACAGGACATGGTTGCTTATCAGAGCATACCTTTACAGATTTGGAAAGGCATAAAATAACAAATGCCTGTACTGTGAAATATCAGACACTGTCTCACACACTCTATTGGTATGCGATAGATGAATAGACGAGAGTAGCCTGCTTGACAGAGATCTAGGAAGTAGAGTGCAATCAGTCATAAAACTGGTGGAGGAGATGCTTATGTTGTCAGATCGGGGGTGAGCAGTTCAGAGATATGTGAAGAGAACATTGAAGAAAAAGGAACAAGAAGAAAGGAGACCCGAAGGAAGGCACGGTGCCCAAGAGCAAGCAAGAAGATAAGGCAGAATGAGAAGGGGCGAGATTGAACATCAACAGGGAGGAACAGAGGGAGAAAAGAATTCAGTCGTAGTAAGAAAGTGCGAGAATGCGTGATAATTGTGCAAGAATGCGTGAGAATTGTGCGTGAATAAGAGATTGGGTGAATGCCGTGCCGATGTTTCGTCCCAAATAGAGCGCTTTTCCGGTAATTCACCGCTGAGTAGGGTGTTTTTTTTAGCAGGTAGGTCTCTGGCAATGACGGCTAGGTGTCCGAACAACCCCTGCGTGCGGTCTGGGATGTCATAAGATGGGTCACGCTGGAGATCCTGCATAACCGAGGCTGAAAGGCGGTTCTGCACACCTTTTAGGACTGAGGTGTGTTTCGAACATTTGGACCACCTTCCTCATAAAAAATGAAAAAGAAATTCAAGAGTTATCGTAGCGTAAAAAAAGAATCAATACAGGTCTGCTCCGGTGACTGTGTGCAGAATAGCTTTAGAATGTAAATCAGAACAATCGCATTAAAAATCCTAAAACAACACTACAACGCCTTTAAAATAAATGTGGTTTTATTCATAAAATAACTATCCTTTACGAGTAATTCAAATTAAAAGCTAGTTTAGAGAGACTAGTATAAAACACAACAAGTCATTTATAAAAATAAATATAAAAGAGAAATTACTTATAAACATCTGTTATAAAATAACTGTTATTTTACCAACAGTTCCAAGTAGTTAAAAGTAACAGTTAACCTTACCGCGAGAACAAAATAAAAAAAAACAAAGAAATAAAGAGAAAGAAAAATCAATAATGGTCTTTTTCGGTGAGTGTGTGTGCTGGATATTATTTACAATGTAAATCGAGGCAATCACATATAAATAGTCGAGAAACACGTGTACTTTTGGCTAATTAAACATAAATATCATGGCGGGTAAGTACCAGAGAATAACGTCGACGTATTATAGCCTTTCGTGCAGCTTATGTATGTACGTGTACGACAAAGTGCAGGCCCATGCAAATTCTTTATTGCCAATTTAGGAATTCCGAACAGAACCGGCATTAACATTATTTTGCAAAAAGCAAAATTGAAAATAAAAATAATATAAAAATCTGTAAGAATATTATTTTTGGTTGTTTTTTTTTATAGGTAATCTAAACCTAATCTTTTTTTTTTTTTTTCACCAGACCTTTATTGTGTTTATTGTTTTATTAGGGATCTGCCTATTGGTCAATGGCTATTCGCTTTATCTTCTAGTGCTACTGGTTCCTTTCATTGTCTCAGGTTTTAAGTTTCAATGTTCCTCTTCCTTTGGGACATCTCCTTCCGAATGTTTTTCCTAGCTTAACTACGAATAGCTGTGCTTTTTAGAGTACTGTTTGCCAACAATATCGTGAGACTTGGTGATTTTGCCCATATTCGTAAAAAACTAAGTGGGAACGCATTCAGAAGAAAAGAGATGCATAATGCGCTATCTCTTTTCTACACATTAGTACATTCCGTACAAGTTTACAGCGTGTGAACTGTAAAGGAACATCTCAATTGCTTTTTTATTTAGTTTATACTTACGAATGGGTGAACGTACCTATGGAAAAGGAAACAACACTTCAGTATTTAGTCCGACTTTAAGCAGAGAGCATGGAGTCTCATAAATTTAAAACCGGTAAAATCATTAAATGGTTGCGCTAAACTGGTAGTACTAAATGTTTTGTGTTTTTTACAAAATACGGAACAACTTAATGTAAGTGCTGCTTTAAGACGTACTTCGTTGATGACTGGTGTTAGCGAACGAAGCATTTATATTATAAAAAAAGAACAAAGTGGAACGTTTAAATCGACAGAAAACGTAAAAAATATGTAAGTCAAACCAATTCTAGAATATTCCCATATGACGAGGTTGTAAGAAGTTTTCTAAGAGAATTGTTTATTTTGAATTTTTTATAAAAAAATTTGCCGCCATACTTAAAACGTATACATAACTTTATACAAGGTAATGAGAATATACATATATGAGAATATTCCATAAATTTTTTTACATTACCACAAAAAATAAGTTTAAAGTTATTAATCTATTAACAATTACAATGTTTTAATTTTTATAGATTTAGAAAGTTCATGGTAAATAAAAATTTTTTAAATTTAATTTATCTCAGAAAGACACTCGTGTGTGTTTATTACATTGTACGTTGTTGATAACTAGTTATTTGATTGTTGAATGCCTACGCACTTTAAATTATAGACTATTATGAAATATTTAA
The DNA here is from genome assembly GCF_040954645.1 of Diabrotica undecimpunctata. Lineage (NCBI taxonomy): Eukaryota > Metazoa > Arthropoda > Insecta > Coleoptera > Chrysomelidae > Diabrotica > Diabrotica undecimpunctata. The sequence continues at coordinate 68,238,675 of NC_092805.1, forward strand.
TTTGTCAATTGTAATGAAATAAAAAGGCGACAAATTTAAAAATTTGTATTTTTAAATTATTTTATAGTTATTTGATTGTTGAATGCCTACGCACTTTAAATTATAGAATGTTATAAAATAATTAATTTGTCAATTGTAATGAAATAAAGTGGCGGCAAATTTAAAAACTTGTATTTTTAGATTTAGTCAGAAAATTTAATATTGTTGAAATAAAATAAATTGAAATTCCTTTCCTCAGGTAGCTGTAGCTTCCTCCTTAATTGTGTTAGTTGCGGCTCTTGAAACCTCAGAGTCTTCTAACAGTATTGCCACAAATTGGTCGCATTGCTCCTGTAATAATCCTTTTCCAAGTTAACATTCTCCTATCCTAACTTGGCTGAATATCTTTCTGACATAAATTGAATTTTAAAATTATTTTTTTAACCACGAACTTTCTAAATTTACAAACATTAAAACCTTGTAATTGTTAATAAATTATTAACATTAAACTTACTGTTTTGTTGTAATAAAAAAAATGTTCTGGACTAACCTCATGTTGTATGTTTTTATGCTTCTTATACAATGTACTTTCGTTTTTCATTTTATTTATTGAAAAATTAATTTAAATTTATTTTGGCATATCCCGATGAAGCAAATAAATTTTGCGAAAGCTCGATATTAACAAAGAGTTTTACTTATCATCCTTATAATTAATGACTGCATGCAGCCTCAAAATAAAACATTATTTTATATTAGACTAAATAAACATATAAATTAATAAATTAAATGCTCAAATGGCAAACCATTTCCCTAATGGTAATATGTAAGACGATGTAGAAACTCTTGCAAAACATTATTAAGGGTATCAGCATTAATTAAATTAATTTTGGTCCTATTCTCTCCTTTTCAGTTTATCAATATTATTAGGTCTGTTAACGTAAACTTTAGACTTAAGGTATCCTCATAAGGGATATTTAGGTATTCACATTTATGTCGTGCGTAATGCGGTCTTGCCGGCACCATAGTAAATTGTCCGGTGGCTGAGGATTTTGATGATTTGAGTATAGAGCCGCAAGTGCGAGAGTTATTCGCTGTTGAAGTAAATCCAAATACTTGTCACCATTTAATGAACCGTCGATAAAAAATGGTCCCACAATTTTATTACCTACTATTCCCGACCACACGTTCTGTCTTTAGAAACTGAGTGTGCCCTTCTATCGTACAGTAAGGGTTCTCTTGTGAACCGAAGAGAGAAGATAGCCTTCTCTGAGAAATCACATTTTCTTAGGAATTGCGGATCATGATTTACATCATCATTAATTTACAAAATTCTTGTCTGCCATCGAAATTATCCTCATTAAGTTCATGAATCGCTTGCACTTTATATGGGTGCCACTTATTCTCTTTAAAAACTTTTAAATAGACCTTTGATACATCGATTGCTCCAATGCAACTTGAGGGGTAGGTTTTCTTGCACTAATAATATTTCATCCAATTGTTGATCTTGCGTAAGACCTGGTCGACCTTTCGCATATTTATTACCGACATTGCTAAAATTTCCAAATTGTGTTTCGACATAGCCTACCGTCGATTGTGTAATAGGTCTATCGGGATATTTATTGTTAAATAAGTTATAAACCTCAGTTTGTGTACGGGTCCTATCTCCATAACCTATCATCAATAAAATCTCTGTGCTTTGCTTTTTCGCTTAAACGGGCCATGATGTCGATAACTTTTTTAAAACACAGTTATTGTTTTATAGTTATCATAGCTAAATAATATTAAAATAAGGTATTACTATTAAAAAAAAAATAAAAATTAAAAAAAAAGAAAATTATAAATTTTAAGTCAATATGCGAAAGGATGGCCTATGTTAGAGTCAACAACAAACCATTTAATATATGTCTTGAACTTATACGCCCCCACAGAAACAAGCAATGCAGATGAAAAAGAAATCTTTGATGATAGGGTCGAAGAGGAGATAGAAAAATACCCAAAGAAGTTTTCATATTTGTACTAGGAGATCTCAATGACCAGATTGGAAAAGAGAACTTTTTACAACAAATTGCAGTAAGCCATACAATAGACGAAAACACGAATGGCAATGGACAAAGACCATGTAAAATAGCAACAAGAACAAATTTGTTAATAAGCTCAACAAAATTTGAATACCCTAAAATACATAAGGTAACATGGAGGTCACTAGATCAGAAAACATAGTCAAATTGATCACATAATGAGTAATAAACGAAAACAATCATCAATAAAAGATGTAAGAACATTTAGAGGTGCCTGTGCAGATTCAGACCACTACATGGTCACAGCCATGTGTATATATATATATATATATATATATATATATATATATATATATATATATTTAAAAAAAAATAATATTGAGGTCACAACTCGAACAGTGATGACGTTCATCACTGTTCGAGTTGACGTTCATTGCGTTCAGCAAAAAATGCGCAAATAAAAATAAAATCGACCTGTCTGACCTTTGTTAATCCAATGTCTAAATAAAGCGTTTAACGAGTTTATTCAAACCTTTACGTGCTCTCTCTCTTTCTATATATGTATATATATATATATATATATATATATATATATATATATATATATATATATATATATACATTTTGAAGGATGTAAGTTGACTTTTTTTGTAAAATGGTAACTAAGTAAAATAATATAGAGAAAAAAGTGTACTCCAAAGTCAGCCCTGTTCACACATTAATACCACACCGGTAATGGGAATCAACAATACGCTCGGATCAACACGTCTGATTTATTAATTGTTTTAGCATTATGCTACTTCTAATATTTATTATGAAAAAGAATTGTAAATAATGGAGAAGATGTGTAATGGACCACCTACACGGATCACAACGGTTGGAGAGAGGCATTGTTGTGAAATTTTCACATTTCAGGTTGGCACAGTTGCTTAAGAAATTCGCCGGTTGCTATTGAACCCATTTATCAACTAATGGTATTTTTAAGCTTCAGTTAAGTAAATTGAATATCTTACAAAGTTCTGTTGCTTTCGATTTATATCGGAAAATCATTACAAGATGAGGTAAATATTTTTCTAAAGTTCTTTATATCCCAAGTGTTTTTAATTAGTGAATATTTTTATTCTTAGAACTACTATTTAAAGGAGTTAATACTTTAAAATATTTTATTGTCGGTATAATCCTACAGATATGGAAAATAGGTGTGAATAGGGTCTTACCAAATAAGCACATGCGAATCAATTAATAATATGGAATAGGGTAGCTTCCAGTGATAATAATAAGATGTAACATAATGGTGACAGGTTTAGCTGAGACATACTGGCGTGGATAAGGACATTTTCTTCATGAAGATTATATGGTCTATTATTCAGGTCCAGAAAATCATAGTAACAAGGGTGTTGCCCTTTTCAATAAAAACTCCGTTCTTGAATATATTGATACAAAAGGCCGAATAATATCTGTATGACTTAAAGGAAGCCCATCCAACATAAACCTTATTTAAGTTTATGCTACTACCTTGACATCAAAAGAAGACGAAATCGAAGACTATTATAACTTATTGGAGATAACAATAATGAAATCTCATGTCAAGAAATTATTATTATTCTCGAAGGCTTTAACGCTAAGCTGGGAAATAGACTGCATGTTGATGGTAACCTTGTTGGTCATTTTGGCATCGGAAATAGGAATGATCGAGGAGAACGACTGTTGTAATTTTGCACTAGTAACAACTATGCCGTTACAAACACCATATTCCAGCAACATACATCTAAACATCTATACCTCCACAATAGAAAATTTGTGGTCACAAATAAACAATGTTTTTATACAGGTAATGAAAACAATGCAGCCAAAACGAACAACAAACAAACGCCCTAAATATTCGATAAAATACGATATCCTATAAGGAATAAAAAAGTCGATACAGGTAGCTCTAAACCTATATCCAAAGAGGTTTTAGATAAGATCATAATATATATCTTAACAATTTATGCACAGAGATGCAGCAGCATACAAAATCGTTACAAACAGGAAAGCTGTTTCAAGAAATTTAGACTATAACATGCTGTTCAAATAAAAAAACTGTGCTGTATACAACTGCAATACTAACAATTCATTGGTAACGGAGATAGACAAAGTAGTAAATGTATGGCGTAAATACTGTGAACAACTATATTCGAGCGATAGTACCTGTGAAATAAAAATCGATGAAACTGATTATGAAAAAGAACGAGATATGTTCGAAGAAATTAAAGTTTGCTATAAAGAACATATGTAGCTCAACATAAATATCCAAGTCTATATATATAATTTCATGTTCACTTTCATGTTCAAGTGTAAAAAATATGACTGGTTTAAAAGTCGTATACTACTATATTGCGCCTTTTTGTTGTTCAATACATTCTCGGGTCATCTGAGTTGGTTACTTCTACAGCTCATATTGCTGATTTTGTTGGAGGTAGTCTGGAGGGAAGTTAGTTACGGTTATAAGTTGGTACAGTATAATCGGTAGGCTGGCGCACAGCTTCTGGATTATGTTTCTGGATTTCAAATTTGCCGCTGTTTTTGTCAGATGCTCTTTGATGAATAAGGTTCTATAGAGTCACACCTGGATACTTTGGCGTTTTATTTTGGGCAAGGGTAATGTTTTCAAATTGTATGTTAATTATTTTTCCTGCAAGCTTGTTATTTAGGTGGAAACTATAAAAATCTATTTTCGCGGTCTTTGCTTGGGGCCTTCATTTACGGAAGTACTTTCCCACTGTATCTAATTCCATCGTAAGCATTTCCTCAATTACTTTAAATAATTTATTCCTTCTTGAAACAACCCAGTTATCGGCGCAGCCAAACTTTTTCAATGTGATTACCAGTATGTCCGCAGTGTATAGGTTAAAGAGCAGAAGAGCTAGTACAGATTCCTGAGGCAGTACATTCTTTAGTTTTCTAGTTGTGGTAATGTCAATTCCTATACCACTTGGACCGTTTGGTCACCCAGCATACTGTCGATTGTTTGAGCGGTGGATTTACAAGGAATTCCTTGAAGAAGCTTGCAAACCATACACTCTTTCCAAACTGTATCGTAGGCCGCTGTTAGGTACAGGAACGAGGCTGCAGTTTTAAATTTTCTCATAAAACTCTGTCTTAATTAAGGTGGTAAGTAAAATAACTTGATCGTCGTAAATTCTTTTAAGTCGGAAGCCTGCTTGTTTGTTTAATATTGCTTCAAGGAATATTGTGCTGATTCTATTGAGTATTCAGTTGTTCTTATAACTTAAACGTTGTTGATAATAGAGCTATTGACCTGTAATTTTTGAGATTATCATCATTTGACTTGTAAGGTTTTAATACAACAACGAACTTTTAGCGTTAAGTTCTGTTAATGGTATCTTACCATCCATTTCCTTCCATATTAGCCACTAATCAAAAATTCGAGAAAAATATTATCAAAATCTTGGGCTTTACCTGATTTTACATCTTTAAAAACTATTGTGACTTCTTTGCAGTTTCTATGACTTCAGATTTTATGGTTTTGAGCTCTCGATTTACCTTGAATGTGTGGTTCGTATCTTTTTATGCTCTAGATGTTGATATAAGTTGTAATCCGGTAGTACTGGCATTTAAGATTCTTGTGTCCCTTGTTATGGAAGTCCCATTTTTTAATTTTCGTAGAAGTTTATGTGCTTCTTTACTTGATGTTTGAAAGTTCGGCGTTTTTACCATTTCCGTCCATTTTTGTTGTCTCGCTGTGCATCCAGATTGCAAAGAAAATAAATATAAATGCAATATTTTTAAAAAAATTAGTTTTACTTTTAAATTTCAACAGTATGTTCCCCAAAATTAAGTTTGTTAAATTAGTAAAATTGCTTACATAATTATAAATTATAGCTTTATTTCTGCTTTCACTGTTATCTTTCACTTTTCGCTGGTTACTTATTTTTTATTATTTCATAATATAGCTCGTCACTCTCTAATGAAAAGTATACAGATATCTTGTTTGTTTATCCTTTTCAGAGTAGTAAATGGTAGAGCAGGTAACGAATAATCTGAAATATGATTTTCATGAAAACAAACAAAATCGCAAACCGTTTGACAACGTATTTAGTTTTTTAAGAAGAGATGTTCGATTTTCAACTGGACAATTAAACGAAACTTTAAATCACGAAGAACTTTTAAATCAAGGTGAAGATAATCCCTGAAATCGTATCAGACCAACCGGTAATGCACTATATGTGATGCATGGCGTCAGAACGCACTGTTTGGCGAAGTCAAAAAACCATCAACTTCACGCTATGCACGTACAAAATGTTTAATGGTTGTACCCTAACAATGAATTTTGTAAGCTTAATTTTATCAGGTGGATTTTGCAAAATACAAGATTTTTAACTAAAAGTTATTTACTTATGAGGCACAATTTACAGGATACTTTTGATATAATTTAAAAATTTTACATATGTATTTGGTCCTAGAAAAATTCATAAGCAGGTAGACAGGTTCATTTGCAACGAAATTTTCCTTTGACAATAATAAAATTGGTGCATTATATTTTACCACACAAGTTTACAGCTGAAGTTTACATGAAGTTTCTCGAAAATATTTTGCAAGTGGTGTTAAATGATAAAAATGTCAATACTGCTAGTATATACCTTTAATAAGATAGGTAATGTAACAGGCATTATTGTAGAAAATGTGCAAATTAGAGGAAATGCCAGCGATACCGAGCTTTGTTTTAGCATGGATGTAGAAAAAATCAAGGCCAGAGCGTCAACCTGATCGTTTATTTAAACAGATTTCTGCCCAAATGTAATTATCTGTATCGAAATCGTAGGTATCCTTGACTCGGATATACCGCAACGCTATGCAGGTTTTTATAACAACGTAGGTTAGACCAAATCCAGAGTCATTATTATAAAGTAAAGGTCCTAATTGTTATGGGCTTGCTTTAAGCTAAAGCTTAAAAAAACCAAGCCGTAGCAGACTCACAAAACATTGAAGATTCCAAAATCAGAAACATTTAGAGTCGCTTTAATGGAAAGGGGCCCAAAACAGTGTAGAAGAAATATGGAAAGCATTTAGAAGTGCCATAGAAAAAATCAGAATAAAAAAGAAGATCGTTACAAAAAGCACTGGATAAGAAACAGAACGCTGCAACTTCTTGAAGAGCAAAGAGGAACTAAATCTCTCCTGTATCAGAACGACTGCAAAAGATGTGTAGGTTAAATAAACAGAAAAATAAAAAGACCATGTGTGGAGGACAAAAATAAACATAAAAATGAAGAATGCAAAGAATTGGAGAGGCATGCAAACCGTTGTAAATTTCATAAGCTTTACAACAAAGGCAGGTATCTAGTGATGACACAAACAATAATGGATTGAAAGTATCACATTATAAATGACGAGAGCTGTATTTCGGATGTATAGAAAAACTACTGTCAATAACCGTATGGAGATGATCCTCAGGATACAAATCACGTTAAGTTCCCACTCAGTGGATGCCCCCGTGTGGTGTATGGCACTGAGCACTGCAAAATATGGCAAGCTGATGGAGACTTCGTAAAGGCGAATGCTCCTCAAGGTATCTAGCGCATACAGAACAGTATTAAGTGAGGCTCTGTATGTTCGTCTTGTTGTGCAATGAGCGGACGAGGGTGTAGGCGAGGATAATGGATGAAAATATAGATGAAGAACAGAGAGAGAGAATGATAGCGGAAAGGCAAGGTGAACGAAAGAGCTAATTCTCGAGGTGGCCGTGATGGGAATGTAAGTTCAGGAAACTAGACTATTTCCTGACGCAGTTTATGACCTGACATGGTAATAAACATGGACATGACCAGTGTCATTTTAAGTCAGAAATACAACAAAACAGATTTACCAATAGCTTACGTATCGCACAGCTTCAACTAAGGACAACAAATCTATAATAATAAGGAAACCACTCGCAATTCATTGAAGAATCAATCATTTTTAATGCTATTTATATGAAGCACACTATTTTTGGTAAAAACGGATCGTAAACCTCATAAACGGATAATGAATCTATTTTCAATGACAGAACCTACCTCGAGACTCACGAGAATCAGACTAGACTCAAAAGAATATGACTTAAGATAGAATATATAACAGGGAAAAATAACTAGGGGAGAGTGGTCTACTAGTGGTAGGTTAAATTTGAAAAAACTGGTTACATAATTCAGAAAACAATATTTTTTGATGAAACTGTAACTTATTAGCACTTGATGTTCTTGCAGTTCCATGAGTGGAAGAAAAAGGCAAAATAGCTACAATATCTTTTTTTGCTACTACTGCAATGTCTTGGACAATGGGAAACAAGAAGCTGTTTGTATTATTTTTGCGGCGCAGAAATTTCACCTCGTAATCCCCATCTTGGGAAGAAGTTATTTGACCTACATAAAAAATATCTATCTTGGAAACAAGAAATCTTACAAGAACAAAATTTCCGACGCCAATATTCTTTTCCTACCCCCTGTAATCAAATCCTTTTTTACTGATGCCTTATACTGTTTTAAACTTAGTTTCCTTTTTCTCTCTGCATCTAAACTTTGTCTTTTTTCGTATTCCGGCGTGTCTATATATATTGTTGAGTGTGCTTTTCTCTTATTTATTTGTTTTTTCTTGTCTTCGAGTTGTTTCTTTGGATATGGTCTAATTTGACTCAGTGTGTTAGACGATGTGGGAAGAACTTGAGGCAAGCCTGGAGGTGTTTTATTAATAATTTTGTCTACTACACAGCTTGATGTCTAAGGAATTTGCGGAATTGTTTCGGTGTTTAATTCACTTTGTATGATATCAATAGAACTAACGTCTTTGTTTTCCATTAATGGTTTATCGGTTACCTCGCTTGGCATAAAATTAGCTTAAAAACAACCAAAGCTAACAAAGAAAAACTTAGGATAATAGAAAAATACTATAATCACCTGATGTTAGGAGACCATATGGGAGATAATAGACTTGTAAAGAAACTAAAAGCGAGATTTAAAAAACATGCGGATAAAGACGCAAGGAAATATATTAAACATTGCCATAAATGTCAAATTAATAAATCAAAAACACTACGTGTCGAAGAAATTTGTGATATCGGACAATTTCCTAAAAGTAATGAAGGCAATAGATATTTATCACAATGCTTTGTCAACTGACGAAATAGACAGTAAGTATCCCAGTGTGTAATAAAGAAGCTTAGACAATAGCTCGTGGAATTTTTGATTATTATATACCAACATACGGTCTCGTGAAATAAATTAGGACAGATCAAGGCACAGAATACAAAAATGAAATAATGAAGAGGTTAACTAAAATGTTAAAGATCACACCCCCAGTCAAGAGGGAGTTGACTGGAGATGAGTTAAGTTGAGTCAATAGTGACAAACTACGTAGGACATTTAATGAATATGTAAGATAATTCATAGACGAAAGCAAGGAAAATTGAAACGAGTGTTGTAGAATGTTCAGATATTTTTGGATTATGCACCACCCCTAATGCATATAAAAGGATTAAACACCTGTTATAGAGTCAGAAAGTAAGTTCCTGAGAAGATCTCAGACAAGAAATTCAACTCAGCTATAACGTAGATGCCTGCTATATAATAAGCTCTGAGATAAACTACAATAATATGAACACGATAGAGAAAAAACATTTTTATTACACCACAAAAAGGGAAGACAAGACGTAAGCAAGCTAACAGCTGCACCTTAAAATTTTAAAAATAGGAGACCTAGTTATGCTCAAAATAGAATAAAATAATAAGTTTGATAGTCTTTATGTAAAATCAGGTAATACGCTTTGTCCAATATCAAATCTTCAGAATTCATATCTGAAATTGGACAGTATAATTTTATCACCCAGTAGACCGAATGAATCTATTTGTTATTAAATACACACACGTAGTTAATTAGGTTACATACACATTTGGTCAATTATAAATAATAATTTGGACATCAGTCAAAAGTACTGACAAAGTTAAACAATTTACATAAATTAAATACACATATCACGCTAGGTACGCGAAAAATATTGACCCAAATAGAATTTATATAAAACTAATATCTCTTGACTAGAGAAGCATTCAATCAATATTCACTCAACGAACATATAGTCTTCAACGATCAACTTCATCAGTCTCTACTCAAAGTAATCCCGGGTCTACACCCATAGTGTACGTCTCAACAATAAACTCTGCTACTATTAATTGGTGTTTCCATTACAACAGAACGAACATCTTCACTGAGCCAACGAAGGGAATTTGTTCATGGTCCTATCGAAAAACAGAATACTTCAAGGAAGTTTGAGAGAGCCTATACAGTCCACGCCAGCAACACCCTCAGTAGCAGAGAGAGACCACTAGACCCGGGAGAACGAGAGCAGTACCAAAGCCAAGAGCCATACTAGAGCCGAGAGCGGTACCAAAGCCGAGAGCCATACTAGAGCCGAGAGCGGTACCAAAGCCGAGAGCCATACTAGAGCCGAGAGCGGTACCAGAGCCGAGAGCAGTACCAAAGCCGAGAGCCATACTAGAGCCGAGAGCAGTACCAAAGCCGAGAGCCATACTAGAGCCGAGAGCAGTACCAAAGCCGAGAGCCATACTAGAGCCGAGAGCAGTACCAAAGCCGAGAGCCATACTAGAGCCGCAGAGCAGCCAAAGGACAGGACCGATTGCAGAACCCACCAGAAGCGAGGGATCCTCAACGTCTAAGAACACAAAAAACCGTAAGTTTTTGAATAATTACAAAATCTTCCAACTTTTACAATCTTACAATTTAACAAGTTTTTTTTTATTACAATTTAACAATTTAGAACAACAATCTCCACTCTATCAATCGTATAATAATGTACTTTAGAATGCATACCATTTAAATAATACAGAGAATTGATAAAACAAAAATAAACGTCATTCACAACTATAATTAACTAAACAGTAATTTTGTATGACAATTTGAAAAAAGAAACGTTCATACATATAGCTTGCTTTTAATTACAATTAAATATTTTATTTCGAAAAATTAAAATGATTACGTAGCAAATAATTTCATTTATTTTGATAACAATATATATATATATATATATATATATATATATATATATATATATATATATATATATATATATATATATATATATGTATATATATCATTATAAGAGTGTGTGGATTACATCTTGACCTACCTCAATGCAAAGAATAGCACAACAGGCAAGGTCAAACTCATATTTCGCTAAATTGCACATTCCGATAGAAAAGAAAGTGTTATAATACAGGTATACTTATTTAATACATAACGTACATTTAGTATTGTCTAATATATTTACCGCTGAATGTAAAAATTTTAAAATAATCATGGAGAGTCTATACGTTAAGCAAGCGGAAATAGGAACAGAAATAGTGAAACTCGTTTCAAATACAAAAAAGGATTCCCAATCTCGGAAAAATCAACAATACATCCGGGATAGACAGGAAAAATTAGAAGAATATTGGGCAAAACTTTTAAATAACCACGAAAAGCTGCTAGAAGGGGGTATAACGAAAGAAAAATATTTTGAAACAAAATACTATGATCAGGTATTTAAGACATACATTGAGGGGAAAACCCTGTTGGAAGAATATGAGGAACTGGACGCTACAGATATTGGAGAAGTAGAGAGAATAAATCATCTAAAGAGGAAAGTCAGGGAAGTTTTAAAGAAAATAAGGCCAGGAATACAACGGCCAGAAAGCACACAGAGGAGGGACGGTGTGACATTGCCGCAGGTAAAAATCCCTGTGTATAAAGGTAGATATGAAACGTGGAGAACTTTCCACGATCTGTTTACTAAAGTAATACATGAAAACGACCAGTTATCAAACGCAGAAAAAATGCAGTACCTAAAAACTCAAGTAAGAGGGGAAGCCAACAGAATGATACAACACTTAAACATATCCGAGGCCAACTACGAAGTGGCCTGGAACATGCTAAAAGATAGGTATGAGAACCCAAGGATGATATTGTTTAAATTAATAGACAGGATGCTACTAGCGCAGGAAGTAAAGGAATCTTCTGCTAGAGCATTGAAATCACTACATGACACCTTCCACGAAAGTCTGGAAGCCATAGGAGGGTTAGGAACAGACACGGAAGCGTGGAGCCCATTGATAGCCCGAATTATCATAACGAAATGGGACAATGAAACTAGGAGGCTGTACGAAAACCACATTGGAGACAGTAGAGAGATACCGACGTACAAATCTACACAAACATTCCTACAGCGGAGATTTCAGACACTGGAACTGCTGGAGTCAGAAAAAAGACAAGAGAAGCAAGGAGGATCTCTTAGGAAACCAAGAACACATTGCGTGATATGCAACGGAGATCACGGAGTACCGAACTGCAGAGAATTTCAGGAACTCAATGTAAGAGACCGGAACAGGATGATAAAAGAAAAAGGATTGTGTACAAACTGCCTAGCACATAAAAAAGAAAAACAATGTTATTCACAATATAGGTGCAGACACTGTGGCGGAGACCACCACCATATGTTGCATTATGAAAAAGGAAACACAAGCAACAAAAGAAACTCCAATGAAACGAAACGAGAACAAACACAAGAAAGAAATGGAAGAGATTCAAACAATAGAAGAAACGGGTACCAAGCTGATAGGTACAGAGGAGGAAATAATAATCCATACAACGCCAGAGAACAAAATAACGGAAGGCGAGAAAATACACAAGATACCAATGGGCCTAGGAATAGCAACGACCAGCAAAGAGGGCAGAATTCAGTAAGCTGTGCAAGCCATAAGGAAGGTGAAGCATTACTAGCGACAGCTGTGGTACGCATAAGAGATGCGAAAGGAGATTCACACATAATGAGAGCACTAATCGACCAAGGGGCACAATGCGCATTTATAACGGAACAAGCTGCGACGACGCTAGGAACAACAAGGAAGCCCATACAGGCGACCATATCCGGGATAGGCTCGTCAGGAGAAAAAACAGCCAACTGGAGTATGAAACTTTTAATCGAAACTCATTACGAAAGTGACTTCGAGATGGAAATAGAAGCACTAGTACTACCGAAGATAACAAGGAATTTACCGGAAAAGGATATAATTCTACCGGACTATAACGAGAAAAATGCAATACTGGCAGATCCAAGATATTACAAGGTAGGGAAGATAGACTTACTACTAGGAGTAAAAGAATACAGTTACATATTGACAGAAGGGATGCACAGAATAAGTAATGGACTCCTGAGTCAAAACACCAAACTAGGATGGATAGTTTCGGGAATAGCACGAGAAAGGGAGAATATAAAAGCAGAAGTATGCTGTATGATATCAAGACAAGAAATGGACGTACAAATAAAGAACTTCTGGGAATTAGAAGAAGTAAATCAGGATACAAGTTTCTCAGTGGAAGAACAAGAATGTGAAGAACTGTATCGACAGACTGTAAAAAGGAATGAAGAAGGGAGATACGAAGTAAAAATTCCGTTTAGGGAAGACGTCGCAAAGTTAGGAGAATCTAAACAGCAAGCATTCCCCAGATTGATGCAACTAGAAAGGAAGTTTGCAAAAGACAAACAGTTAGAAGCGAATTACAGACAATTCATGGAAGATTATGAAAACCAAGGTCATATGGTAATAGCAGAAAACCAGGGAGATGGGTACTACTTACCTCATCATCCAGTGAGAAAAGAGGACAGTACTACAACGAAAATAAGAGCCGTGTTTGATGCATCAAGCAAAAGCTCATCGGCAGTAAGCCTGAATGATATTATGCACACAGGGCCGAAATTACAACAAGACTTGACAAATATACTATTACGATGGAGACCCAATAAGGTAGCATACTCAGCGGATCTGGAAAAAATGTTTAGACAAATCAGAATGGCAGAAGAAGACCAAAAATATCAAAAAATTTTGTGGAGAAAGGACACAAAGGACCACATACAAGAGTATAACTTAACGACGGTGACATACGGCACGGCCGCAGCACCCTTTTTAGCGTTAAGAACAATACAACAATTACAAGAAGACGAAGGAGCGAGGTTCCCGTTGGCATCGAAAATTGTAAAAGAAAACATGTATGTAGACGATATACTAGGAGGAGCTGAGACAGTGCAGGAAGCAGAAACAGCCCAAAAGGAATTAATACAACTGTTCAGAAAAGGAGGTTTCACTCTTAGAAAATGGTTGAGCAACGAAGAAAAAATAATGGAGAACGTACCGGAGGATATGAGGAACGTAGACTCGAAGGCATTCAAACAAGAAGAAGTACGGAAAACGTTAGGAATACACTGGTCACCTAAAGAGGATATAATCACATTCAAAATAGGGATAACGACGGCAAAGAAAATAACGAAAAGACACGTACTGTCAGAAGTAGCAAAACTATACGACCCACTGGGATGGATAGCACCTGTAGTAATTCAGGCGAAAATGTTCATACAGGAATTATGGGAGCAAAAGACCAGTTGGGATAAAGAATTAACTAGCAACCAACAAAGCAGGTGGAATACATACCAGGCGCAATTAGTAAATCTGGAGAAAATAACATTGCCCAGGTGGAACAACTTAAGCAAGATAAACAGAGTAGAACTGCATGGATTTGCAGATGCGTCTATGAAAGGATATGGAGCGGTAATCTACTCAAGGGTATTAGGCCCAGAAATTAAAACGAATCTAATGATAGCAAAATCGAAAGTCGCACCATTGAAAGGGAAAACGACGTTACCGAGGCTCGAGCTGTGTGCCGCGGTACTACTAGCAAATTTAATGAAGAAAACCCTACAAGCATTGAACAGGGAAAACATTGAGGTATATGCATGGTCGGACTCAACGATAACCCTGGCTTGGATAAGGGGATCATCAAAAAGGTGGAAAATGTTCGTCGCCAACAGAGTAGAGGAAATAAGACGCGTTATAGGACCGAAAAATTGGCATAAGGTAGATACAAAGGAAAATCCAGCGGACATCCTCTCACGTGGAAGTACCGCATCAGAATTATTAGAAGCAGAGCTATGGTGGAAGGGACCAACTTGGCTGACTAGTAACAAAAGTTTAACTCAGGAATCAGAAGAAATACCAGAGACAAATGAGGAGGAAGTCAAAACGAAAATAACGGTGCACACGACAACGATAAAGGAGGACATATGCGAGAGATTCTCAAATTTAGAAAGAATGAGAAGAGTACTTTCATATTGTAGGAGATTTGCAGACAAATGCAGAAAAAAGAAGGACAATGGACAAAGTCAGCTTACAGTCCAAGAATTAGAGGAAACGCTATTAAAGGTGATAAAGCACACACAGCACGCCTACTTCAAACAAGAAATAAATAAGCTGGAGAAGAAACAGCAATTAGACAAGAAAAATAAATTAGCGTCATTGGTACCATTCCTGGATAGACAAGGAATTCTAAGAGTCACCGGAAGACTGAGACACACGAATCTAAAGTACGGAGAAAAACATCCGATAATTTTGCCAAAGGATAGTGCATTAACAAAGTTACTTATAACAGATAGTCACGCAAGAAATCTACATAGCGGATTACAACAAACACTACAGTACATAAAAAGGAAATACTGGATAATCAACGGCAGAAGAACCGTGAAAGATCATCTAGCAAAATGTTTAAGGTGCAGGAGGTATAAAAGCCAAGCAGCACAACAATTAATGGGAGATCTACCGAAAGACAGAGTGAACCCGAGTCATCCCTTTACTAACACAGGGATAGATTATGCCGGGCCAATAAAAATAAGTACCACGAGAGGCACAGGACAGAGGAGCTATAAGGGCTACATCTCAGTATTTGTGTGTCTGTCAACGAAGGCAGTACACCTTGAGGTAGTAAGCGATATGTCTACGGATGCTTTCATCGCAGCGTTCAAGAGATTTACGGCACGCAGAGGACAGTGCAACAACGTATACAGCGATAACGGAACCACATTCGTAGGAACAGCAAATTTGTTGAAAAAAGAAAATCAAAAAATAGATGACGAGATAAAACAAGGATTACGGGCACTAGGTACCCAGTGGCATGTCATACCTGCATATGCACCACATTTCGGAGGATTATGGGAGAGCGCAGTGCGAATAATGAAATATCACTTGAAAAGAATCATCGGGGAAACAGTTCTAACATATGAAGAATTGAGTACGGTGCTGGCACAAATAGAAGCATGTATGAACTCGAGACCATTATGTGGGTCATCAGAAGACCCTGAAGGGAAAATAGCCCTGACACCAGCTCACTTCCTTATAGGGAGAGAAATTATATCACCAAATCGGGAAGAAGAGCTTACGACTTATTTGAAGATGCCGACGAGGTGGAGATTAGTGGAGAAAATAAAAAGAGACTTCTGGAAAATTTGGAAACAGGAATACCTGCACCAATTACAACAGAGAAATAGATGGCATAAGGCGCACCCTAACATAAAAGAAGAAGAAATAGTTATAATTAAAGAAGAGGATACACCTCCAGGCAGATGGCCATTAGCGAGGGTAACAGAAACACACCCTGGAGCGGAGGGATTAACCAGAGTAGTAACAGTGAGAAAGGCAAACGGGAAACTGACTAAAAGACCCATACATAAGCTAATACGACTGGAAGAAGAGAAACAGGAAAAGCCAAAAAGGCAGCAGCACTAAGATGGAAGAAAATACTAGTAGCTATAATGTTTTTAACGATGTTAAAACCCATAAAGGCAGAACCGTATAAAATATATAATCCGGTACCAGGATTTTTCACAGAAGACCTTGGAGAGGTCGTCATAGACCGGGGAACATTTCGAATAAAGGTGTTACTCGAAAAAGGAAGAATTCGAACAGAGCACCAACTAATAGGAAATATGATACAAGGCGTACGAGAACTGTGTCATGAGATAAAAATCGTGAATTGTAAGGATATAATAGAGAAATTGGAGGAAGGACAAAGAAAGGCGGAGTCAGTAAGCGAGGGGTTGACAGTAGAAATAAAAGGAAGGGAAAGAAGAGGAATATTAGGAACAATATTAACCTCAGTATTTGGAGTCAATGACGAAGCCTACAGTAACATTGAAGCATTAGATAATAACCAAAAGGAGCTAATAAAGGGATCACAGCACCAGGCGAAGATAATGTTAGAAACAATAACATCAATCAATCACACAGAGAACAGGATAAACGAGCAAATGAACAAGTTTAACAAAGCACTAATCACAGGTCTACAAGAAATATCTAAAGGACTTAACGAAGTAGAAGACAAAGCACAAAAACTAGAAACCGAATATAGCACGTTACGAATACAAACGATAGCATTACAAGTTATGGACTTCATAAACGAATATACTCAATTTTACGAGGGAATATTAAACCTTCACTATAACCACGGACACTTCATTGATATAGTGAAACCGGGTGAAATAACCAAATTAATAGGGAAAGCAGGGCAGATACTGCCTCAAGGGGTCGAAATACGACGACAACCCATTATAGAAACATAAGTCAGTCATGACGACAGATATATAACAGTCATCGGCTACTTCATAGTGACAGGGAAAAATAAGTACAGCATGCTCAAAGTCACGGCCATACCACTTAACGTTGAGGGGTCGGTGTTGCGCACATTTGTCGCCCCAAGGAATCTACTGGTCGTAGATTATAACACACTGCACTACTTCGAATTGACCACGGAAGATAGAGAAAGGTGCTTACTGTTGACAAAGGCGCAGATAGCGTGCTCACCAACGGCTATAAGAAACATGGATACCCAACCAAACTGCATACTAGAAGAAATTTATGAGCGATCTAAGAATAGCACATGTCCAGTGGTAGCCAGGACAATACAGACAGCTCAATGGAGTAAGATGGGTACTCCCAACCTCTGGCTAGTTATCACGCCAGTCACGATACACATATCCATTATTTGCGATGGAAATCGGAGCGAAAGAGTACTGGAACGAGTCACATTCCTGAAGCTTTCACCCAAATGTATCGCCCAAACGAAAAATATTACATTACTCCCCACTAGCAGTGGGGTGGACAGAGCAGTGACGAGTTACCTGAAGTCGCCAATCACTCCCGTGGCCCAACTGGTGGCGAGGACACCCCGCAAGTTTAACACGCCTCTAAACACCTACCTTGACATACCAGGAGGAGAGCTACGTCATGTGAATTATGAATGTTCTTGGGAAAAACACTTTTTTAAAAACTGAACTTCACAATTAAAACTTTTATTTCGACTTACAAAGATTTTAGTTACAACAATAATAATTTAAATTAGACTATATTTTAAATCAGACTGAAAAATATTGATTTTAACATGGTGTTTTTATAATTTATTAATTGCTGATCTTGCTGTTCAATACGTCGCAATTTAGTCCAGAATGTTCAAGCTGTAGCCCCGTGTTGGAATCCACGTGGTGGAACTTACTGGATGGTAGCGGTCATTGTACTGTAACTACTCCATCCCCTGAAGAAGTTTTGTGAGGGACGAACAGAACTGTTGAGTTGGCCTCTTCTGGAGTTTCGTCGCTAGAGTTGGGATTTTGTTATTTGTTTTATACCTGTAACATATATAGAGGCAGATTATTGTAATAAAGATATATAAAGGAGTCATCCAAAAATGATTATGGCTATCGTTCCATAATTTCGGATTAATTCTCTCTAGATGTTCATCTTCCTTAGAGAATTGATGATTCAAATCCTTAATGATTTGAATTTAATCGCTGTTTGAATATCTATGGTCCTTATTTTGGGAAGCATTAGCGGTTGCTCTGGGATGGTTGTCCTTGAATTTATGTAACTCTGGATTGGAGTTTTGAATTTGTATCTGGGCGGAAGATTGATGAGATAAGTTTGGACAGATAAGTTAAGATTAATAAGATAGGACAAGAAAATGAAGGATAAATATAATACACGGAAAAAGGTAATGGCTAAGTCCACTTTGAATTGCTGTGGTCTCTGCGTCGTACTGGGTTTCAATTCTGTCCAATTCTTCTTTTATTGTTAGCAGTTTGGAAAAGTGTATAAAATCGTGTGTACTATGAATCTTTGCTTGTCCCAGGTTGAGGGGAATTATTCCTGGGTTGTCTTTCAGGTTCTTGATTTTCTCTTCCTCTCCCATCGTCAGGGTGATCCTGTGTGGACGGTTCAGAATTAGTTTTTGATTTAGGTTGATGTTTGATGTTTTTCTTGTGAACTGTAGCTTTTGATGTGTTTACAGTCACTTCGTTATTTCTTTTTATATGTTTTGCGGAATATCGCGGAAGTAATTTATTTCTGGTAACTGTTTTCCGTGTATAGATTTTTGTACTTGGTTTATACGTAATAGGGTCTTGTCTCGATTTATTTCTATTTTCGATGACTTTATTTTTATTCTCTTGTATTTGCTGGTTTACTTCCTTGTATAATTCCTTTGTTATCTCTCTATGATTTTGGATATAATTGTTTAGTATTACTTTCTGTATGTCAACGTCAAAGGGATCTTTTGCGTCGATATGTCCGTTTAATATGTCGATGGGTCTTAACTTCGTTGCTGAATGTATGGAATTATTGTACCCAATTATAGCGTATAGCATTTGTTCTTTAATCGAGAGCTTTGCTTTGGTGTTCCTTAGGATTCGAAGATGTTCGATTAACGTAGAATGAAATCTCTCAATCATCCCGTTGGATTGCGGATTCTCTGGTGTTGTATAGTGGATTGAGATTTTATGAGAGTCTACAAATTCTTGTATTACTCCATTTTTAAATTCCGTACCATTATCGGCTACTATCATTGTTGGGAGTCCATGATGTGTTATAAAAATCAATAGGGCGTTGAGTACATTGAGTGCATTTCCTCTATTTATTGGGTAGGCTTGCCCATACTTCGAAAATGCGTCTATTATGGTTAGAAACTTCTGTCCATCAGCCTGGAATAAATCAATGTGAACTATTTCCAGTGGTTTAGTGGGAGTTGGTGTAACCATAAATTTTGGTTTGGCAGGAAGTCTGTCGTATTTATTTTCTTGACATATATCGCAAAAGTTTATGATATCTTCTATGTCCTTCTTCATATTAGGCCAGTAATATCGTTTCCTTATTTGACTTTCTGTTTCAGCTATTCCTCTATGGTTCGTTTTTCCTTCATGATAGTTTTTTATAATCTCTTTTTGTTGTTCTTCTAGGTTAACATCTTCTAATAAAAGATTGCACTTTACTAAGTCATATGCGTTGTTTTTAAAAGTTTTCCTGATAATTTCGCAAATTTCTGCAAAAATTTCTTCTTCTGCTTCAAATAAAATTGCATATTTCTTTTTCGGGTTGAGGTGTTCCTTAAAAATTTTTATGGTATCAGCTTTTAACTGATCTTTCGACAGCTGGATATGATAACGTCTTTTATTCGGAAAGGTTTGTATAATTGCTGGAGGTCGTGGATTGTAGTTGACGATTTTGACTATAATTTGGTTATTGTAGAAGTTAAGTGGTTTTTCTGAAATAGGTATACCAAGAATTGGGTTTTCTACTGCTGTATGTATTGTTTCATTTCCGTCTTCGTCCATGTTTTGATCTTCGTTTTCAACAGTATCTTCTGGGATGTTTTCTGGAATTAATTCTGTTGCTTTTTCTTCTACAATCTCGTCGATTATTCGATCTGCATCTGGATTATTAGTCGTTGACCATCCATCGTCTTCCATGTCTACTAAATCATCAAAGACTTCCTTAATTTGTGAATCGATGTCCTTAGTTTCCTTTGTGTGTATTTCGATTCGAGAGAGTGCGTCCGCATTTGTATTAGCTTTGCCTTTTTTGTAAATTACTTCGTAGTCAAATTCTTCTAATTTTAATCTCCAACGTACTAGTTTGGAGTTGGGTTCCTTTAGGGAGAATAGATATTGCAAAGGACGGTGGTCTGAAAGTATTTTAAATTTTCTTCCAAATAGGTAAGGTCGAAAATACTTAGTTGCCCACACCATTGCTAACATTTCCTTTTCTATTGTTGAGTACTTGGTTTCGGTTTCATTTAGTGTCCTGGAAGCAAAGGCGATTGGTTTATCACTGCCAACTGGTCCTTGGGAAAGTACTGCACCGATAACGAAGTTACTGGCATCTGTTGTGAGGTTAAACGGTTTGGAAAAATCTGGATATTGCAATAATGGCTCATTCATTAATAATTTCCTGCACGTTTCAAAGCATTCTACGAATTCGGGTGTATGTTCGATCTTTGCATCCTTTTTTAAGCATCTTGTTAGAGGTTTTGTGATTTTTGCGAAGTCTCGAATAAACTTCCTGTAATATCCCAGTAGTCCAAGAAATGCTCTTATTTCTTTCGCTGTTTTCGGTATTGGATATTTTTCTATTGCTTCAATTTTCGCTGGATTCGGTTTTATGCCTTCTTGTGTGACTACGTGTCCTAGAAAATTAACTTGCTTTTTTAAGAATTCGCATTTGTCGACTTGGATTTTTAGTCGGGCTTCTCTTAGTCGTTGAAATACTTTTGTGAGATTTACTATGTGTTCCTGTAGTGATGTTGAATATACTATTACGTCGTCCATATAGACGAGGCATATTTCTCCTTGAAGTCCCTTCAATACGTTGTCCATCATACGTTGGAACGTGGACGGAGCGTTCTTAAGTCCAAAAGGCATTCTTAAATATTCATAGTGTCCATTTTCCACATTAAATGCTGTTTTGGGAATGTCTTCTTCGGCCATCTCGATTTGGTGAAATCCGCTTGCTAAGTCGAGGGTCGTAAAATATTGACATCTTCCCAATTTGTCCAAAATATCGCTAATGTGAGGAATTCTGTATCGGTCGTCAATTGTCTTCTCGTTGACCTTTCTATAATCTACCACTATTCTCCACTTTATTTTACCGGATGAATCTGGTTTCTTTGCCACGACCCAAATAGGCGAGGACCATGGCGATTGACTTGGTCGAATGATCCCTTGCTCTAACATTGAAGAGATTTGTTTCTTTACTTCTTCCTTGTGCACATACGGATACCGGTATGATTTCGTCTATACAGGCTCTTCATCCTTGGTTCTGATGTGGTGTTTAACTTCGTTAGTAAAGCTGAGAGGAGTGTCTGGTTGGTGAAATATATCGGAGAATTTTCGGCATAGGTGGCGAACTTGTTCCTCTTCTTCTTCGTTAAGATGTTCGGTTTTAATTAAGTCGTCGATATCTTGTCTGTAGTCTGGTCCGGAGGTTGTTTCCATGGAATATATATGGAAATCTTGAATGTCTATTTTATTTCTTTCGAGTGGTTCCATAAGAGAAAGATGAATGGGTTCTGACGTGAAGTTGGCAATTTCGGTCCAAGCGAGGTGGTTCTCGGCGTTAGTAAGGGCTTCTCGTACTACGACGCCTTGTACTTTTTGGGTAGGAATAATGATGGTTCCTTTTTCTTCTTTAACAGGAATTTTTACTTGGCTAATAGAATTTGCTTCCAAATGAATGGAATAAAATTGTGTTTTATTTGTTTCGTAATATTTAATGGGGATTGTAGAATCTTTTGTAACTAGAAGCGATTTAGGGAAGTTTAATTGGGCTTCGAAGAGTTTTAGATTGTCGAGGCCAATAAGACCATCGAAAGTTTTGTGAAACTTAAAGAGGTAAAATTTCATTTTGCTGTCAGAATTAAATTCTGAAAATGATGGAATTTCGGCACAATATTTTTGGGAATAGTTTTGAAAAATTGATGTGACGACAAAGGGTTCATGTTTTATGTAACTTGGAAAATATGAAGAAGCTATTTCTGGGTTAAGAAATGACTTTGTGGATCCTGTATCGATTAAAAGTCGTAAAGAAGGCTTAGAGATTTCGATGTAGGGTAGCTCCTTCTTGTCGGGAAATGAATGAAGTTCAATTACGTTCCGATTGCTTCTGGTGGGTCCTCTCGAAAATTTACGTTTTCTTCGTATTCGGTTGGTTGATTTTCGTATGTATCTTATAGAAAATTGTCGTATTCAGGTTCGTAGTAATCATTGTAGTTGGCATTCTCTTCTTGCTCATCTCCGTGGCATTGTATATTGTAAAGTTCTTCTACGGTGAATTTTGGCTGTGCCCGGTAATTTGGTGTAAAATTTTGACGGCCTCTGGTTGTGGTTTCTGATATTCCACTCATAGGTGTTGGTCTAGACTGCTTTGACTGTCCGGGTTTGGGTGCCCATACATTTGACTGGTTCTGGGTCCTGAATGCTGGAGGGTTTGAATTTTGTCTAAATTGATCGAAGTTTTGTTGCCGATGTGGTTGCTGAAACTGATTCTGCGGATAGAATTGTCTCATTGGTTGCTGCCATCGTGGAGGTGCAAAATTTGTCTGTTGGTACAATGGTTTCTGGATCTGTACAGGCATCTGCTGTCTCTGAGGTCGGCGTTCTTGATAATTTTCGCTTCTTCCTGATGTTGAAGGTTGACTTATTTGATTTTTTTGAAGATATCGAACATTATTTTCTTCCTGTACGTACTGTATTGCCGTGGCTAAACTTCCTGGTCTCATTGCTCTGATAACAGAGCCCATCGGTTCTCGTAGGCCTGCTAAGAATGTTGTAAGAGCTTGTTGACGGAAGAATTCTTGTTTGCTCCTTTTAATATCGGCATTTATCGTATGTAATTCTAGGTAATTATTAATACAGCTTAAAAGTCCCATGATTTTTTCATAAAAATGCATAATAGATTCTGTTGAGCCTTGTCTTAAATTTACTAGATCCCTTGTAAGCGAATTTTCGTCTCTCTGGTCTCCGAAATTTTGAATTAATGCGTTTTTTATTTCGTCCCAACTTTCGCATCCATATACAGATATAACTTCCTTGGCTCTACCTGTTAATTTACTGATAATACCATGAAGCAAAAATTTGTTTTGTATATTAGCTGCATTAAGTCTGTCATAATAATGGTTTAGAAGTATTGTAGAAACTTTAACCCGGCAACTGTGTTGTGGGGTAAAAATCACCCACGTCGTTCATTAGCGCTTGTTAAAATAGTGGCAACATCGCCAGATTCATCTGGCGCCACGAGTACCTTCTCATAATATAACAGATCTTGTATTGCATCATAAATTTCAGTATATAAATAAGATTTGAACGAGTGGTGTCGCGTTCTTTGGACTTTTGGGTGATTTTAACCCCACCACACAGTTGAAGTGCAGTAATATTTAGTCTTTGGGTAATTTTAACCCCACAACACCGGTTAATTATTAACAGGTAAGTTCTTATACTAGTACAATTTATCTTTATTTTTTTAAAAGAAACATAATGTAATTGGTAGGAATATTGAAAATTGATTAGATATTTTTAATTTCAGACATATAGAAATATGTGTAGTTGGGAGAAAGAACAAGAAGCTCTCTTGAAGCTTTGGCAAGATGAATTAACTGGATCAGAGTTAGGATTAAAAAGCGAATCTGAAAATGAAAGTCAGCAGGTTAGCCTTCGTCCCAGTGAGGATGTTTTAGAAAACCAACTTCAATCAGTGGAAAATTGTCAGCCTGGAAGTTCTAATCAGAAAAATCAATCATCGTCGAAAGATTTCTCTCAAGACAACAATAAGTTTGAAGATAATAAAGTAAGGCAATCTAAGTTTTTTATCGGACGGGATGGGAAAACAAAATGGGCAAAGAACTGTCCTAATAAATCGGTTAGAACACGACAAGAAAATTTAATAACTTTACTTCCCGGTGTTCGAAATAATGCAAAATATTGCAAGTCGCCCATTTCTTGCTGGGAATTATTCATGGATAATATTATTGTGGAAGATATTGTCCACTGCACTAATAAAAAAATCAGTTTAGTCGCTCAGAATTATAATGACCAACATAAATATATCACCAAGTCTACGGACGCAGAAGAAATTCGTGCAGTTTTCGGATTATTATATCTATCAGGCGTTTATAAAGCCAACAGGTTAAATCTGGAGGATCTGTGGGCCACAGATGGAACAGGAATTAACATTTTCAGGCTAACAATGTCCCTGCAAAGATTTATATTACTTTTAAAATGCCTACGATTCGATAATGTCGAAAATAGAGAAGAACGAAAAAGAGTAGATAAACTGGCAGCTATACGAGCTGTTTTTGATCGATTTGTATCCAATTGTCAACAATATTTTATTCCTAGTCAATACTTGAGGATCGATGAAAAATTAGAATCTTTTCGGGGACGTTGTTCCTTTCGGCAATATATCCCCAATAAGCCGTCCAAATATGGAATTAAAATATTTGCCTTAGTGGATGCCAAAACACTTTTTAAATTTAGAGGTATATGTTGGCTCACAGCCTGAAGGACCTTTTCAATTTAGTAATAGACCGTTTGATGTAGTAAACAGGCTTGTAAATCTAATCCGTGGTACTAACCGCAACATTACATTCGACAACTGGTTTACCAGCATACCGCTAATGGAACATTTGCTTAATTAACATCGGTTAACATCTGTTGGAACTATTCGTAAAAACAAGAGGGAAATACCGACAATCTTTTTGAATTCCAAAAACAGAGCTGAAAACCACACAATTTTCGGATTTAACAAAGACATTTCTTTGGTGTCCTTTGTCCCAAAAAAAATAAAATAGTGTTAGTAGCTTCTTCACTTCATCATGATACAGAATTTGACAACAAATCAAATAAACCTGAGATTATAGACTTTTATAATCACACAAAAGGTGGCGTAGATGTGGTTGACGAAATGTCTGCGTTATATAATGTGTCTCGTAATAGCAAGCGATGGCCTCTAACAATTTTTTTTCACTGCATAATAATGCAGGAATAAATAGTTATGTTATTTATCAACATAACAAGCCAACTGAAAAACTAAAACGCAGATTTTCTTTAAAAGAGCTTGGTTTGGCACTAATTAAACCATATATTGAAAAAAGAGCTAACAATCAAAAAATACCATCAGACATAAGAGCCAAACTAAAAAGAAATGATGGCGGAGAGGACTCCCAAGGGCCTCCAAATAAGAAGCAACGAACAACATCCAGATGTGGAGTGTGTCCCCGTGAAAAGGACAGAAAGTGCCAAAAAAAATGTGTGAAATGTGACATTTTTCTTTGTCTTGAACATTGTGTATATTTTTGTTCTAAATGTGCACATAATTGTTAATTATGCTATTTAAACAAAAGTTCCTAGTTACTTTTTATAAAATTTGTATTTTTTTTTATTCTATATCTCTAATAAAAATTTTGGTAACAAAAATTGTGGTAGCGGTTTAAATATAAACTAAATTTTAGTATATTTTTTAAATCGTTGAATTTTTAACGGAAATTTTTTAAATGATTTATCTTTGAAAAATATTATATAACAATATAACCATGATTTAAAATCTTAAGGTTGCATGTAAAAATAAAATATTTTCTCAATTTTATAAATAAAAAAAATGGGGTGATAATTACCCCAACACACAGCTCCTGTCAGAAAATTTCACCACACAGTCGCCGGGTTAATAAATTCGTGTAATTCATTTGGATTTCCGTCAAAATTTGGAAGAATGCATAAATTTTTAACGTCAAATTGTGGAACTGCCATATTTTAAAAATTTTCAATATAATATATAGTCAATAGTCAAATAGGTATAGTAATTTTCAATAATTAATATATAAATATATCACTTTTAATCTACTTATTTTCTATCTATTAATCTTTATGTTTATTAATATATAGTATTTATTAAGCTATTCAATTTTGTCTAAATCTGACTCTAAAGTCAATCTAAGGACTTAGAGGAGATATTTTTAAATTACTTTAATCTTTGTGTTAATCTATTCAATCTTTGTTTTATTTATCTTCTAATTTAGCTCTGATTCAATCTAAGGACTCAGAGGAGTCTGATTTATTAAGAATTCTTTCAAAATCTAATCTTCTTAATTCTAAGTAATAATAAAATCGCTTACAGGATAAAGACGATGCCGATGTGCATTCCTTTGCTCCTGAAGGCTTCTTCTAACTTCTAATTCTCTAATTCCCTCGGGTGAACTCTGCAGACGGTTTCCCTGGGGCTGGTTCTTGGAACAGTGGACAAACACTTGAAAGTGACGAGGATCTATAAAGACTCTTCCACTTCTGTACTGACTCTGCGCCAATTATGAATGTTCTTGGGAAAAACACTTTTTTAAAAACTGAACTTCACAATTAAAACTTTTATTTCGACTTACAAAGATTTTAGTTACAACAATAATAATTTAAATCAGACTATATTTTAAATCAGACTGAAAAATATTGATTTTAACATGGTGTTTTTATAATTTATTAATTGCTGATCTTGCTGTTTAATACGTCGCAATTTAGTCCAGAATGTTCAAGCTGTAGCCCCGTGTTGGAATCCACGTGGTGGAACTTACTGGATGGTAGCGGTCATTGTACTGTAACTTGTGTTACTTGAGGAGGAGAGTCTGGAACAAGAAATGACGCATACGCAGTGGCGATCGATTCACGAATCTAATTGGCATTATTTTGTGGCCACCGGGATCATTACTATAATGGTAATAATTGGGATACTCACGTTATAGAAGTACCGTCCTGTTGCACGACTATGTCGTTCAGGGAATCCACAAACTCAGACTAACGAACAGGAAGTACCTGTATTAGTTAGTAATCGGCACAACAATGTACGGTCGACTTCCCAAGTTGACATCCCACTTTCCACATTTTCATCCAATTGCCCTAATTTTAATCTAGAGATAGAGTCGGACATTGATAGCTAGGGTACGGTTGGAAGATTATTGATTATTCTTAAACTATTTATAATTTATCATGTTTGAATTTTACTATGTTATGTAATACTTATATGTAAACTTTGAGTATTGACACTTGGGCCAGATTGCCCGATTCCGCAGTATGTCCAATATCAAATCTTCAGAATTCATATCCGAAATTGGACAGTATAATTTTATCACCCAGTAGACCGAATGAATCTATTTGTTATTAAATACACACACGTAGTTAATTAGGTTACATACACATTTGGTCAATAATAATTTGGACATCAGTCGAAAGGACTGACAAAGTTAAACAATTTACATAAATTAAATACACATATCACGCTAGGTACGCGAAAAATATTGACCCAAATAGAATTTATATAAAACTAATATCTCTTGACTAGAGAAGCATTCAATCAATATTCACTCAACGAACATATAGTCTTCAACGATCAACTTCATCAGTCTCTACTCAAAGTAATCCCGGGTCTACACCCATAGTGTACGTCTCAACAATAAACTCTGCTACTATTATTTGGTGTTTCCATTACAACAGAACGAACATCTTCACTGAGCCAACGAAGGGAATTTGTTCAGCTTACAGTCAGTAGACATAAGTGAACGCGGTAATAGTAAAAGACAATTAGTGATTTTGCGGACGAAGTGATTGAACAAATGAACAATGGCGGCGTAAATAAACTATAAGTTAGACATAAAAGACCAAGTGATAACTATTTTTACCATTTTTCTTAATTAGAAATAAGACAATGTATATATTTATTATAAGTAGTATAGGTAAACAGAACGTATTTGAGGTTGAAAAATTTCTCTTCTCTCGAAGGAAAAGGGAGAAAGGCAATACAATAATAGGAGAGAATTTTTTTTTAGAAGGGATGGTGTGATATTATTCCTAATATATTAAAATTCATAAATAATGTTATTGCATAACTTGAATTTTTTTAATCAAGTATCGGAGACGTATGTCAAATTTATCGAATACACACCTTGCTTACACATGTTAATGGATCACGTCATAAGGCAAGGGCGTTTAGAAAAACGGTAAAACGGTAAATAATAAATGAAGCACAGTTAAAGATCATATTATATATATATATATATATATATATATATATATATGTATATATATATGTATATATATATATAATATATATGTATATATATATACAGTGTAGGTAAAAGTTTATGGTCGGTATGGACCTTACGTGAGATGGAGTGAGAAACACCTGTTTAAAAAGAGAGAGGTATATATTATACCTGGTTTTTCCACCATTGTAATAGACTCTCGATACAGGTGTATAATCAAGTGTTCATTATTTAGATTTGGTCTAAGTCTAAGTCTGTATTAACTAATGGCAATGTGGAACGGATTGCCTCTTCTAACTCGGTCATTCTTTTTAACATGTAATAGGTGAAGTTCTACCTAGTTTCCACGTCTTGGATTGGCCGTTTAGGAACTTTGTTATGTTGTAATTGATATTTAAAAGCCTTTCTGAAGATAAGGTACTTTTGTTGAAATGTGTTTTTTGCCGAATTGTTGAAAAAAGACTTTTTATTTTATCTATTTGTACACGATAGCATTTAAGTGCGTCCTCTACCAATAAATTTAACGTATGAGCAAAACAATTTAAATGTTTTCATTCCAAAACATATTTAATAGCTTTGATCATATTTAAGGTATTATAAGTTACTGCAAAATGTACTTTTCGTTTTAGACCCCACTGATTAATAATTTCACTAATTTCAAAAGCGATGTTTTCTGAATTATGGTTTCCAGAAAAATGGCAGCAGCCTAATAAAACCGTTTTAAATTCTAAATTTTCGGTTAAATATTGTCCTGTTAATGCGATGTAACTCTCAGTTACTCCAGATGTCCAGAGGTCAGTAGTATTACAGATATTTTCTACTTCTTTATCAACTTGTGATAATTTTGCTAATAATTTGCTCAGTTTTGATATAACATTCCTGAAGTAATGAATAAAGTTTTTCTTGTTGGCAGTTTATATCCAGGAATCCACCCTGCAAACTTGTCTGTCTGATGAAACGAGTCTTTGCACGTGTTTAGTAAATCCATATCTATTCGTGTTTTTTGTTTTAAACTAATATTTTTATTAATGGAAGTATCAATCACCTTCTAAAATGCAGATCAAACGTACATCGAAACCCATTTATTAATCAGAATACCTAGTTATTTTATTTTCAACGTTAACCGATAGCCCGATTGTCCACTGTCCCGAAAGAGTTATTTTTAGTTTTGTAGTAGTCTCTCAGATCAACTAATCGTCATCGTCGACGTAAAGTGTTCGTTGCTCCTCTGTTTACGTCTAGACAAAACGTAGTTTTTTTGAATCAACCATCAACTAGTTAGCTTACCAGTGAGAAACCGTAGATTTGTAAATGACAAATAATGATTTAAAATGCAGGGATTTTCTGATAAAAATGAAGGTAAAAAAAAACAAAAGAAAGAGTTAAGAAGCTGGTTATTTCTATAAAAAAAGAAAAAGGAAATTGTACTATTGAAAATCAACCAGTACAAGAAAAAGAAACTGATACAGATGACTTAAGTCTATGGTGTATTTTTGATGAATTGGACATGACTCATCTAAACATACACCTGTATCGAGAGATATAAAAGAAATCGACATGTATTTGTCTGATGATATATTACCCACAAAAAAAATTCGAACGGAGATTGGAACTGTCCATTACAGTTGTGGAAAAACCATCGCCATTTGTATCCTAACTTAACCACTATATTCATAAAATATTGTAGTATTGTAACAGAATATGTTCCTTGTGAACACATGTTTAAAATCTGGTTTAATTTTAAATAAAAGAAGAACACGGTTAGAAAGGAAAGTGGAAAACTTATGTTTTTAAATGTCAATTTAGACGATTCGCGATTTAATAATGTGTAATGTAAATGTAAGTAGTACTATTTGTATATTTAAAATGTCAACGACCCACCTCTAGTTTCTGAGGTATATTAGGATCGGAACCAGATATGTAAAATATCTCGGATCGGAACTAATCGTCTCACTAATGGGCAATGGGCGTCAATAAGAAATATAGAGGGGAGACCAAGGGGAAATATGATTGTTATCTTTGTCTATTCTCTGAAAATATGATTTTATATCTGTGTTAGATATCCTGTTAAATTTTATCATACCGACCATAAACTTTTACCTACACTGTATATATATATATATATATATATATATATATATATATATATATATATATATATATATATATATATTGTGACGATTAGGGTTTATAGAAAATAATTTATAAGTTATATACTACATAATATTAGATATTTGGTTGTTTTAAATAAGTTATATACTAGAGAATTTAATAAAAATATATTTATGTGAGGGCATTTTTAATAAATTAGCATAATAATTGTAAAAAGTTGTATTTTAATATTGTAAATATATATAAGTGAGCCATGTGCTTAGGCAACCAAAAATACTCTCGGAGATTGACAGATATTTATACTCTGAAGTGACGTTTAAAAATATTTACAAATATAAAGTGGGTTATATAATATATTGTTTGAAATGTGTATTTTATTAAATTAGAATGTTAAGTTACTAATTTAATTATATATTCTGATCTGAAAAGCCTAAATGTAAACAAAATTATTAATAGAAAAGAATGGAATTCTCTGGATCTCCGGAGATGGCCATGTTTGCGAAATGGTTTGTTCCAGAAAATTCAGACAAGTATTAAATAGAACAAATTGGAACATGATATCTTACGAGATGGTTCTAGAATGTCCAAAAGATATAAATACCCGTGATTTGGATTCAAGATGGCAGTTTTTGAAAGTTTTTAGTCAGAAAAGTTTTAGATAGTGCAGTCAGAAGAGTTTTGGCAGTTTTTAGCAGTTTTATCATGAAAGTTAGTTAGAAGATAGATACATTTACTTAGTGAAGTCAATTGTTCAGAAGTTTTTGAAAGTTTTTAGTCAGAAAAGTTTTAGATAGTGCAGTCAGAAGAGTTTTAAGAAGTTTTTGGGCAGTTTTAGATGTTTTTAGTCAGAAGTCAGGCCAGTTTATTATGAAAGTTAAGTAGACACATTTAGTGAAGTAATATTGTTCAGAATTTTCAAGAAGTCAGTCAGAAAAGTTTAGTAAGAAATATGAAAGTTAGCTGGAGTCAGTGAATCAGGTACAAATAGTCAAATTGTTTAATATAGTGAGTTAAAAGAAGATTAAAAATTATGCATATATTTAATGCACATTTATAATTATACACAAATAATTATTGAAGATTAAAAAAAAAGTATATTGGAAGAAATTAAATTATATTATGGTTGGAGATTAGTATAAATCAACTTATAATAATTGGATATTGCTATATTGAAAAGAAGAATAAATATAAATGCTGTTTGCTGGTTTGGTTGGTGGTGTATAAATGCTGATGAAGAAAACTATATCTTAAATTGGTAGAAGCTGATAATTGCAAAAAGTAATTTCACAAAAAAACAAGGATAACTGAAGTACGAAGACATTCAGTGGTGATTAGAATCTATATACTTAGTGGAAAATAGTTCATTTAGGCATTCAGTGAAAGAAAGGTACAAAATTTTGTTAATATAATTTAGTTAGTGTCATAACAATTTCAATTTTGAAGATAGTTTGTTTAAATTTTAGATTGTCTATAGAATTTAATTAGTTTTATAAGAATATCAGTTTAAAGATAGTTTATTTTAAATTTACATTGGCTAGGTTAGATATATATGTGTGTTTCATAATAGTTATAATAAAGATAATTTAAAAAAGTACTTACAAGCTAATTCTTTGAGAACCGCGATAAAAACCCTATATATTATTAAAAATACTCATTGCTCATAATTCAAACAAAAAAAACACATCATAACAATTTGGCACCCAACGCGGTGGCTCTCTATTTAAAAGAATTAGTTTGGGAAGATAAGTGCTCTCATATAATTAAATTAATTATCAGTAGAAAGGAAAAATTATAGATTTTATTTTTAATTATATTTGAACAAGTAAAGTCTCAAAATGTCTCAAGGAAAGAAAGGTATAAGAAGCAAAAAGAATGAAGAAGATGTGGAAGTAGAAACACAACCTATACAAGAGGAGAGTTTAGTTCAAGTTCCACAAGATACTGCAGAAATGAATCCAGAAAGAGAGGAAAATGTCAATATGGCAGCTTTGATGTCATTAATGATGCAGATGAACAAGACAATGGAAGAGAATTCAAAAGAAGTCAAAGAAGACATGAAAAAAATGGAACAGAAATTGGAAGAGAATTATAGAAAATTAGAAAAGAAAATAGAAGATAATAATAATAAAATTGTAAAACAAATGGATAAAAAACTTGAAGCTGCAGAGAAAAAAGTAGCAAATGAAATAAAAAGTATACGGAATGACTACAAGAAAAGGATAAACAATGAGAGGACAGAAGTAAAGAGGATTATTCAAGATAATAAGATAGATATAGAACAGAAAATAGAGTTACAGAAATGTAACTTAGAAGTAAAAATTAACGAAGACAGGAGAAACACAGAAGAAAAATTAGACGATATACAACAAAATCTCCAAATAAATTGTAATCAAATAAGAAATGTGGAACAGAGAATAGATGATATTTCACAAATGAGAGACATAGGGAGACCTTACTTAAATTTAACAAATGAGACTGGGATTAAATTCTCTGGTAATATAAAAAATTTGCATCCTAGAGTATACATAAATAGTTTAAAACATAAATTAAGATTTGTGAATAATATTAATGATATTAAAGATTATATTAGAGTGACATTAAATGACAATGCAGCAACTTGGTTTGCTAGTATTGAAAATGATTTAGATAACTTTCAAACATTTGAAAATAAATTTTTAAATTATTATTGGGGTGAATTAGAGCAAGCAAAGTTTAGAGAAATTCTATATTTTGGAAAGTATAATCAAAATTTAAAATCAAATATGGTAGATTATGCATTGAAATTGATAACAGTTGCAAAATATTTAGAACCACCACTTAGAGAGGATGAAACAGTCTTAAATGTATCTAGACATTTTGATGCTGATGTTGTGCAAACCGTAACTGTACAAAATATTCAAACAATAGATAGTTTTATTAATTTTATTCAAAGAATACAAAGAGGCAATATGACAAGTAATAATAACAACAGAAAAAACAATAATAACTTTCAACAATATAGACAATCATATAACAATAACACTAGGTATGGTGATAATTTACAAAATTTTAATAATACTAACAGTAATCCAAATAGACAGAACTTTAATAATAATACTAGTTATAATAGACAAAATTTTAATAATAATACTAATTATAATAGACAACATTTTAATAACAGTACTAATAATAATAGACAAGATTTTAATAATAGAAGAAATACAGAGCGACCTAACTATAACAGACAGGTAAATTGTGTTCGAAGGAATAGAAGCTGCGAAGACAGGGAACGAAGTAGTACAAGGCAGGAAAATGTGAGTAGAAGTCATAGTAGGGAAAGACATAGGACATCAGATCCAAGTGGTCAGATACAATCTGACAATTCTAATAATCAAAATTTTGTGCAGTAAACTTTCTGAATTACAAGTTAGGCCATTGCCATTATGAAAAACCTTCTGAATTTATTTCTCTAGATGAAGATAAAATTATTGAATCTATTAATTTACTTTATATAAATGCTTTGGCCAAAAATAAAATGATTAAGATTATGATAGATACTGGTTCAGAAAGTACTTTAGTCTCGGAGAATTTTATTTTTAATACATTAAAACTATCAGATATAATAAAGATTCCAAAAATTAAAATTCTTGGTGCAAATAATAAGAAGTTGGGTGAAATTGATAAACTAGCCAATTTTAAAATTAATATTCTTAATAAAGAAATTAATATGCAAGGATTTATTGTCAAGGATTTATGTGTTGATATATTAATGGGAAATGATGAATTGGAAAAGAAGAAAGTAAAGATAGATTTTGAAGAAAAAATGGTAACTTTGGAAGGGCAAATAATTAAATTTATGCAGAAAGATGAGGTAGAAGAAGGAATAAGAGTTGATAGGATATTATTAAAAGAAAATAATGATGTTTATGAAGAAGAAATGTATTTTGATGATAGGGAAATGTCCCAGAAGAATGTAAAGAATAATTATTGTAGTGAATATTTAAGGAATGGAAATTTTAAGCAGATGGATGCCTACGAGGCGGAGTGCGTAAAATTGGAAGCAAGGAATAATGAGTACATAATGAAGAATAATTTTATTTGTAAAGAAGAAGATATAATGAAAGTTTTAAATTGCCCTGAAGAATATAAATCAATAGTCATTTCCATATTGCAGCAACACAGGGGACTTGTCAATAAAGAAAATAGAATTGCACAAAATTATATCCATAGTATAAAAGTTAAAGAAGAAAAAGATTTTAAAACAAAATCATACCCAATACCATATAAATACAGAGAAGAAGTAAACAAAACAATTAATAATATGTTAGAAGATGGGATCATTGAGAAGGCAGACACACGTTTTATTAACCCCATAGTAGTAGTACGAAAAAGATCAGGTGAAATCAGGTTATGTTTGGATGCAAGGAATATTAACAAGATTACTGAAAAGCAATTTGAAGCACCAATGAGTATAGATGGAATATTAGGAAGAATTACAGGAATGTCATTTTTCACTAAAATCGATTTACAGCATAGTTTCTGGTTAATACCTCTAGAAAGAAAAAGTAGACAGTATACAGGATTTCAGATAGATGGAGTAGTATATCAATTCAAAGTAGTACCATTTGGACTTCAATCATCTTGCAGTGCTCTATGTAGATGTCTTCATGATATTTTGGATCAATATGAACATTTTGTAATTCACTACATTGATGATATATTAATTTTTTCTAAAACGGCTGAAGATCATGAGAAACACCTAAAAATTATAATAAATAGATTAGACAAAGTTGGACTAAAAATAAATCAAGAAAAATGTACATTTTTTCAAAAAGAAGTCATATATCTAGGTTATAAACTTAATACTAAGGGAATCGAAATGGATCCAGAACGGACACAAGTCATTCAGGAATATAAAACACCACACAATTTAAGAACTTTAAGAGGATTTATTGGAATAATTAATTATTATAAAAGGATGATACCAGATCTAAGTATAAAAGAAATTCCATTACTTGAACTACTGAGAAAAGGTGTAAAATGGAGATGGGATCAGAGAAGACAACTAGCATTCCAAGAAATTAAAAACATTTTTCTGTCAAATTTGAAAATATACTATCCTGACTACACACAGCCATTCATATTAAGAACAGATGCATCAATAGAGAGATTATCAGGGGTATTATTACAAATACATGATGGGGTCGAATACCCAATACAATTCATTTCAAGAATTACAAAGCCACATGAAAAGGGTTACTCAGTTTCAGAATTAGAACTAGCAAGTATAATACACTGTGTCACAAAATTAAGATTTTATTTGTTGGGTAATGAATTTACAATAGAAACAGATCACCAAGCTTTAACATCTATATTAAATAACAAATATGGAAACAGTAGAATACATCGGTGGAGTCTAATACTTAGTGAATACTGCTTTGAAATCAAATACATTTCTGGAAAATCCAATATAGTGGCAGATGCTTTATCAAGGTTAGAAAATACACCACAAAAAGGGCAGCGAACAATAAAAATTGGATTAAATCAATTAGTAGAAAGTACTGGATTATATTCTAAAGAAGAAATTATAAGAGATCAGATCAATTTGAGTGAAAAACAAAAAGTCCTTAGGAAAGATGGGGTATATTATAAAATAATAAATGGCATAGAAGTATATGTAATAACTAGAACTTTAGCAAAGAAAATATTGAAAAATTTACATAACAATTATATGCATATTGGTTCAAGAAAGCTATGGATGCTATTTAGGGACAATTATTTTGCAAAGAATGACATAAGTATAGCAAAGGAAATTACTACCCAATGCCCAATATGTCAACTAAACAAAGAAAAGAATTTCAAAAACCAGAACACATATAAATCTAATGTTGTATATGAAAAACTAAATACAGTTTCCATGGATTTTATTTCAAATTTAGTTCTCAGTCCTACAGGAAAAAAGCATATACTAGTGATAGTTGATTTATATACAAAATTTATTAAACTATATCCCTGCTCTAGAACAAATGTTTAAACATTAAAATTATATATTAATCAATTTTTCGAAGAAATAGGACCATTTAGAAATTGCATAATAGATAATGCTACATATTTTAACAACCAAAAATTTCGGACATTTTGTGAGAAAAAGGGAATCAACATTCATTTTACAAGTATCAGACATCCTCAGGCAAATCCTGCAGAAAGATATATTAAAGAAGTTATAAAATATTTAAGGATACTGTGCCAAAATCAACACGAAACTTGGCAGCAACATATACCACAAGTAGAGTATTTTTTAAATAATACACATAATTTGAATACAGAAGAAGTACCAGAATATTTAATGTTTGGCCATATAGGAAACAGAAAGTGGATTAGTGAATATAATCAGGATATATTAGAACAAGTAATGCAGAAAGTGAATAACCGAATTAGGAGGAAAGCTGAAAAATATATCAGAAGACAAAATCGAAATATAAAAAAACCAATCACATTTCAAAAAGGAGACCTAGTGTTAATTCGTTCACTTAGAAAAAGTAATGTTAAAGAAAATCGTTGTAAGAAATTACAACCAATGTTTGAAGGTCCATATACAATTGAAAATCAGAATGGACTAAATAGTTATGTGTTAATAGATGCAGAGAACAGACTAAGAGGCATATTTCATATCAACGACATTTTTCAATATCATGAAGAGATTGAATAATGATTTCTATACCTTTAACACAAATATAATAACACTAATAACTTACTGATATATCCATTTTATTCAATAGACTTGATTTGTTAAATGGTAGATGGTAGATTTCATTATTTTGAATCAATTTGACATCATACTTGTTGAATTTTGTATATATGGAAATTAGTTTGATACCCTAAAAATCATAATTTGGGGTTCGATACTATAATTGCTATAAAAATGTCTTTCTAATATAATAAAGTGGAAAAACTTACCAATTTATATTGATGAAAGTTATTTTGAATGGAAATAATTCCTAGAATTTGTCTATAAATAAACAGAACACCATATCTATTATATTTTTAATTAAGGTTATATTTATTCTCTGATATCGCATCCATTGCTCCATTTGACATGACAGTTTGACCATAGAATAGCCGAACTGTGATCCGTTGTTCTCTGTTTTGACATAGACAGCGAACAGGGATGTATTTAACACATTTTAAATAAATAAAAAAAAAATTTGATTTATTAAATTTAATAAGGTATGAGAAAATTAATATTTAAAAAAATAATAAGTAAATTATTTATTTTAAATATTATTTTTGGGGTATTGTGACGATTAGGGTTTATAGAAAATAATTTATAAGTTATATACTACATAATATTAGATATTTGGTTGTTTTAAATAAGTTATATACTAGAGAATTTAATAAAAATATATTTATGTGAGGGCATTTTTAATAAATTAGCATAATAATTGTAAAAAGTTGTATTTTAATATTGTAAATATATATAAGTGAGCCATGTGCTTAGGCAACCAAAAATACTCTCGGAGATTGACAGATATTTATACTCTGAAGTGACGTTTAAAAATATTTACAAATATAAAGTGGGTTATATAATATATTGTTTGAAATGTGTATTTTATTAAATTAGAATGTTAAGTTACTAATTTAATTATATATTCTGATCTGAAAAGCCTAAATGTAAACAAAATTATTAATAGAAAAGAATGGAATTCTCTGGATCTCCGGAGATGGCCATGTTTGCGAAATGGTTTGTTCCAGAAAATTCAGACAAGTATTAAATAGAACAAATTGGAACATGATATCTTACGAGATGGTTCTAGAATGTCCAAAAGATATAAATACCCGTGATTTGGATTCAAGATGGCAGTTTTTGAAAGTTTTTAGTCAGAAAAGTTTTAGATAGTGCAGTCAGAAGAGTTTTGGCAGTTTTTAGCAGTTTTATCATGAAAGTTAGTTAGAAGATAGATACATTTACTTAGTGAAGTCAATTGTTCAGAAGTTTTTGAAAGTTTTTAGTCAGAAAAGTTTTAGATAGTGCAGTCAGAAGAGTTTTAAGAAGTTTTTGGGCAGTTTTAGATGTTTTTAGTCAGAAGTCAGGCCAGTTTATTATGAAAGTTAAGTAGACACATTTAGTGAAGTAATATTGTTCAGAATTTTCAAGAAGTCAGTCAGAAAAGTTTAGTAAGAAATATGAAAGTTAGCTGGAGTCAGTGAATCAGGTACAAATAGTCAAATTGTTTAATATAGTGAGTTAAAAGAAGATTAAAAATTATGCATATATTTAATGCACATTTATAATAATACACAAATAATTATTGAAGATTAAAAAAAAAGTATATTGGAAGAAATTAAATTATATTATGGTTGGAGATTAGTATAAATCAACTTATAATAATTGGATATTGCTATATTGAAAAGAAGAATAAATATAAATGCTGTTTGCTGGTTTGGTTGGTGGTGTATAAATGCTGATGAAGAAAACTATATCTTAAATTGGTAGAAGCTGATAATTGCAAAAAGTAATTTCACAAAAAAACAAGGATAACTGAAGTACGAAGACATTCAGTGGTGATTAGAATCTATATACTTAGTGGAAAATAGTTCATTTAGGCATTCAGTGAAAGAAAGGTACAAAATTTTGTTAATATAATTTAGTTAGTGTCATAACAATTTCAATTTTGAAGATAGTTTGTTTAAATTTTAGATTGTCTATAGAATTTAATTAGTTTTATAAGAATATCAGTTTAAAGATAGTTTATTTTAAATTTACATTGACTAGGTTAGATATATATGTGTGTTTCATAATAGTTATAATAAAGATAATTTAAAAAAGTACTTACAAGCTAATTCTTTGAGAACCGCGATAAAAACCCTATATATTATTAAAAATACTCATTGCTCATAATTCAAACAAAAAAAACACATCATAACAATATATATATATATATATATATATATATATATATATATATATATATATATATATATATATATATATATATATATATATATATATATATATATATATATATATGAATATATAAATAAAATCTGATGAAATAAAAAACATATATTTTATGGCATTGGAGCACAAATTAGTCAAACTTTTCATGAATCAATAGAACGATATTACAGTTATTTCCAATATACCAATAAATAAATTAAATATAAATTGTTTTCTGTCCTCTGGACTCTCGAAATGTGCAAATATTAGTGGATTTTTAAAATATATGGCTTTTATTATATATATATATATATATATATATATATATATATATATATATATATATATATATATATATATATATATATATATATATAAATAACCACCAGTTTATTAGGGCTGCAGTCAGAAGGTTGGCCGAGATGTTAGAAACACTCTTTTGACTTTTTGTCAAGCTTTCGGAATTGTTTTATTTCTTTTTCAAGACACTGAAATATTACAATTTGTCAGTGCAACTTACTAGTCGTTGAGATTATTTAAAATAAACTTTGACACTCAACATTAACAACACAAATATAAAATATAATAATGGACAATACATTCTAAAAATTTTTCTTCTATATAGTAAAACTTAGTTCATTTCATGACATCTTTTGATAGTGTGTTTTAACTCTGATACATAGAGAACAGAAAGAAAAAACAATGTGAAAAAAATGTGATTAGTTGTTCTTGATGTTGTATTTATTTTCAAGATACAAGAGGCCCATATTGGGTAGATTTTTATTTTTAACTATTAAACCTGTCTTAATGGTATGCAACTAGTTATGCATACAAGAATATGATAGGTGAAATATTTATTTTATTTTTGATGTTTTTCTAGTATATAACAATAAATGTTGCTCAATATATCTATGTCAGCCTTTTTATTTATGCACGATGTACTAGATTCTATGTAACACATTTCCAAGAAAACACGTTTTGTATGTTTTTTTTTCTTTTGCTAAAATACAGGAATCCTCGAAGTTGAACTCATGTTTCCAAGTTATTCCATGTTCTGTGAGTGCACATGCATTTATTTTGTTTGTTTTTATGTCACTACGATGTGAGATCACCCTATTGTGAAAATTACGAGATGATTCTCTGATGTATACGTTGTTGCAATTGGCGCACGGTATAGAATAAAAAACGTTCGATGACTCCTGTATGGTGAAAGGATCTTTTGTTTTTGTGTATAACTTCGATACCGTTTTCACATTCTTAGTTCTAATTTTTAAGCCATTAACATTTTTGAAAATGTTCATTAGCTTAGGTGTCGGAAATGGAATGTAGGATAAGGAACCATAAGTTATTTTAGATGGTATTACTGTTGTGTTGTTTGTCAATGTCAATTGTCGGACCTCATTGTTATGAAAATTTTGGTTGTTAGAAAATTGCGAAGGAAAAGAAGAATCCAAAATGAGTTTATTTAAAAGCCCTATGGGGTTGGAGTTCTCTAGTAGTATAGATCTCAACTTTTTTAGTCACTTGTCCCTGTAATCGATGTGTGACAGGTTAGTAACCCTAGCTTTTAAGGCCAAAACCAAATGTGTTTTCATCTTGGATGGATGTTGAGAATGAAAATTGATGAAACGGTTACTAAAACAAGGTTTACGATACCACTCCGTTCTTAGTATGCCATCGCTGCCACGATGGATAAGCATGTCTAAAAAAGGAACCATACTGTTACGATAAATATATGTCATATTATTTTAAGGGATTCCAGAACAAACGGCTGTTTGATATAAATAGCGGAATTATCATTATGTGAGGAGTCTGAAAATATAATCGGGTAAGTGTAAGAATATTGTATATATAAATTAAATAAAGACTTTAATAAACTAAGTGTTAGAATATATTTTATAATAAATAAAGTTAATAAATAAGACTTATAAACTCAGTACAATACCATCTGCCTCTCTCTCTCAACCGTAAACTTTAGGTGTTCACATTGGAAGTTAAATGTGTTTAAAACATCAGTTACTTTGTTTTCAGGGACCGATAAAATCAAATTATCTACATATCGTTTAATAGAAGGTATGTGAAATGGTATATTTTCGTTACCTGTTGTTATAAGTTCATCCAAAACAAAGTTACATAGTATTGGGGATATTTTGCTGCCCATTGGGGTGCCAAATATTTGTTTTAAAAAAATTACCATTGAACAAAAAGATGTTAGAGTCAAATATAAATGTTAACATTCTTATGAAATCATCTAAACTGATCTTGGTATGCGGAGA
This sequence comes from Diabrotica undecimpunctata, assembly GCF_040954645.1. NCBI lineage: Eukaryota > Metazoa > Arthropoda > Insecta > Coleoptera > Chrysomelidae > Diabrotica > Diabrotica undecimpunctata. Next base: position 68,280,725 of record NC_092805.1, read on the forward strand.
GATATAGCATCTAGTGGTAAGTTTGTAAACAGTGACACAACATCTAAACTAATCAATATATAATTATTCGGAACTTTAACGTTGTTAATGAAGTTACTAAACGTGAAAGAATCTCCAATACAGAATTCATTGGATTCGTTGTAGGAAATTGTTAGAATATCTGTAAGGTGTTTAGCAAGTTTACTATTGGGAGCATCAATGGAAGAAACAATAGGCCTCATTGAAATAGTGGGTTTGTGAATTTTAGGCAGTGTATAAAACCTGGGTGCAACTCCATTGTAAATTTTCATAGATGTTGCAACCTCTGTTGTTATGGATTTGGAAGAAGCTAAATTCGAAACCAGTTTGTTTGCCTTTTATTTGAGGGTGCACACTGGACTGTTCTTAAGTTTGATGTAACTTTTTGTGTCATTCAGTAAACTATTACTTTTTTCAATGTAATCATTCTTATACATTGCCACTGTTAAATATTCCTTGTCACTCCTAACAATGTAAATTTCTAGATGTGTTTTAAAAAATTGTTTGCACTCATTGTATATTATGTTTAAAAAATATCCTGCTTTACTTGTTTTATGTAGAAAGTTAGTGATATCATTGGTACTTTGAGATCTCACAATATCCTTTTCTTAAGGTTCTAGACCAGAAATAAGCAACTCGATATCTGAGAAAAGAGAAGACATTTTGAAACCTTTAGCACTAGGAAATAGGCAAAATTTTGGAACTAAAGACAAAAGTTTTTTGACAATATAAGGAAAAGTAATGTCAGTTAGATTTTTGAACCATTTTTCTTGAAATGTTATTTTTGAAAATTGATCTACTTTTATTTTGTTAAATTTTTTAAAGTTGTTATTTCTAATATGGAAAAATACTTTATTATATGTAATTTTTTGTATTCTATAGAATTTTTGTAGTAAAGGAGGAGGTAAATGTTGCTCTAATATATTTTTTAACTGATATAAATTCTTTTCTATGTAAGTAATAACACTTATTGTTACTGAAATTTCTAAGTTTAAGATTTTGGTTTGGATGAACTTATAATAACATGTAAAGAAAATATACCATTTTACATACCTTTTATTAAACGATATGTAGATGATTCGATTTTATCGGTCGCTGCAAACAAAGTAACTGATGTTTTAAACACATTTAACTCCCAATGTGAACACCTAAAGTTTACGGTTGAGAGAGAGGCAGATGGTATGATTCCTTTTTTAGACATGCTTATCCATCGTGGCAGCGATGGCATACTAAGAACGGAGTGGTATCGTAAACCTTGTTTTAGTAACCGTTTCATAAATTTTCATTCTTAACAGCCATCCAAGATGAAACAAATTTGGTTTTGGCCTTAAAAACTAGGGTTACTAACGTGTCACACATCGATTTCAGGGACAGGGGACTAAAACAGTTGAGATCTATACTACTAGAGAACTTCTACCCCATAGGGATTTTAAATAAACTCATTTTTGGTTCTCCTTTTCCTTAGCAATTTTCTAACAACCAACATTTTCATAACAATGAGGTCCGACAATTGACATTGACAAACAACACAACAGTAATACCATCTAAAATAACTTATGGTTCCTTATCCTACATTCCATTTCCGACACCTAAGCTAATGAACATTTTCAAAAATGTTAATGGCTTAAAAATTAGAACTAAGAATGTGAAAACGGTATCGAAGTTATACACAAAAACAAAAGATCCTTTCACCATACAGGAGTCATCGAACGTTTTTTATTCTATACCGTGCGCCAATTGCAACAACGTATACATCAGAGAATCATCTCGTAATTTTCACAATAGGGTGATCTCACATCGTAGTCACATAAAAACAAACAAAATAAATGCATGTGCACTCACAGAACATGCAATAACTCGGAAACATGAGTTCAACTTCGAGGATTCCTGTATTTTAGAAAAAGAAAAGAACCATGCAAAACTTTTTTTCTTGGAAATGTGTTACATAAAATCTAGTACATCGTGCATAAATAAAAAGTCTGACATAGATAAATTGAGCACCATTTATTGGTATATACTAGAAAAACATCAAAAATAAAATAAATATTTCACCTATACATATCCATGTATTCATAACTGGTTGCATACCATTAAGACAGGTTTAATAATTTATTAATTAAAAATAAAAATCTACCCAATATGGGCCTCTTGCCTCTTGAAAATAAATACAATATCAAGAACAACTAATCAGATTTTAATCACATTGTTTTTTCTTTCTGTTCTCTATGTATCAGAGTTAAAACACACTATCAAAATATGTCATGAAATGAACTAATTTTTGCTCACCTGACCAAAAAATTTTTAGAATGTATTGTTCATTATTATATTTTATATTTGTGTTGTTAATGTTGAGTTATTTTAAATAATCTCAACGACTAGTAAGTTGCACTGATAAATTGTGATATTTTGTAAACATTTACACATTTTTTATCTATATTACAGTGTCTTGAACAAGGAATAAAACAATTCCGAAAGCTTGACTAAAAGACAAAAGAGTGTTTCTTTAACATCTTGGCCAACCTTCTGACTGCAGCCCTAATAATAAACTGGTGGTTTTGTTTATATCGACAGTCACGAATATCCTGTATTTCTTATATATATATATATATATATATATATATATATATATATATATATATATATATATATATATATATATATATATATATATATATATATATATGTCCAAAAGTTTGGAATACGTACAAATAATATATCTACGCCTATGGTGGTTTTAAAACTGTTGTTGATGTTCATTCTAGAGCGTTTTTAAATGAAAATGATAAAAAATTTGAATCATTTTTGTGTTTTTTTGAATGATTTTGGTCACATTCAACTGATTAGCGTATTTACACATTATTTCAGTCTTTGTTTAAATTTGAATTGAGCCGTTTAAAAATGCCTAGAAACGTGATATCTCATTTTGACAAATCTAGAGTAATTGCTTTGTTACAACAGGGATTTAGTCAAAATTATATCGCGAATATTGTTGATGTTACTCAGAGTGCTGTATTAAAAATTAAAAAGTAATTCCAAGATACAAATGATGTCAAGGATCGTCCCAGAAGTGGTAGAAGTCGATGTTTAACAGCAGCACAAGACCGGCAAATAACATGAGAGGTCGTAGAAATCGTCTGGAATCTACAATTGGTATATCCAGAGAAATTTCTAGGCTTCAAGGACTGATTATTTCACGGCAAACAATAACACGCAGACTACATGCGGTAAATTTGTATCGTAGAAGATTGCCACGTGTTCCTAAACTAACCTACCAACACAATATAGGAAAGTTGCAATGGGCTAGAGAAATGGTGCATCATGGTCCTAACTGGAATAACGTGATGTTCTCTGCTAAGTCAAAAATTGGCTTGGTATCTGATTCGCGAAGGACACTGGTTTGGAGGGCCCCAGGACGACAAGCCCGACTAGAAACAGCTCAACTGCGTGTCCCATTTGAAGGTGGCAGTATTGTGGTTTGTGGTGGTATTATGAGTGGTACAGTAGGTGATGAATTTGTGTTTATGCATGACAACACACCTCCTCATCGAACAGCAGCAGTACAACATTTTCTGAAAGAAGAAGGAACATCTACATTACAATGGCCTTCGAATTCCCGCGACATGAACGTAATTGAACATGCTTGGGACATTCTCAAAACACGCATCAAGAAGCAAAACAATCCCCCTATTACACTTCGAGAACTAAAAGATCCTGCTCGTGAAGAATGGAAGAGAATTCCGCAAGCCCAGCTCGACCAGTTAATCGGCAGCATGCCAAATCGTCTACAAGCATGCATACAGACTAATGGATGAAATATTAATTATTAGTTTTTTTAAAAATTATTTTTTTCTATACTAATTTATTTTTAAATGTAAGTTGTATATACAACTTTTATTTTGCAATAATTTTTTTGCATATCGTTTATCTAGTTTTGAGATTTATTTAGTATTATTTATTTATTTTGAGGCTCAAATTTTTTTCGGAATTTTTAACAGTATGTATTATTTTTTTGTGGCTTTAACTTCATGTTGAAAAATTCTCCGAGAATATGTGACACTTTTATTACAACCTGAAACAATACAAGATGGTCTACAAGATTAGATGCGATCGAAGCTGTATATAAATATTATGGTAAATTTATGCAAGCTCTACGATCTTTTTACACCTGAAACTAAGAGTGAGGCCGCCGTTTGGAAAACATTGGGAAACTTGAATTCATCGTTTTGAAATATTATTGGCATGCTTTACTGAAAAAGGGTTTTCAAAGAAAATATCTAACAGTAGATTTGGCTACCCGGAGCTTTCAAGGTCTTTTAACGCTCTTAAAGTCTTGCAAAGAGTTTACTCCATCTGAGGCTATTACTGAGGATAAATGCTTAGCAAGCATGAGTAATATGTCTGATGAGCTTCATGTGTCCGATAAAGCTCCGACAAGTACTGAGAATGTATACCAAGTAGCTATGTTAGAGGTTATTGATCAGATGATTATGAACCTTAGTGACAATTGCAGCTTAGTGTCAAGCTGTGTCAAAAGCAGTCTTAAGTTTTATTTAAAAAATAAACTAGTGGAAGGCTACCCTAACAATACTTCGGCACTAAGAAAAAGTATTAAAAAAAATTATTTAAATCATTAAAAACTGCTTGAGAAGTACAATGGAACAGGAGAGACTGTCTAAGTATAATATCAATTGAACACAAATGAGCAGCCTCCTTCAAATTTGACTTCATCAGTATATTTCTCAGCTAAGAAGTCTCGAAGAATAAATTTTTGAGGTACGATACATACAATACAATACAACAACAAGTTTGAGTTACACCGCAAAAAAAGTATTTGTATTAGTCAAATGTATATGTGTCTTAGCAGTGTTTTTCAATATAAGTGTAATGTATGTATAAGTGTATTAATATAAGCGTTTTTTATAAATAAAAATAGTGTTGCCCAAAATAGGTCTTGGTCTTGTTCTTAATATCGCCTAATTTTTTCAAGACCAAGACTGACCGTGCAAGATTTGAGCAAGAACAAGACTAAGCCTATTTTGGCTATTGCGTCTTGCAGTTAGGACTAAGTCTCATAATAGTTCGGGTATATGCTTAGAGACTCTAAGACCCAAAAAACATGTAACAAAAATTTAGAAAATTGGACTTATGAGCATTACGAACAATACCATAAACATACATAGCGAATCAAAATAAGCATTAAAAGAACACTTGACACATATTTGAAACGTACTCAGAGGTTATAATTACAATGTAAAAATAAAATATTTTCCCAGCAGACGACGCACACTTTATACCTAATTCAATTTTTTTGCTTATTATAATTTAGTTAAGAAGAATCTAAATGCCACAAATCTTATTAGCCTAAGACTAAACATCGTTTCTGCTGAGTGTGCGATGAGACCATTTGGTTAAACAAAATTTGCTAAAAGGTCGCGGTTAATATTCAAAAGCAACGTGACAAATTAATAACAGATAATGCCGGCTACCGTGTTAACACAATACCGAAATATTTAAAGTAACGAAGTAACTATATATAATTCTCGATTTGATAATCGGTACTTAGGATATTCGATAGTAACGAATATAAAGTAACGAGTAGTTACTTTTTAGACATTACTAAACTTTAAACTTTAAACTTTTGTCAACGAAACTTGGTGGAAAAAAATATGTTACATTAGCACTAGTCACTGCATCATTCAAGAAACCTAATCGATCTGAAGTGGATAAAAGGCTCATTCTGGGTTTTCAAGCAGCTCAAGACAAAATGCTTAAATAATATAAAAAGAGCAACTGGATTTACTGTATCTCTTTAATGTTAGACTTAAGGTATAAGGCTCAGATTTTTGACATCACATTATGGGAAAGCAAATATAACAGAAAGCCTGCGAAAATTTAATGAACTTTATAAAGAATATAAATCTCAGTGAATAAATTTCTAGAATCACCAAGAAATAAAAAGAAAGTATGAGAATATGATGAAGATGAAGACTTAGTAGACTTTGAGAAACTGAGTCATTAAGGCTTAGTTATTGACGAGTTGGAGGAGTACCTAAGTAAGTCCAGAGCCGCCAGCTCGGAAGATATTTTGGAGTAACAGAGACGCATGAGAGAGAATATCTGACTTTATCGAAGATGCCCCGTGATTTCCTTTCAATACCTGCAACTTCAGTATCTGCTGAGCCATTATTTTCTAAAGCATCATTAGTAATGAGAAAACATAGAAATAGGTTAAGTGATGAGTCAGTCAGATGGTTACTTTGTATTAATTCTTGGTCAAAGAAATAAATATAAAGTAAAAGTACTGTCAAAGCTATTGCGTACTGTTCTGTAATTTAGTTTGTATTGTAATTTATTTTTTATTTAAATAAATGTATCACTCTTTTATCCCATTTCATATAAGGTGAGGGTACACCAATCCCTTTCTAGACAGATAATGTTCTTTAAAATATAGTCATAGTTTTAACCATGTTTTAGCACATGTAAGCTTATTAAATGCACGTTTGTTAAGAAACAGATTGACTCCCGTGGGACATGGTAGATAGGAGTAACTGACTCCACCCGGTGGCAGTTGTTTGGGAATTTGTTAATTTGGTTGGTCCTTATTATAGCTAATTCAAGCTTAAAATACTACTCTGTTACGTTGTTCTAAGATCTAAAGTATTGTTTAATTAATAGCAATAGACTAATAGGTTACCGCAAGCCTTGCAAGACTCTTGCTGTAAGAACAAGACCAAGATCGGGAGCGCAATACCAAGACCAAGAAAAGATCAGGTGTATTGGCGTAAGACCAAGATCAAGACTGTCTAAGTCTCGTCTTGTTTTTGCATTTAGGCAATACTAAATAAAAATTTTAAAGTATACATATGATGTGCCATTTCAACTAAAAATCAATAGCTTACCAAGGTATTATTCTTTGGTGGAAGGGGGAGGAGGTGGCAAACTGATCTTTGCCACCCCGACAAATCTACTAGTGCCGGCCCTGTCAAAAAGATATAGCTCCTTAAAATGTGGTCCCATAATTTTGCGGAGTATTGTGTTTTACTTACCATGTAATTCCTGCTTTTATCAAATAAATAATTAAAACTATACTCCTATAATAAAAAGTTAATATAACTAAATCTGTATTTGACATTTAGGCTACTAGATTTGAAACCTTTTTTCAAAATATCAAAAAAAGTGTATTGTAAAAAGACTTCCTCTCAATTATTTTTATATTATTATCAATTATTATCTAAAATTTTTACACAAAAACTAGTTTATATTATAAATGCAGTTTGGTTTACCTATATAAATAAAGTCCACACATAAAGTCGCAAATAACGTAGATATTGCGAAAATCCAACATTCTCGCAAGGATGTCAAATTTATGTTGCCCAAGGTCCAGAAAACTATAAAAAAGGACCATTAATATAATTAAGTCCGGCATACAGACGAATGAGTAATTGATTTACCATGAAAGACAGCGAAATTGCGGGCACAATTTATAATTCATATATTTAGTCTAGTCTCTCTTGTAATTTGCAATTTATTTAAATCCTTTTTATAGAATAAATTATGTATGTTATTTTGAACAATATCATTACTGTTATTTTCGGATATGAGATTAGGAAGGGCGGAGGGAAAGGGACGAAACGACTAAAACCTTTAAAGAGACTGGCTCAATGGCTAATTTTTTACAGCTTTATTTAGGATACCTCGCACTTCGGTTGTTTTAGGATTTGTCTTTAATATGACATATTATATAATATGTGAGATGGTTTCTAACATTTTGTTTATACATAATATTTCTACATATTGTGTGAAATATTATATTTATTGTCGTGTTTTAAATTTAAGTCTAAGCCATATAATTTAGGGCTAAAAACAAAAAAATATTTATTATTTAAAAAAAGTTTATTTAAAAATGGTGTTCTACAAATCATTTGTTTGAAAATTTAGGAATATTTAAACCAATGTATTAGAGAATAGTATAATTATTGTATAATCAGCTTGGAAAACAGTATTATACCGCTTGTTAGACCTTTGGTAATATATATATATATATATATATATTATATATATATATATATATATATATATATATATATGGAGAGGGATAATGCGAGTGAATAATAAAACCGTATATACGTATTTCTGACTATTGGTCGTCTTCAGTACGGTGCAGCCTAGTTAGAAAAAAAGGAACATATATATATATATATATATATATATATATATATATATATATATATATATATATATATATATATATATATATATATATATATATATGTATATATAAATATATATATATATATATAAATATATATATATATATATATATATATATATATATATATATATATATATATATATATATTATGATCTACTTTGACTCTATTGATGTTTATAGATGTAATCTACTTCAATTAATTAATCAATTAATTATTTCATTAATTAAACAAATCAAAACATAAATAAAATATAAATCTCAGGGCTGAATGATCCTATCAATACCTACTTACTTTTGTGGCTTCAAATATTTCTCAGTGGATTCCTTATAGGGATAGACACAAGAGAATCAAAATAATACACATATGGATTTTAATTAGAAATTATAAAAATCGGTTATTCTATCAAAACGGAAATCGAAATTCAATATTGCAAATTTTATTTATTCCCCTATCTTTATTTCATATAACAATTACAAAAAAAAAAGAATCTTATTTCTTTTTGTCTCCAATTTTTTTTTAAATGAATAACTGTGAATTCCTCTACTTCTGCTTTACAGAATGTTCTCGATGTTCAATTTTCTTGATAGAAAAACAATTTTCATTTATCAATATTATTGTATCAAAAAAGTCAACTACAATGATTTATAATAAAGAAAACTTATTGAAATTTGATGATTTTATAATAGTGAAATATTTAGTTCCATATGTCCTGTTGTATTTAACACGAAAAACAATACATTTATATCATAACAGAAAATGACTGACCTTTGCTGATGATTATAGACTGTCTTCACCCATAACACGTTTCCTTACTTGCTGGTGTTTCGATCAAAGGAAAACTCGTCCACGTCCCCCAAGAATGTCTCTGCTCCTCTGCTAAATTTTGTTCTCCTTTCCTTTCACTGCTTCGTACCGTACTCGTTCCGGCTTTCTCCTGATGCAATCTTTCAAATTTTTGAATCACTTAACACAATACTGGATACTTTAGACTCAAGAATTTATATCATCTCACAACTTGGCCCATTACTCGTTCCACAATTTTTTTGATGATGCTTGTTACTTTTCAAACACAAACCGGCCTTTTCCTTTTTTAGTACGCTGCACTCAAAACTGGACTTATCCTTTCGATCGAACAAAATACACTGCTCCACTCTCCTCATTCATTCTCCGACTTCCAAATCGTTCCCCCCACAATTATTTTCTATCCAATCAAAACCAACTTTCAATCATATCGCATTATTTACCCAAAAACTACCTCTCTCCTTAATCTAAACAACTTTTCAAATTTACGTATCTTTTTGTCTGGAGTTCCAAGAAAGAAATAAAATTCCGTATTCTTATTCTACTTTCTACAATTAATCACATTTTTATCTGTCTTTGAGAATCTTAATACAAAGGTAGATTTTAACTGTCTACTATGTACCGTACGGGCTAATGGGCTTTTTCGAAAACACCTACGATACGCCCATCTAAAAATAATTATACAGTGATGAGTGTCTTACCACCCGGATTTTTAACGTAAGAGATAGAAAACACAGTTACCTTGTGAAATAAAAAGAGATGAAACTCGTAGAGGTGGGAAATAATCGGTAGAAACCTATAATTTACATTACCATTATCGATAGTCTCACACCTTTAGACGTTAGCTTCGAGCTAAATCACCTCGGTCATAATTATTATGTGTGACGTATGTATGACGTATTTCCATTTTTTAATTTCGCATAAAGTAAAAACTGATTGACCACAATAAAGCAAAAATGTGAATAAAATAATTTAATTAATAGTACCTAATTATTTAATCTAAAGTTTTAAATTATTAACCAAGAATAATTTCTACTATGATGTGAGGAGTTTCATACACTCTTGTCACGGAATAATCACAATCCTTCGTGGATTAGTGTGTAACGATCTGGGGGTGCTCTGATCGTTTAACAGTTCGAACCGTGGGAGTGTCAATATTTGCGCATCCACTTCTACGACGTGACTTCGTAGTGGGATTCAGGACGGCTATTTAAGGCGTGTGAATAGCAGAATTAGACAGTCTTGTAGCTAGCGCTCTAGGCTCCCTGACTCGCCGGTGTAGTGAACCAGCGAGACATTCTGGACAGAGATAGTTCCGTATTGAGGATCATACTCTGTCCCTAACCAAGCGGAACCCATCGGTATTGCGTATTGAGCATTACCGTGGATCTGCACAGAACCAACCGGGACAGAGATTTCCGTATTGAGGATCATACTCTGTCCTTAGCCAAGCGGAACCCGTCGGCATTGTGTATTGAACATTGCCGTGGGTCTGCACAGCTAAATATTTTGTTTGCGAGCATATTCGGAGCTTTCGCTGAATTGAAGCGAAAGCGAGTATATTAGTAGTACTAATTAGTTTCTTTTCTTTTATAGACGTTTGCCGGGAAATTCATTCATCGCGGGACCCAGACGGAAACGTAGAATTCATTTTATTTTTGTTTTATAAGTATACAACGTAGAATTCCTTTTTTTTAGTTTTTATTTATTATATATATATACTTAATAGATTTATTTTTATTTCAAACCTGTGTTTTACTGAGTCTGTCGCCCCGAAAGAGCTACCCATCACAAACTGGCGCCCGAGCAAAAATTAATAACATGCCGACAGATAAAGACACAGACTCAGTAACAGGTACGTCGTGGATAAACCGACTTTGCAAAGAGGAATTGCAGAGCGAGGCCGAAAAATACGGCTTAGATCCCAAGGGAACCGTCGACGAATTGAGAACACGACTCAGAACCTATTTTAAAAATCGCGAGGAAGCTACAGGAACAATCCCAAAAGAAAAAACTTCCAAGGGAACAGAATCCGACACACTGGCCCAGGAAATTTCGGGCATCCGAAGACAATTACAGGAATTAACAATAACGAAACAAATGGGGCAACCAGAATTGCTAAATCAAGTACGAAAGTGGAACACACACTTCGACAAGAAACATTCGGATGCGATAGAATTCTTAGAGAGGATAGACGAATTAAGCTTGGCCTACGAGATCGATAAACAAGATCTACTAAGAGCATTACCTGAATTATTAGGAGACCACGCTTTGTTATGGTACAGAAACAATAACAAAAATTGGAAGTCATGGACAGATTTCAGCGAAGATTTTAAAAAAGCTTTCTATCCCAGGGGATATTTGCTACAATTAGAAGAGGAAATCCGAAACAGAAAACAGAGACAGAACGAACCAGTAGATAAATACATCACGGAGATTCAAACATTAATCAGACGAGAAGGCTCTTTTTCCAAAAACCAAGAACTCGAAAGGATATACAAAAATTTGTTACCAGAATATAAGCTTTATGCTCGCCGCCGGGATTTCGGAAACTTAGCCGAATTACAGGATTTAGCCCAAGAATACGAAGCTCTAGAAGACGAAAAGACCCGAGCAAATCAGATTTGCTGTGGAAACTGGAGACGCATGGACCAAGCAGAGTACGATGCGAAAACGGCATGCTTTAGATGCAAGATGCCAGGTCACAGCCGTAAAAACTGCAAAAACCCATGGAAAAAGTTTTGTTCGCGTTGCGGCAGAGAAGGGGTTTACAGCAGCGACTGCTGTTTCAGGCGTCAGGGAAACGAATTACAGACTGGAGAAACAAGGAGTCGTCCCAGTCTGTAAAACAAGATTCGACTCCATTCGTTTTCGCCGTTACACAGCCAGCAAGCAATGACATTCGACTGTTCGCATCACTAAAAATAGGGCAAAGAACATACAGAGCGCTCATCGACACAGGAACTACTAAAAATTACGTCGGGGATAGAATAGCTCAGATATACAAGGGCTCTCTAGATAGCTACAGCGGGAGAACAAGACTAGCAAATGGAGCGTCAATGGAGCTTAACCAGAAGTTGACAATTGAATGCGAGATCGATAAGTTACAAACCCGACAAACATTCATAGTAATGCCAGGGTTGACGGAAGATGCATTAATAGGAGTGGAATTCCTCAGGAACCATTCTATCGAACTTAAATTCGATAAACATACGACCAAACAATACATACAACATCAAGAAGAGACATGTAACACTTTAAAAGACTTCACTCAAAATACGGAGTTAGAAAGGTTCCTAAGAAAAGAACTAAGGGAGTTTGAGAATATATCAGGACCCACCAACTTAATAAGACACGAAATAAAATTGAAGAAAAAGTGCGATCCAGTCAAGCAGCCTTATAGGCGGCACAATCCCGCAATGCTACAGATCATCAACCAAGAAGTGGACAAGATGTTAAAAGAAGGAACCATCGAACCCTCCACAAGTGGTTGGAGTTCACCGATTGTACTAGTTAGGAAAAAGGATAACTCGTACAGATTTTGCATTGACTTTAGAAAAGTCAACGAACTATCAGATAAGGACGCATATCCGTTACCCAGAATATCGGAAATTCTGGATAGACTTAAGGAAGCAAATTTTATATCGACCCTCGATTTGAAACAGGGATATTTTCAAATACCCCTAGAAGAAACAAGCCGCCCAGTGACAGCATTCAGCGTACCCGGAAAAGGCCATTTTCAGTTCAAAACCACCCCATTCGGACTGCATTCCGCAGGAGCCACTTTCCAACGCCTACTGGATAAGGTAATACCTCCCGATATGGAATTCGCGTTTGCCTACTTGGATGATATCGTAGTAATATCTAAAACGCTCCAAGAGCATTTAAATCACCTACATGAAGTTTTCCGAAGACTGAAAGAAGCCAGATTACAGCTGAACTTCGAGAAATGCACGTTTTGCCAGTCAGAACTCAGATACTTAGGACATGTGGTTGGAGCAGAAGGAATAAAAACCGACCCGGAGAAAACCAACGCTATAACCGGACTTACAGCACCGAGAAATGTGCGTCAACTCCGCCGGTTCCTAGGAATAACATCATGGTACCGCCGATTCATAGAGAACTATTCGACAATAGCAGGACCGCTAAACATGCTTCTGAAGAAGAAGATAAGATGGAAATGGACCGATAAGCAGGAAAACGCGTTTGAAGAGCTAAAATCAAAACTTACATCGGCCCCAGTATTAGCATGCCCCGATTTTTCGAAAACATTTTACCTGCAAACAGATGCGTCGAACTGTGGACTTGGAGTTGCACTAACACAGAAATACGACGGCCAGGATAAAGTAATTGCATATGCTAGTCGAACCCTCACACCAGCCGAGACAAAATATTCCACAACGGAAAAAGAATGTCTATCCATCGTGTACGGGATAAAGCAAATGAGGCCGTATATAGAAGGATACAATTTTAAGGTCATATCAGACCATCAGTCCCTCAAATGGCTGAAGAACCTTAAAAACCCGTCAGGTCGGTTAGCCAGGTGGAGTTTAGAACTGCAACAGTACGATTTCGAGGTAATATATAGAAAGGGAGTCCTCAACAAGGTAGCAGATGCTTTGTCACGACAACCACAAGAAAACCAGAGCGAAGAACCAGAGTCGGAATTATTAGCATCAAAACTGGAATCGTGCAGTTGGTACGATAATTTATATAGGAATGTACTCCAGAACCCAGATGATTTCCCGGATTTACAAATATCAAACGGGAAATTATATAAACACGTTTGGAGCAGCCGTAATTTAGCCGACCCAGAGTTTAATAACCCATGGAAATTATGCGTACCAAGATATAAAAGGAAAGATGTTTTGGAGGAAAATCATGACTCGACCACAGCAGGCCACTTAGGAATTGCAAAAACAATTTGCCGAATAGCGCAAAAGTACTATTGGCCTAAGATGTTTAAACAAATTGCAGACTACGTTAGAGCCTGTACGAAGTGCCTCCAATATAAACCGTCTCAAATGCAACCAGCCGGGAAAATGCAACCGTCCACTGTAGAAAAGCCTTGGCATACTGTCTTAGTTGATTTAATGGGACCATTCCCAAGATCTGCAAAAGGAAACATTTTCTTAATAGTCGTGCAAGACCGGTTTACCAAATGGGTCGTCGCCCAGCAAATAAGAGCAGCATCTACGAACTCAATCATCGACACTCTACGATCTAAAGTAGTCATGCAATTCGGTATCCCGAAGAAAATCATCTCGGACAACGGCGCGCAATTTACAAGCGGAAATTTTAAGGCGTTCCTAAAATCCTATAACATAAATCACATTCTAACACCGCCGTACTCACCTCAATGCAATCCAGTAGAACGAATGAACAAAGTACTGAAAACGATGATAGCTACTTACGTGGAGGATAACCATAAAGACTGGGACAAATTCATACCAGAATTCTGCTACGCCATAAATTCGTCAAGACACGATTCAACAGGATTTTCACCAGCGCTTCTTAATTTCGGAAGGGAATTAGACATAACAGAGGCAACAAATGGACAAGATATACAGGGGTATGCAGAAAACTTAAACAAGTTAGAAGCGTTAAGAGAACTAGCGAAAGTGCACATGGAACACGCTTTCGAGGACCAAAAGAAACATTAAGATCTAAGACGAAGAGACTGGCAGCCACATCCAGGAGATCGAGTCATGAAAAAGGAACACCATCTATCATCAGCTAGTGCAGCTTTCACCAGCAAACTAGCGCCGAAGTACTCAGGACCATACATAGTAACGTCAGTAATATCACCAGTAATAGTAAAACTGAAATTGGCCGATAATAGTAGCCGCAAGCAGATGACGGCGCATGTAAAAGATTTAAAACCGTGGGGAGGAAGATTGTAATAAAGATACCGAGAGGGATAGATGGCATCACGAGGCTGTAGACACCATATACACAAAAAAAAGGTATGTTACTTTTTTTTTTCAAAGAGAAGGGGGTGTAACGATCTGGGGGTGCTCTGATCGTTTAACAGTTCGAACCGTGGGAGTGTCAATATTTGCGCATCCACTTCTACGACGTGACTTCGTAGTGGGATTCAGGACGGCTATTTAAGGCGTGTGAATAGCGGAATTAGACAGTCTTGTAGCTAGCGCTCTAGGCTCCCTGACTCGCCGGTGTAGTGAACCAGCGAGACATTCTGGACAGAGATAGTTCCGTATTGAGGATCATACTCTGTCCCTAACCAAGCGGAACCCATCGGTATTGCGTATTGAGCATTACCGTGGATCTGCACAGAACCAACCGGGACAGAGATTTCCGTATTGAAGATCATACTCTGTCCTTAGCCAAGCGGAACCCGTCGGCATTGTGTATTGAACATTGCCGTGGGTCTGCACAGCTAAATATTTTGTTTGCGAGCATATTCGGAGCTTTCGCTGAATTGAAGCGAAAGCGAGTATATTAGTAGTACTAATTAGTTTCTTTTCTTTTATAGACGTTTGCCGGGAAATTCATTCATCGCGGGACCCAGACGGAAACGTAGAATTCATTTTATTTTTGTTTTATAAGTATACAACGTAGAATTCCTTTTTTTTAGTTTTTATTTATTATATATATATACTTAATTAGATTTATTTTTATTTCAAACCTGTGTTTTACTGAGTCTGTCGCCCCGAAAGAGCTACCCATCACAAGTGGTAAGAATTCGACACAGACGTCGCAGACGATTAGAGTTCAAAACCCACATGTGGTTTTCTTTTTTTTTTTAATAATTTGAAATTATGCAGAGATCGTTTTGCTTTGAATCGCTAAACATTTATGTCAGTCGTTACTAGTATTAGAAGTGTTTAAAGTTAAACATAAATATCTTATTGAAAAAAAAGTATCGTCGTACTTTCGAAAATAAAGTAAAAATTCTTCAAAATTAAAAGAACGTTTAAAGAATGTAAAATAAGTAAAAATTCTACAAAAATAAAAAAAAATATTGTAAATAAACGTATTTAAAATATGTTCAAATAAGCCTTCATTAGCAGCAGAACAATAACCCAAACTGTCACTAAAGAAATATAAAAGTTTGATGGATCAGAGTTCAAGTCACGATGTTCTCATGCAGGCGCTCAGGGTTCAAATCCCACATGAAGGTTTTACTTTTTTAAAAATTTGAAATTATGCAGATATTATATCGTTTTGCTTTAAATCACTAGACATTTATTTCAGTTTTTATTAAAAGTGTTTATAGTAAAACGTGAAAATCTTATTGAATCAACAATGTCGTACTTTCGAAAATAAAGTAATAATTCTTCAAACATAAAAGAACGTTCTAAATAAATGTACTTTGTAACACTTGACGTGCTACAATAATATATACAAGGCCAGAATCGCTCACTGTCGAAGACAATTGGGCGGGGTTTTCTTAAACATATAGAAACTATATCATATCTTAAATTCAAGCACAATTAGATAATATGAAGTTATAATTTATTATTGGACGCCACCCCTGGTTTATCCTCGAAGGGGAAGAGCAAAAAAAATTAAGATTTATTGAAAGTTTACAAGAAAACTATTCTTTATTATTTCTTAGTAATGAACAAAAAGAAAACATTAAAAGTTACGTCATCCCAAAGGGATTCCAAAATATTATTTTATGTTAACATTATCATTAACAAAAAATCTTTGTATCGTATTAAATTAAGAATTGGTTATAAAGAAAATGAATGTATATAATATATTAACCCCAAATTTCGAAATTTGTTTACATTGAAAATAATATAGTTATTTATCAACTAGGAACAATGAAGAAAATAAACATTTAAATTAAATTAGAACACTTCACTATATTTTCATTTTTTTTGAGTTCATAATCATTTCTGTTGTCTTGAAAGTAGGTATAATAAAAATTGGTACAACCTTAATCTGCTCTGTTTCTCTTCTTATTTAATCAGTCACCAAATAAACCATTGATTCAGCTACGTACTATATCAAATCACCACCATCCTAGATAAGAGGGGTTAGGGATTCCATAAAAAGATACTGCTACTGGGCCATGATCTGGAATAACTCCATAGCAATACTATCTTGCGACGAGTATTAGAAATATAATATCAGCATTATAGCCTCTCCAATAAGGGTCTCTGAATTGAGATCCACTTTGGAAACACGTCTTAACGGTTGGACGGTCTTAACAGAAAAGAGCGAAGCGCTATCATGGCGCCTGAATCTGGAAATTGGGCGTGAGTGACAAGTTGAAAAATATGCTCATCTACCGGATATATTTGGGAATTACAGAAGAATCCTTGAGTCGGCTACAGATAGGTACTTGACAGATAGATGGGGTTAGAAGTTTTATTTAAAAAAAATTATTGAAATTTATAATGATTTTCTTTTAAATCTTTTGAAACGGTTACAACTTCCAAAAATATTTAAATAGGTAGAAAGTCTATAAAAATAAAAATAAATTATTCTAATGAAATGTATTTACAATAAATGTTCGAATAAGCCTCCATTAGCAGCAGAACAATAACCCAATCTATTATAAAAGTTTCGTCTAACATTAGTTAATGTTTCTGGACTAATACCTCCCATTGAATCAGAGATCTTTTCTCTTAATTCTTGGAGAGAATTAGGCCTATCGTCTTCAATTGCATATAGCTTGGACTTGATGTATCCCCACATAAAAAAATCACAAGGTGCAAGATCAGGTGATCTTGCAGGCCAAAAAATATCGCCGTGGCCACTAATCAATCGATTAGGAAAAGTCGCATATGGAATCGAAAGGTATTGGTAAATTACGAAGGGATGGGACAATTTGATTTTGCAGAAGTTCCATGTATTTCCGCCCAGTCAACATACCGTCTATAAAAAATAGAAAAATGACATGATTCCCTATTATGCCTCCCCAAACATTTACTTTTCGAGGACGCTGGGTACGAGCGACATAAATCTGACGAGGATTTCCTCGAGACCAATACCGAGCATTCATTGAATTGTGACAGCCCTGCAATGAAAACGTACATTCATCGGTGAACAAAACGTTCTCTAAAAAATGTTCATCTTGATGTGACAATTGCAGTTTGACAAAATTCTAAACGTCTCTGTTGATCCCCAGGGAATTGTTCGTTGGATTTATGAAGTTTATAGGAACGGCATCCATGTCTTTTCTAAATTTTACCTACTCTAAATTTTGAAATTCCATATTGTTCTCCGAGACGAGATATTGATTGGGTAGGATTTTGCTCAATACTTGCACGAATCAAAATGTCCCTTAGTTCCAAATCTGGATTTACCTCCCTTCGTCTTCGAACTCCTCTTGGAGTGAACACGGATCCATAAGTAAAAAAATTACGTATAATAGACTGAATTGTTGATCGTGCTGGAGCCGGCCTATTTGGAAACATATTTACAAATTGTTGTCTAATCATGTTGTCTGATAATCCATTCACATGCCAGACAACAATTTGCACTTTTTCCTCAACCGTTAAAACCATTT
Source organism: Diabrotica undecimpunctata (assembly GCF_040954645.1). Classification (NCBI taxonomy): domain Eukaryota; kingdom Metazoa; phylum Arthropoda; class Insecta; order Coleoptera; family Chrysomelidae; genus Diabrotica; species Diabrotica undecimpunctata. Next base: position 68,299,244 of record NC_092805.1, read on the forward strand.
TCACGAATTGTTTTTTCAATAAAAAGTTTCTGTTTACCGTGCAAAAACACTTCTCGGTATGTTATTATTTTTGATGGCTTGATGATTTGGTTAGCTGTAAAGCAGGCAGCTGTTCGCGCGCATCCATTACAATGTTGTTAATTGTTTTGAAAATCATTACCTGTACAGAGGAATTGATATTAACACTGAGAATTTAGTGATGGATTTGGCATTAAACAGTCTTAACCGGATTATTTTGCAATCACAACTGAAGAATGTAAAACTGAAATTGAATTTGAATTATTTTGTATTTCTATTTTTTAACATTGGAATAAGAATAAATTGTAAATAATGAGTTTTTCGAAAACTTTTTACGTAATATGTATCATATTTTCTATTATTTTTTGATTGAGTAAAACAAAAATTTTATCCTTGGTGTGAATTGAACCTCAATCTTCTTGTCACTAGACCACGTCTCTAACTATTACGCCAATTCCACATACAATAATTGTTTCGGATAGAACATACCTACCTTTAGTTTAATCAAATATTTCAGTTAAGTTATTTTTATTATTAAATAAACTTAAAGATTTATAATTTAAAATCGCTAATAATTAATATTTTTTACTATAATATATCTTAATTTATTCAATCATTTATTCTAACATCAGAAATTATTAAAATAAAATATTTTCGAGGTCATCCGTATAATTATGTCAAGTGAAATAGCCACGTCAAGAACTAGCTTTATCTCATACTATCTCACAACTTAATCTGTCGTCTATCCTTTCCGCTATTTTGCCGGGACACTCATCACTGTATACTAAAAACAGTAAACCATAAGATACCAGATATCAATTTTTACTTGTCAAGCCATTAATGTCAGTGTCCCGTTTTACGTTTTGGTAAGTTTTTTATATCTTAAAATATATTTTTGTTATCAATCTTGTACATTTTAGAATCTTGACAAAGGCAAGGGTTTCCTGCCGAAACGTTGATTTCAATGAATTTCAATGGACAATAAAATCTGGTTCCAAATTTTATATTACTTATTGAACCTAAATCCGGCCCAAAATAAGATTGCCGTTGATCCTGATTTTCATAAGCGAATTTTGTTAAGCGATGAAGCTCACGTTTGGTTGAATGGCTATGTCAATAAACAAAACTGCCGTATTTGGAGTGAAGATAATCCTCAAGTGTATGTTTAGACACCATTACATCCAGAAAAACTGACTGTTTGGTGTACTTTGTGGGCTGGTGAAATCATTGGTCCGTACTTCTTTAAAAATGATGCTGGTCAGAACGTTACAGTCAATGATGAGCGATATAGAGCCATGATAACTGAATTTTTTATTTCTCATTTGAACAACTTGAACAACCATAATGTGCAGAAGCTTGGGTTTAACAAGACGTCGCAACATGTCACACAGCTCGTGCCACAATTGATTGATCAAAGAAACCTTTGGTAACCGCACAGTTTCACGTTTCGGATCGATGAATTGGCCTCCAAGATCGAGCGATTTAACACCGCCAGACTATTTTCTGTGGGGATATGTGAAGTCGCTAGTCTACGCCGATAAGCCTGAAACGATTGACCACTTGGAGAATAAAATTTGCCGCGTTATTACCGATATACGGCCACAAATATTAGAAAAAGTAATTGAAAATTGGATCTCTAGATTAGACTACGTCAGAGCCAACCCACGGCGGTCATATGCCAGAAATCATATTTAAATTATAATGCCAAACGATTTTCTTTTAAATAAAGTCAATTTCATGTCAATTTAAAAAATCGTCTTTGTTTTATTCCAATTCAAAGTTCTATACCTCTAAAAAAACATCCTTTACTCTCTGGTGGATTCCATCTAAATACTCTACTGGGTCATTTACTTTCTTTTATTCGTAGATATTTAAACTACTTAAGACCATTTCTTTTTATTTAGTCAGTTAACGTGTCTGTGATAGATAGATACTAATCACATATTTATAGACTACAAAGCAGACTACGACTCTGTGAATAGAAGATAAATGTTCAAAGTAATCAAAAAGCTAGGAATAACAGATCAGTTAACGAAGTAACAAAGACGATACGACTTCGAACTTTGTAGAATATACCAGGAACCAGATATCGTAAAACATATTAAGATAGGACATCTGAGGTGGATAGGGCATAATGCGGATAAAACGAAATTACCCAGCTAGAAAAATGCTCCTTGATTGACCCATTGGTCAGAAAAGAAGAGGAAGGCCCAGAACAAGGTTCCTTGATAGCATCGATAAAGATATGAGAAATATGGGAATACGTGCTTGGCGGAGGAAGCTGAGGGATAGAGACGACTGGAGAGAAATTCTTGAGGAGGCTAGAACCCACGCAGGTTTATAAAGCCAGAATGATGATGATAACGTCTATGTGGAATTTATTCTATCTCTGATGGCCTTGTTGGTAATTCTGTCACATCTTGATATTCTGACACTTCTTCGAAAATAGTCTATCTACTACATCTAACTTTCTCTTTGCTTTCGCATTTAAGGTCCACACTTCTCTTCTATATGTTACGACGTAGTCCACAAATTCTCTTCTAATTTTCTTTTTGTTTTCTCTGTCATATTTCGATCCCAGAATACTGAATTAAAATTTCCAATTCCCATCGTTTATCAAAATTGCTCCTAATATGTAAACAATTCTACCTGTGTTTTCTCCACGTCAGTGTCAATATAATCCTTAAAATTAACTTCAGAATTTATCAGTAAATATTATGTTTTCTACAAACAGAATACTTCGTATAATCTTGTAAATTCCAGATGATAAGAGTTCTCCTACTGGTATCCCTATACCTTCACAGTTGCGTCTCCACTAATGCAAAATTTCTTCTTCTTCAGGTGCCATCTTTACTGCGAAGTTTCGCTATCATTATGGCTATTTTAACTTTGAAAATAACCGCTTTGAAGAGTGGACCGGAACTGCATCCAAATCACTCCCTCAAATTTCTGATCCAAGATATTCGTCTTCTCGGGATACTCTTTTTGGACAGTAAACCTATTACTGTAGTTAAATTTACAAGACACATAAATGCTGGTTTATTATATTCCAGGAATTTCTCTTTTGTCTTGCTAGGAACTTTGCATCTATGTACGATCGATTTTAAATCCGTGCTGCTTTGCTTCTAGTATAGTTCTTTCGTTATTTTCTTTGTAAATGTTCTTGTTGTTAGCTTTGGAGTGATATTTTTTCACCTTAGTTATTATATTTTTTATAATTCCGTTGCTTAAAAATATTAACATTATTGCTTTTCTCCATTCTTTAAATAATTTTTCCTCTGCTTTTGCATAATTATGCACTATTTTATCTTTTTCCTAACGACTTTAGGTTTTTAGATTTTCAAAAGTTTCTTTAACGACTTTTTTGTGATATATAAAATCACTCCCTCAAATCTATTGTCATATTTTTTATTTTTTAAAAAGTATCTCCTGATTCAAATCCACAAGGAAACTAAGTTCCTGTAGCTGGCTGTATACCATGTATCACAAAAAATTTAAGGAAACGGGCTATGCAAAATTTCATTTTACCCTGATATTTAGTGGCTCAAAACATGTACACCTAGACACTGATGATGGAACATGGTTTCCGAAAACGTTTTGTCTTCATGACATAGCCCGTTTGGGTTTTTTAATTTATATACCTTTTATAAAGGATTTTTACTTAAATTTTTTATCTCCTGATTCTTTCTTAAACAGATTTATAAAGTCTATTTTTGTCTTTTTTATATGATTTATTTCTTTCATTTGATTTTCTGTTGTTTACCATTTTGTTAGCCATAAAAATGTTGTCTGTAATATTTTTGTAAATGCATCTCAGTACTCTGTTATTTTCTTTACAAATCCTTTTTTGTTTCTTATTATCTTTTATTTTTATTATCAATTTTTTAAAGTGTTTTTGATTTGAAATTCGTATTTCTATTTATTGTTATAGTTCCTAATTTTTCCTATGCTGCTTGTTGCATGTTTCGTTTAAGCGCCATTAAGTTTGGTTCCACATTGTTTTTGTCTTCGATGGGATTAAGTTTTATTGTATTTTCTAGTCTTTTTAGTATAGTAGTCATTTGATTTTATTTTTTTTTATAAGTTTTTTCTACAAATTCCCTATTTTGGTTTAATTTCTTACCTTATTGTCCTGTATCGTTCTCTAATAACATTACTCAAGCTAAGTTTGTCCAGATCTATATAATGATAATTTCCTGCATTTCCTGAAGTTAGAATTCTTACTTTTAATATTTCGTTTTTAATATTTATTGCTTAATTAGTGACGATATAATCTATCACCGATTTATTATACTGTTACCGCTACTTCAGTCCTGATAATACCGAGCCTCCAATTCTTGCTTTGAAGTCGCCCAAGATTATAACTGATTCTTTGTTCCCTATAATACCCATAACGTTTTATAGTTTATGATAAAACTTCTCCTTCTTTTCTTTTGGCTTATATATAAAACTATATGTATTACCTTTTTGTTTACTATAGTTTAAACTGGAAGTATGCTTCGCCATATATAAATGGACTTCCGGATTACCTTTTTTATTTACTCTAGTTTTAACTGTAAGTACGCTGTTCGATATATAAATGCACTTTCACCATATCTATATGTTTATTTCTAGCAATGAAGACCACTTCCTCTTTTTCTTTCTGGCTTATCCTTTCTCCTTATTCTTCGTCTAGTGTAAGGCACATACGTGGACGCTATGGTATTATTTATTTTCTATTTCCTGATCTCTGTTGTATAACTAATTTATTATTTCATGTGGTTATACTTAGTATGTTTTCTATTTTCAAATTGGTTATTCTTTATAAGTGTAATCGTAATTTCCATAAATTTCCGAGGTTTTTTCCGGTACTGTAAGAGTTTTAAGCAATGTCCTAGATCCACGTTTATAGCTTTCCGATAGGTTTTTCTAGCCTGCTGTTGAGTCTATTTGTGGCAGATTTTCTGACTACTTCTTAAAAGTTTTTCTTCATCTACAAAAATAGGGTCTGTGGTCAGTATCTTGTGTGTTGGCTTGGGCAGTGACTACAGGAAGTAGGTGTGAATAAAAAAGTTTTTAACCCCGACACGGCACATCCTAATGCCTATTAGGTATATATTTGGTTATACCTAAATAAGATAAAATATAATAAACACCCACGAACCTATGCGACTGCTCTAGATTTATTGATTGAACATGCCACAGACACCCACACACATGTGTGGGTGTCTGTGGCACACATTGCACACATATTGCAGACAGTCGCACCATAACTAGCTCATAAAGCAGTGAGATTTCTTCTGCGAGTACTGTGCTTCCCAATCTTAAGGTGTAACACCATCGTTCCCTACGGATTCATTGTACAGAGGAAAAAGTGTTTCCTTAGCGATACCTCATAGAGCTAGAGATCTCTGGGGGATTATAGCCTTCGCTCGATAAGAGCACACTGCCATGTCTTAAGAGCATTTCGTTTCGTGGAAAAAAAAATCAACAACAAAACAAAAAAGAAAGCAAGGAATGGGAGCCTAGGAATAAAAACATATCTACAAGCAAAATGGCGACACCGCTAACCGACTGTACCATCATCATCATTATTCTGTTTGTCATAAGTCATAAATTTTTATCTTGTACCATACCAATATTAATCCCCTTTACTGACATACCTTCTCCAAGCGTCTCCCCTTAGATCTTTCTTAATCTTCCTCTCATTCCCCTTCTAGTAACTTGCAAATCAGCAAATATTCATATTGGGTAATCAGCGTCTTGACGTTGAACATGCTGGAACCACCTTAACTTATGCTTTATAATTTTGATGCTATAATATTTCATTGGAATCTTTCTGTTGCTTAAAAGACCCATCGCTTCCATTCTCTTCATTTATTCGTTTTTAACTTTACCGTATGCATCTCTAGTTTCCTATTACTTCGTAGTATCAATCATAGGTATTATAAATCATTGACAATAATTTTAACATCCAAAAGTTTTCATTTTATTTGTAGTGGTAACTCGATCTTTAAATAAATATTCCAAGTACTGTATTTTTGTTCCCGTAAAGATAGATACGTTACCACAGATACTAAGTATCTGTGGTAACGTGGTAATCTCAGTATCAGAGTAACTTTTATAAAATATGCATGTGAGAGTACTTAAAAAGAATTAACGACACGTTTTTCACAAATTTTTGTTACGTAAAACTTGTACAGAATAATTATGGATCTGTGATCTATTATTATTAAGACTTTTGTATTCCTCTCCCTTCAGTCGTGACCTCTAGGAGGAAGTGTAGTGATAATCGCGTTGTCGTGTATTGCCCTGGACATTTCTTTTAACTTATGCATAGGTAAGTCTTTTACATATTTTAGTAATTTGGTCGGTCTATCTTGTTGGGAATCGTCCTCGTGATTTTTGGCCTTGGATCGAAGTAATTATAAAACAAAACATATTAAAAGTTAATTTTTGTATAAAAAAAAACAATTATTGTTTTTTGTAATTGTTTAGGTACTCTAGCTCCCACTTTAATTTGTTTAGCTTTTAGCTTTTATTATCAATGTTTTTCTGTAAACGAAAACAATTAATACTTCGACGTTTTTTTTTGGTCATGCGGTTCTATCGTTCTGAATTTTCTCCATAACTCCTCCGTCACTGGGTAACAATGTCGACTCGTCGAGATCGTTGTTGGGTAAGGCATGCGACGAATTCTGTTTTTGGCTACTAATTAGCAAACATAAAGGCATTGTTTCGTCCGGTTCACATTCAGTAAAGACTCGTTTTAACAAGTTTATGCATCTGTTCATGCGAATTTTTACTGAGAAATGCCACCGACGGAATTGCAGGTCCCCGCTCGAGAAATCATCTCATGCCATACCACCAATGAAGTCTCACAGACCCAAAAATATGTCCGATATGTCACAATATAACCGTTAAAGCATTCGTTTACTTAAATTGGTGCAACTGTTGACGAATATGGCGATACCATTTTGGTGATTTTGCGCAACGAATATGCTCACGAATATTTTCTTTTAAAACAGGAATTGAAAATGACAATGCTTCTAAACCCTATTTTCACCTTAACGTCTTCGAATTTTCACTAAAAATTTTTCTTTTTATGCAGATATAAAAAATATTAAAGGTTTTAAAGTTTCGTGCTTATAAATAAATGCTAAATAGAAGTATCGATTAAACAACACGTGTTCCACTAAGATATATTTAATTTAAAAATCTTTACATAAAATAATAATATATCAATTAGTTTATAAGAAGTGCAGAACACATTCAGATCAGATGATGTACCAGATAATGTCGAAAATAGATCGATATCTTTGATAGTCATTTTACTATCTCTTGTCTCATTAGACACATCCAGACGAAGAACTGTTGTCTTATTTATTGTATTTGGCCTTTCATTGGTTACCAAATTATGTTTATTTATGTTCATAACAGCGTAATAAAAATGTTAGAGAAAAGTCTTATAGATTATCCGTACTCCAATAGCCGTAAGATAACACAAAGATACCAAATTTATAAAACTCAAAAGAGGAATCAGTCACGAAGACACGACTTATGTTTTACGAGTTAAAAAATTACTTTTTAAAAAAAGATTTTATTAACAAGGACTAAATACAAGGATAATGACAATACATAATCTTAAGGAAAAGTGATTTATGTTTACATTTACTTCTATTTATATGTTTCTACTAATCTAATGTACATAAAGAATGTTTATGATAGAAAGTACAATGATTACTATAATGACACTATTAACCACATTTTTTAGATACATAACTCCTCCCTTCCGAGATCAGAAAATAAGGGTTCCTTTATTTTCTGTGGTTCTTGCTTGGGGGTGAGCTTCTTCTTCTGTCTTGGTTTGTAGACTTTAATATACCAAAAGGCACAAATTATTATCATCAAAGTCGCAATAATGATGATTGTGTTGGTCCATGCATGGCTGATACTTTGAACTGTATGTAGTTGGCTAACTTGTAAGTCGGTGGCAAGAGAGTTTATTCTTTGTATATTTTCTTCATCTATTTGTTTTATATGAAATGTTCTTTCTGGTCTATTTTCTACTTGTTGTGGCAAGTATATTTGCGGTAATCCAAGAACAAATTCGTCATGACTGGTTTGTTATATTTGAAAAATCTTGTTATCAATTGATATCTGGCAGTTTTCTAAGGTTACGATGCTTGGGATCTTAATTTCTTTGATGCCTTCTTTTTCACATTGTGATTTGATATTGAATGGAGCTGCTGGTATTACTAGAATATCTTTTGAATTTATTTGGATGGCACTCGTCTCAGTAAAATGAATAGAAGTTGGTGGACATTGATTTTTTCCTGTTCTTATGAGATTTGCTAGGCACTGTTGCTGTTTATGTAATTTATTTTGTAGACAAAAGTACCAATTTTCTACTTCTGGACATTTCTCTGCGGTGGTCCAGTAGTTTTCAGTGTTGAGTAATAGGTATGGATTTTCGGGTAAAACAGTTTGATTCAGGAGAGGTACGGGATATACTTGAAAATATTTATATATTGAGGACACTATTGGTGTGTGAATCTTGAATATAATTGTTTTATTTTGAATAATAACTTGTGTAGAAAATAAAGAATAATAATTAATGATTTTATCTAATTTTGGTACTTGTTCTATGCCATATATTCTTTCAAGTTCACTTAACATTTGTTTTATTTGAAATGGACTTATAATTGAGCTATGTAAGATATTAAGTCTTGCAAATGATAATGATGTTTCTAAATTGTTTATTATGTTATCGACTGAATGTACCTGCATTATCAAATTATCAATTGTATTAGATATTGAAAAAGCTTGTTCTAAATTTGATATTTCTTTAATTTCTTTAATGAGACCATGTATCTGATTTTCTAAGATTCCCTGATTTTCGTTTAATTTTTCAAAATTGTCTGTATAAGTTTTTGTCATTTGTTTAAGGAAACTTTGTTGTGTTTTTAGATCTTTGTTTAAATTATTTTTATTTAATTCTATCATATTAAAATAATTATTTATATGTTCTTGGTCATCAGAATCCAATATTCCGAAGAGCCATTTTTGAATTTTTCCTACACCATTTATTAAACCTCTTTTAATTCTAGTATGTTCAAACAAAATATTAATTTTCTTATTAGTATTTTCAGTTAAATGTTTAGCATTATTTATTTTATTATTTAGGAGAATCGAGAAATAATTTAAGGTATTATTGCTATTATTGGTAACAGTGTTTAAAGTTTTTAATGAATTTTTTATTAATTCTAATGAATTTTCAGGATAGGTTAAATTTACGTGGAAGAGAAAAGTGTGTTTTGTTGTTATTACTTTTGTTTGACCTATGTATACTGTGAGTATTGGATTTACTTCTTGTATTTGGAATGTTGCTGCTAATGCTACTAAGTTGATTAATAACAGGGAACTTTTCATTTTTTCTTGCCTGAAACAAGACGTTGAGGTTTAATTATTTTTTTATGGTATGTTTTGCTATTAATTTCAATTTTATTGTCACTTATATTTCCAATATTTTCCGCTTTTTCGTAAGGGTCTACTGTTTTCTTTTGAGATGCTTTTCTTAATTTAGTTTTATACAGATTTATTTCTGGATCTATTTTAAGTTCTGGTTATCTATTTTTATTTAATTTTTCTAAACTAACTTTTCGTTTACTTTCTAATTTTTCTAGGATTAATTTATTTATTGAACGTATATTTTCTGTATGGTCTTGGATATATTGAGAAAGTTTGGTATCTTCATCAATCTCAAAAGGATTTCTATAATCTAAACGGCCTTTAATAATTTGAAAGGGTGTGAAATTTGTTGTACTATGTATGGAATTATTATATGATAATACGGCGTAATTCATTAGAAAATTAATAGGTTCATTCGGCTTATTATGTTTTAATGGCAGTATTGTTTCTGCTATTGTTGAATGAAATCTTTCTACAGGTGAATTGCTGTTAAGGTTGTATATTGTCGCATAGTGAATCTCAATATTGTGAACTTTGCAAAGATCTTGAATTATTTCATTTTTCCATTCACTACCGTTATCTACAGTTATTCTTCTGGGTAAACCGTAGTGACTAAAGGATTGTACAAGTTTATTATCGATTTCTATAGCGGTTAATGCATTGATTGGATAACATTGTCCAAATTTTGAAAAACTGTCAATTAGCGGTAAATAATATTGACCATGTGTTTTATAAGTATCCGCGTAAATTAAATCAAATGATTCATGACCTATAGGAGTTGGTTTATAAACGAGTTTAGTTGGGTGTCGTTCATATTTCGTTTTTTGACAAATATCACAAGTGTTTATATAGTCCTTTACATCTTCGTCATTTTGAATTTTACTCCAAAAAGGTATGGTCTAAAATATATAACTGCATGTACTATTGATAATAATTCTTTTTCAATCGTGCTATAATTAACTTCTGCTGGATTTAATGTCCTTGATGCATATGCTACAGGTAGATCTTGACCGATCGGACCTTGGGACAAAATTGCTCCTATTGCAAAATTTGATGCATCTGTTGTTAGATTAAAAGGTTTGAAGAAATCAGGGTATTGTAGTATTGGGTCGTTCATTAAGATCTTTTGACAAGTAGTAAAGACATTCATAAATTCAGTTGTATGTTCTATTTTGTGATTCTTTTTTAAACATTGAGTTAGGGGTTTTGTTAATTGGGCAAGATTCTTGATACATTTTCTATAGTACCCAATTAAACCCAGAAAGGATTTTATTTCCTTTGCTGTTTTAGGAATAGGAAAATTTTTAATAGCTTTTATTTTCGTCGGATTAGGTTTAATACCTTCCGGTGTTATTACATGCCCTAAAAATTCGACCGACTTACAGAGAAATTCTGATTTGCCTAATTGAATTTGATTTATTAAAATTAATTTAGTATTTGGTTCGATATCTGTATCTGAATTAATTTTTAAATTTAGTCTCATTTTTATCATTTTTAATCTTTCTAAAATATCTGTAATATTTTCGTTTCTGTTTCTACTTAAATAGATAAATTGTTGATGCAACACATGTCGGTCAACTTTGTCACCAAATTTTATTTTTAAGGCATTTTTTACTTCTGGCCATGTATTTAAATCAGGCCTGCAGAGCAAAAAATCACCAGCTTCTTCAATAATTTTAGAGCAGATAGCAGCAAATACGAATTCGCTAAGACTATTGTCTTGTGTTTTGCCATATCTGTCATAAAATTTATCAACAGAATTTAAAAATGAATTTAAATGTTCGCTTTGTCCAGCAAATGGACGGATTGTATTTGCAATTTCTTTAGCTACTTGAATAATAGCCATATTATGATCAATTTCAATTTCAGTTATAGCTTCTAGCAAAGAATTTAATATAATAGGCATGAAATAAAATAGTATATATAAAGTAGTAAATTCAATTGATTCGAAAAATATTCAAATTTCACAAACAGTAAATTTAAAAGGAAAAAGAAATAAAGGATTTGAACTCAACACTTACTTGATCAAGAAGTCTTCAGAATTCAGCCTAAGTCTTCTTTCCAGATGAGTGGTTGAAACCAGTGACGAAAGGACACTGTACTATAAGCCAATTCGCCTTCAGGAATCCTACTGACTGCGCCACTTATGTTTTACGAGTTAAAAAATTACTTTTTAAAAAACGATTTTATTAACAAGGACTAAATACAAGGATAATGACAATACATAATCTTAAGCAAAAGTGATTTATGTTTACATTTACTTCTATTTATATGTTTCTACTAATCTAATGTACATAAAGAATGTTTATGATAGAAAGTACAATGATTGCTATAATGACACTATTAACCACATTTTTTAGATACATAACTCACGTTATCTTACAAACTCTATACGGCATTTCTGGAACATGCTTTCAGACAATTGGAGTGCGACGTCAAAGGAACCATTGTAGACGACGAAATGCTCTTCTACCTACGATTTGCAGATGACATAGTTCTGATACCAGATAACTTCTTAAAAGATAATAAAAAGGTTGCCAATGTGAGTCCATAATACTAATATATAGGAGATGAGTCTATACTCACAATCTTAAGTAGTTTTTATTCGCTCCGTGTGTGACTGGACGCGACACCTACCGTATTCATCTGACAGTTTTGGACCTCTCAATGTGAGGTTAAACCTGTGTTAAATGCATACGAGATTGACAATTATTAATAATTAGTTGTTTAATTATATTTTTTCAGTTTATGTACTATTAACTGTAGTATTAAAAACTGGGTTTCTAAAAATTCATCATAATTTATCTTTTAAATTCCAAACAGAAAAAAAGGGAAAAATCTGCTACTGGCAAATCAAGTTTTTCATGTGAAAAAGCACGTAATTAAAAACAATAATAGTAAAAGTTATGATATAAAATAAAATAGTAAAAGTACAAAGAGCGATGGGAAGATCAATGCTCGGGGTGAGAATTATAGACAAAAAACAAACAAATGGATTAGAAGCAAAACCAAAGTAAAAGACGCAGGAGAACATGCTGCCAAATTAAAATGTAGCTTCGCAGGACACAATGCCCGACTAAAGGATAAAAGATGGAATCACGAAATACAACAATGGGGACCATGGTTAGGAAAGAGAAGCAGAGGAAGACCACAAATGAGATGGGCTGATGATATTAAGAAGATCGGAGGACACAACTGGAAGCAAGTGGCGCAAAATAGAAAACACTGGATTGATTTGGGGGAGGCTTATGTCCAAAGTTGGATTACTTAAGGCTGAAGAAGAAGAAGAATGATATAAAAGTTAAAGTCATCAGGCGGGTTGCAGTTAGCTTGAAGCCTTACGAAATATCATTTAAGCTAAATTATTTAAATTTTTCATATTCATAGCACGAATCAATTTTACCCGAACCATTTTCCTTTCACTAATTTATATGTAATCTTTGGAAATCTATAAAAACTACACTCACTATTTTTGCTATTATTAGCACCATTAAATACGCAACATGTATTTGCACCAATTTTTGATAAAATTTTTGCGTAAAAAGATAGGTCCAATTTTGTCATATTTTGCCGCTACGCACGCTGGCATCGTTTCAAGGTACCCGTACCATGGTTACGCACGGAGTGAATATTGTTGTTAACAACATTGTTTCAACAAAAACTACAAGCTAAAAACAACATAAAACAAACAATGAACAACTAAATCAAAAACAAAAATTAAAATTAAAAATTAAAATAAGCCAACAACTTTAACATTAATTAAGTGATATAATTGACACAATATAAATAATTATAATTTAAAATAAAACGTTTTTAAATTAACTTATATAACAGTTATAACTTCGAATCAGTCTCAAGAATAGCTGTTCTGATGTAGATAATTCTCTAGATCACCAGCCTCAACAAAACCATTCACTCAAATATGGGAATATTTATTGTGTATATAGATATATTGTATGTAAATATACCATACAGTAATATGTTTGTAAGTAAAAAAGTTTCTCCATTTTTATTTAGTTATGGTTGTATTTGTCAGCATAATGTAGTTAGAGTATTAAAAAGTTAAATTGTTAAAATATAAGGACATCGCATACAATAAAAAACACAATTTACTTAAATATCATTTTGCCAAGGATGTTCTTATATTAATTTGTTCTTCTTATTATTCTTCTTCTTTTTTTTTTTGGCTTTTATTCTACTGAATAATTAGCCAGTACATTTGTTTTGTTAATTTTTGGGCCACTGTCGTAAGTGTGACAATATATCTCATGCCCTATTATGTTCAGTCCTTTGGTTTGAGCTGTAAATGAGTCTACATTTTACATTTTATTTATGTTTTCTTATAAGTGGTTTAAATTTTAATATTGAATAGGTTATTATGAAGGTTAAAGTTTTATATGGTTAATCATTAGGAATCTGAAAAAAATTTTGATAATTTTAGGGTTAACATCGCATCGAAGCATTGGTACGTTAATAGGGGTTTTATAATTAATTTTGATCAGGGCCTGATAGACATCACAACCTTTTATTTTATTTATTGTTTATTTATATTAATTTGTTACGTTTTGGAGGTTATGTGACATGTTTCTATTACTCTTTTCTAAAAAATTCCTCAAAAATTCTTTCACAAAAAATTTTCGATCTATTTTCAAAAATTTTCAAAAAACTCTTAAAAATGTTAAAACTACGTAGAACATATTTTTATGTGTCAGTTTATTGTTTTAAATTTATGTTTTAATCAGATTAGGAATGTGTGTATTTATTTACTGATTTTATCTTAATTTGTACAATAGTTTTATTTCAGTTTCGTTTGAACCTTCGAAGAGAGAAGTCAAACAACAATAACCGGCTTACCGATTTGTTATTAATTAGTGTTCAAGTTTTTGTTTTTTCGTGTTGCTAAATTTATCAAAACAATTTAAATAAGTTAGATTTTAAAAACTTCGCCCCCGCTATGGGGAGCGTAAAAAATAAGACGCCAGATGGTGATAGTGGAGTTGTTTGTGAAAGTGATAGTTTTTCCAATATGGAATGTACTGCTGCCGTCATGGAAATGGGAACAATAGGTGCTAAGGAGGACGAACCAAAACTATTTGACTCGATAAATCCAGATAAGTACTTGTTAAATAATTATTGCGTATATGTTGAAAAAACTAATCAGCAAAGTTTGGGTCGTTTGCATCCTATGTTTGTAGGACATATTTTACACAAAAATCTAAACGTACAAAACATTAAGGAAATTAAGGGAATAGGTAGAAATCGCGTTAAAGTAATATTAAATTCAATAGCAGAAGCTAATAAGTTGGTCACAAATAAAAATTTAAAAGAATTAAACTTAAAAGCTTTCATACCTAATCACCTTTTAGAGGTCAAGGGTCTGATCCGAGACGTTGACACAAGTTACGACGTTGATTATTTAAAACAAAACATAAATTCAAACTCAAGGGTTGTAGACATCAGACGAATGCACAGGAAAATTGAAAAAGATGGTAAAGCTGAGTATGTACCTAAGAAGACCATTGTAGTCAGCTTTGAAGGAAACATATTACCCAGCAATATATCCGTTAATTTTGTTTATTTTAATGTGGAAAAGTTTCTAGGCAGGGTCACACAATGCTATAGATGTTTGAGATTCGGACACATATCAAAACAGTGCAAAAGCAGCCAAGAACATTGTATTTTATGTGGATCTGTCAAAACCGAAGAACATAACTGTTCTGAATTTAATAAATCATGTATACATTGCAAGAGTACACAGCATACATCGATTTCCAAACTATGCCCAATTTACGAGGAACAGAAACGTATTAAAAATTTGATGATAGAACAGAAAGTATCCTTTTTAGAAGCCAAAAAGCTTTTTCAATCTTCATATACAGAAATAACAACGAACAATCGCTTTTCTGCCTTAGCAAACTACGAGGCAGATTTCCCGAAACTACCTCAAAGTTCTGGTAATAAACATGCTTTCCAGCAGCCACAACCTACAAATTCTTAACGTTCGGATAGTAGCAGACCTATGGCACTAACCCATAACAACAAAAAACGTAAAGCCACTACTTCTCCCTCATCCCCAAACTTACAGAACCCTCCCATGTTTAACTTCCGTTTTGGACCATCACATCCTCTTCCCCAGTATCCAAAGCAATCTACCTTTCAACCCACAGAAGGTGATAATAAAGATATTGCTCAGGCAGTGACGGAGTGTGTCATTAATTTTTTAAAAAATATTCACACACTTGAGGATTTAAAATCTGTAGATAATGAGAGCATAAATCAAAAAATATTTTCAGTATTGGAGGGTACGAAAACATTGAAATAAAATTCTTAGCATATATTAAAATCAAAATTATTTATCTAAATTATGTAATTCAAATGGAACTTTTTTCTGGCAGTATTTCTTATTTAAACATTAATTCAAGATCAAAATGCACTATTAAAAAAACAAATATGAATGTTTTCACTTATTTTATTATACCACTTTTTACTTATTCGTTAGAATCAGATGTTGGAGGACATCTTCAGTAAATAAGGTTTTCCAAGGACAAACAACTCTGAGAATTTTACAATGGAACGGAAGGTCCGTTGCATCCAATAAAAATAGTTTAGTTCATTTTTTAACAGCTGAAAACATTGATATAGCGTTGTTAAGTGAAACATGGTTCAAACCAAATCAAAACTATATATTTAAAGATTATAATATAATCCGCCAGGATAGATACGATGGATATGCCAGTGTAGCAATTTTGATTAAAACTTCTATCTCATTCTGTCAAGTGAATATTACTAAAAATTTCAATGATAAAATTTTAGTTTGTGGCATCGCCGTTAAATTTAACAATTTAGAATTAAGTTTCTTGTCTGTGTATAGGCCTCCTAAAGTCCATACTTCTAAAGATGATTGGAAAAATATCTTCTCTCAAGTTACATCACCTTGTATAATTGGAGGGGATATGAATGCTCATAACTCTTTATGGGGCTCACTGCACAATGATGCTGCAGGTCATCAAATCGTCAGCAGTGTCGAGGACCTAGATCTTATTATTTTGAATAATGAGGAACCCACATATCTTTCCAAATATGGTACTCAGGAATCTATGATTGACATTTCTCTCTGTATAGCTAATCTAGCCAGTAAAGTTTCCTGGTCCGTATCTTCAGATACCTTAGGGTCAAATCATTTTGGTATAACCATGAACCTTTCCACAACTAACACATCACATGAAACAATTTATCCAAAAAGCAAATGGAATATCAATAAAGCCAATTGGTCACTTTATGCATCCTTAATAGAAAACATGTTTGTCAACTATAGTATCTCTTTAAACACTTACGAAAATTATAATTTTCTTATTAATTGTATTAATGAATCTGCTTCAAAATCTATCCCTCAATATAAAATTCTTAAACTCAAAAATCGTCCCCCACCACCATGGTGGGACCCTGAATGTGATATTATAATTAATGAAAGAAAAAAGGCTTTAAAAGCTTACAAACTTTCATCGAGTTTTGATAACTACTTAAAATGTCAGGAAGTGACTGCTCGAACAAAAAAGCAGTTGAAGCAAAAAGCTAAATTCAGTTGGATCAAATGGTGCTCCAATTTAAACAAAAATACCTCTTCTAGCAAATATGGTCACAGGCCAACAAAATGAATCGAAAACCGCAGAATAGTATAAAACCTTTCAGCAATGAAGTTTTAGATGACTTCTTTAATAAAGTTTCTCCTCCCTGGGTTCAATATGTCTCTAACCAATCCGAACAAAGTCACCAATCCAATCACTTTTTGTTGAAACCTTTCACTAAATCTGAATTAGATTTCGCTCTCAAAAATTGCAATAATACCTCCCCAGGGATTGATCAAATCAAATACCCTATGTTAATCAACATACCAAGAGCCGCTAAAGATCTGCTGTTACAGGTATTTACTGACATCATTCAAAATAACATCGTTATTGATTCATTTAAAAACGCCATTGTGGTTCCTATCCTAAAGTCTGGTAAAGATCCAAATATTGCAAATTCATACAGACCAATATCGTTACTTTCCTGTGTTTTTAAAACTCTAGAGAGACTCA
This sequence comes from Diabrotica undecimpunctata, assembly GCF_040954645.1. Taxonomy (NCBI): domain Eukaryota; kingdom Metazoa; phylum Arthropoda; class Insecta; order Coleoptera; family Chrysomelidae; genus Diabrotica; species Diabrotica undecimpunctata. The sequence continues at coordinate 68,316,790 of NC_092805.1, forward strand.
TAAAATTTAAACTGGATTGGTGGTTACAAAAAAATAATTTGCTACCAGAAAATCAGTTTGGTTATAAAAGAAGCTTTGGAACACTAGATGCTCTAACAACCATTGTGGTAGATGTACAAAATACCTTAACCAGAAACAACTATTTAACAGGACTATTCTTGGATATTGAGGGAGCATACGAATCAGTTTGCTTGTCAACTTTAAGAAATAAAATGGTTAATTTATTTCATATGCCAATCGCATTCGTGGATACAATAATTGGATTTTACACAAAGAGGATCATCTATGTAAGAGATCATAATAACAAGCTAATTGGACCGCGATATAATTATCAAGGTATACCACAAGGCTCAGTTTTATCTCCAATCTTATTCAATATATACAGCTCTGACATACATAACATCCAAATAAATAACAGTTCATTCAAAATCGTACAGTATGCCGACGATTTCTGCATCTATACAGAAAACAAAAAATATGAAACCTGTATACAAAGCCTAAGCAAAGTATGTGAATCCCTTTTTTCATGGTTCTTAGAGAATGGTCTTAATTTATCTATAGAAAAATCAGTAGTATCTATCTTCACAAGACACAACATTCCTACAAATGAAAATATCATTCTGAACGATCAATGTTTTAAGCTTCAAAATCATGTCAAATATCTAGGCCTTATTTTGGATAAGAAGTTAACTTGGAGACAACACATAGAGTACATGCTTGATAGATGTAACAAAGGCAGCAATTTCCTCAGAATGACAACTAAAACGTGGTGGGGTTGCGATGTAGAAACATCCTTGTTGTTTTATCGCGCATATATCCGATCTATTCTAGATTACGGTGCTACTCTTTATGGTTCCGCCTCTAAGAACCTTTTAAGAAAAATCGACACGTTTCAAAATTCTATTATGAGGGTATGTTTGGGTGCTATGAGATCAACCCCTATACAACCCTTATATGTTGAAGCCGCTGAGCTACCCCTGGAAAATAGAAGAAATTTTTTAAGTAAAAAAAGCCTTCTTAAAATTCTATTAACTAACTCCCAGTTATTTTCAAGCGTCCGTCAACTTAACGAGTCAGATCTTACAAAAAAATATTGGGAGAAAAAACCTTCGCCGCCTTTATGCATGGCATTACAGAATAATCCTATTTTTTTCAAGAAATTGGACACGGTTGACAGAAGCTTAGACTACTATTCTTTATTCCACAGAACTCAGGTTATAATACCCACTTATAGTGAGAACACCATTATGAGTAGCAATCTTCTAATATCTCTACTGCAGGATTATAGGGAAGCCACAGTAATATACACGGACGCATCAAAAACAACAGAAGGGACTGGATGCGCATACTTTTTACCTGCTACAAACGTAGAATTCAAGTATAAACTACCATATGAATTTTCAATCTTTTCAGCGGAATCAATAGCTATACTTGAAGCTCTAAAATATGTTAAAAACACCTGTAATAGACATATCTTAATTCTGTCAGATTGCCTTTCAGTTTTGCAGAGCATAAAAAACATTGAATTACCCTCAACATTTAGCAACCCCTACATATTTGAAATAAAAGACCGATTGTATCATTTATCATCGACTGGAGTCAACATAAAATTTATTTGGGTCAAAGCACATATTGGTCTCAAACACAATGAATATGTAGATCACTTGGCTAAAATGAGTGTAACAACTGGCTCTACGTTGAAATATATGCTTAACACATCAGATGTTACTACGATTTTCAAAAAAAAATCAGCAACTTAGATGAAAAGAGCAATGGAAACATTACTGTTCTACAAACCATAAAAGGTATACCTCTTTACAACCAACTCTACCTCAAACAACCTGGTTTCAGAATTTCAAAGCTCCTCGTAAATATATTACTACTATAAATCGAATACGCTTTGGACATGCATGCTACCCATGCCATTTATTTAAAATTAAAGTCATCGATGATGATAGTTGCAAACATTGCGGCAAGCTAGGTGACCTCGATTACATCTTCTTTGAATGTCCTAAATTTATTCAGCATTCAAACTCCCTGTATACAAAATTAACTAAATGCAATACATACGCTCCATATAATATACAGTCCTTGTTAGCCATAGGTTCTGTAACAATATATAATTTAATTATAGAATTTTTGTCAGACACATGCATAGCTTTATAAATCTGGTACTCGTTCATGAAAATTTTCATGAGCGTGTATAGGATTAGACTAGTACCCTTTGTTTATCCTATATGTAACAATACCTTATCCGTGGTCCAGTATTGTTTGTCTGTTAAAATAAATGTCTTGACGGACCCCTAGACGAGAAGCGAGTGTCCTTGTATTTTCCTTAGACGTGTTCTTCTATTAATTATTCGTCTATTTCGTTTTAGGGATATCGCTGTGCATTTGTCTGAGAGAAATAATCTGTACTTATCTGTGTATACTTTTTTAAGGAATATATTATAACCTTTCGAGACTGGCTGAATGACGAAAGTCAATGCCACAAAAAAAAAAAGAAAAAAAAATAGTTTTATTTATTTTAACCAAAATATTTTAATATATTCAATTTTATCTATACTTATGTGTGTGTATATTGTCCTATTTATTGATTTTTAAAATTGTTTTTTTTTTTTAATTGCCTAGTCAGCCTAGTGTGTATTAATTAGACGGAACTGTGAATTCCCGGAAACTGACGTTCACTACAGCAAGTAGGTCATATTTAAATAATTACGTACATTTTAAATTGTGCATGTTGTTGAGTGGCATCAATATAGTATAATATGCTGGTGTAAACTTTTGTAAACAAAAACAATTGTGATTTTAATGTCTTCTTGTAAATATCGTTTATAGACTTATAATTTCTAAATGTTTTTAAATTACTTAATTGTGGTCCTTTATTCTCGAAATGGAGGATTTTAAAACCTGTTTTTGGGTTGAACTCATGATATGACTCTATTATATGGGAAGAAAATTGTGACTGACCATATTATGAAGGGAGTCTGATGTATCTGACATGTTCTTTGAGTCAGATTTGTATTGTATTGTGCAGTTTCCACCAGACTGGTTATAACAAATGCCACTGATATCTCAATATATTGTATATTGTGTCACTTCTTTAACTTAATTAATGTTACTCTTCTCACTTAATTAATATTATATATTTTGTCAATTATTTCAGTGAATTAATTTTATAGTTGTTGGCTTATTTTAATTTTAATTCTTGTTTTTGATTTAGTTGTTCATTGTTTGTTTTATGTTGTTTTTAGCTTGTAGTTTTTGTTAAAACCAATACTTATGTATTGGAACTTGACGAAAGGTAGTCCAAAATTAATAACAATAAAACAACTACCTAAAATTGTAATTATTGATTCATCTTCTATAGATTAGTAACTTAAAAGTTATTAGAACTATTCTTACTGAGTTAGATGTCGTCTATAAGGAAGTTGGTTTAAACATAAATTTTAGAAAGACAAACATGACAAATCTGGTACCAAGTGAAAATCCAAAAATCGACTGCAACGAAATAGCATTACTTCATAAATATAAATACTTATTGTACAACGAAACCGTTCAACTGCAAAATCGACATTTATCATTTGCCACATATGGAGCTTTATCAGACATTGTCAAGATCAATATGCCGAATTATTTGAAAAATAAGATGTTTAATTAATGTGTACTACAGTCATGACTAACAACACTAAACCCTTTCTAAAGGATTTTATGACTAACAACACTAAAACCCATTTGTGTTGCATGTTTTGATGGAATAGTGTTAATATCTCATGTCGAAATAAAGTAAAGATGGTATGAGTACTTTAAAAAGTTGCTGAATGAAGAACACTTTAAACAGGATGAAGAATGGTAAAGCAGTAGTGCCTAATTGATTACCGTTTAAAATTGTAAACCTCTAGAAGAGTAATAGATTGATGTGTTATTCCAAATGATTAGTAGGATATATGAAAAAGAAATGATTCACAATGTATGGAAGGAGAGGATAGAACTATATACAGATAAAGGAGACATTCAGGACTATAAGAACTATAGAGGGATAAAAGTTATATCGCACACAAGACACATCAATAGGGACATCGGTAGGGAAAGACTAATTTCGATTAATGCTAGGAAGAAGACCAACGAATGCATGTTTGCTTATAGACAGTTTATAGAGATATATGGCTAGAAGAAAAAAAATTACATTGGTATTTATAGATCTTGAAAATTCGTATGTATTATTTCTACACAACTGCTAAAGATGTATGAGACAAAAATAGGTTCCTAAGAGATATGTAAGGCTAAAGGATATGTATAAGCAGCGTACACTAAAGAACTTGTGTCGGATCGACCGAAGGTTTCCGGGGACGATTGGTTTGCATCAAGGCTCTTCACCGAGTCTCTACCTTTTAAAACTTGTAATGGATGTACCGAAAGAAAAGGTAAGGGAGAGGGCTTCTTGGTCAATGCCCTTTGCCGATGATATCGTGTTAGTGAAGGATACATATTCAAGATGGCGGAAAGTGAGATTGACTTGACGAACTTTCCTAAAAAAGTTTTAGTGTTCTAAAATGTGTGATAGAAAAGGCAAAAACTGCATTGAATTTGTGAAGTGCAAGAAATATTTTCACAGCCAGTGCCTTGTGATGACCCAGAGCTTTATGTTTTAGGGAATAAAATAAATTGTATGTGCCTATTACAACGAGAATGCCGGCGTATTAACCTCGGATAAATTAAAGCTTTACATTTAAAATAATGGACAGTTAAGTGCCTTGGTGGTTAGCCTAAATAAAACTTATTACTTTCTTTAAAAAAAGTTGGAAAGAGCACAAGTTCGAAAATACAACCAAAAAACGAAAAACTGAGGTTAGTAAACAAAACGAATTCTTGCCAATTTTCTGCATTCCTTTCAACAGTTATCAAAAGTTATCAAAATGGACAACATAAAGTTTGCAACAAATGAAGCAGCCGTTTCTGATGAAGATAAAGCTATATCTACGTTTGTAGCGAAAAGCAACGAGCTAAATGCGCTAGCTGTACCGCACGATACTTGCGCGACTGGAGCTGCTTTAACCATAGTGCAGCAAATGATAAACATATTGAAGGTATGCCACACACACATAATATCAATAAATGCAAGAGGTTTCAAGCAAATAAGCCTAAACCACTTAAAAGCTCAAACCAAAATTGTGAACTGAGGGCAGCATCTAAAATGGCATTTTGTCACTGTATTAGTTACAGAGATTGCACCTGAAAACATTGTGAAGTTTCTAAAGTCCTGTGATTTGGGTGCTAACTGCAAGTGCGAGAAAATAAAAGCTAGAAGACAAATATTGCAGCTTATATAAATTAGCAGTCCCAATGGAATACCCACCTAGGTATTTATGTTCAGAAATATAGCCTGCTAAAGTGAATGTTAAACATTTCCTGAATCTGCAAAACTAGGGGAACTTGCACTTAAAACCCACATACCATCCATGAAACAAACGTCAACGTGATGTGCAATCATTACGGAATAAACTAAATGAACTGAAGGCTTTTATTGCAGAAAAGAAATTTAATGTTCTTTGTATAACGGAACATTGTCTAAAGGATAAGAAGACTCAAGCAATCCACTTACAGTGATTTAAACTGGCAGCTTTTGCAGCCAGATTGGATTCAGTTTTAGAAGAAACATATATTTTTTTAGAGAGAATTTGGATTTTAATTTTAACTTAGAAAAGTGTATTGATTACTTGTATGATTGTCTTAAAGAAGGTAAATGTTACTATTGAAGCCTATCTGGTCCTTGTAACACTTTTTTAACATCTTTAGATATACTTAAAACCTATGCGTGATCAACTGCACTTTTTAGAACATAGTATTATTATAAAATACTTTGCAAGGTAGTACATTAATGAAAAAATATTTTTCAATTGTGTTATAATGATATCAGCTGTTTCATTTAAGAGTTTGTTTACAATTTTCAAATTTAGAAAAATAATATAATCGACCAAAACTAAAAAATTTTGCGAAGCTATTGTAAAATCAATACCAGTTTTTGGCCAATTAAATTATCTGGTGATGCATTAACTAAAGTACGATAGCATATTGAGGAATTTCTTGTTAAATATGTGCACTACTCTAATAAAGATGTGTCATCTTATTATTTAAATGAAAAACTCTAAAACGTATGCACACATTATATTCACAAAAATATAGAGATCATCTGGTAAAATATAAGTTTTACTTAAAATAGGTCCATAAAAATTTCAGCTTATCATTCGGTAGAAAGCAAAGTGATGTACACTGTGAAAAGAGTTAAATATTAAATTAAAAAATCCACATATAAATATCAATGCAAAAAAGTTTATCAAGTAAAAAATATTGGTAATTATGCTGAAGAACTTTCGTGGCGAATATTGTCTATTAAAATGATATAATGTTTGGGACAGCAAAGAAACGTATTCTAAAACGTGGACAAAAAGTGGCTTGCTCTTTCTAACAACTTCAGCAGGCAACGAATATTGTTATGTGCCCCTAACTACGGTCCTTTACTGCACGAGGCGAAGCTTTTTTTATCGTAGCAAAGTGTTGATTTTGTAAAGCGATATAATTTATTATTATTGAGATATTTGTTATTTAGTTATTTGGTTATTATCACTAAATTTTCTTTGTGGTGAGTTAAATAAAATTAGTGTAACGACGTGTACTTTACTTAATCCTTGAACCTACAAAAGAACACAAGAATTGGTGCCAAAAGAAAGTGGGATTGAGTAAAAGAAGTTATTGTCGAGATTTTGCATGGTAAAAACAAGAAACGAGACCACGATAAAGAAAATTCGAGATATGATTGTCACCATGGTACAACGTCGCCCAGAAGACAAAGAGGCTGATAAGAAACGTCGTCTGGAAGAAAAGAAAGATGAAGAGATATGTCGTTAGGAAGAAAAAGAAGCTGAAGAGATACGTCGTCAGGAAAAAATAAAGAAGAAGGGAGGCGTTGTCAGGAAGAATAAAAAGCTGAAGAGAGACGTCGTCAAGATAAAAAAAGCTGACTAAAAACGGCAAGAAGAAAATGAAAAAACTCGACAAGAAATTGAAGAGAGACGTTGTCAAGAAGAAAAAGAGACACAAGCAGATACAAAAAGAGAAATCGTTGAGATAAAAAAGACATAAAAGGAGAAATTGAAGAGACAAAAGAAGACATGATTAAGAAGGTTAAAGAACAAGAGATCTAATAGAGAGAAGACATGATCATATAACAAGAACCGTTGAAAATATCCGCCTAAAAATTGAAAAGACCAAGCAACTGAGAGTGTAAGGTAAAACAGAAGTGATTTATTTCCCGTCAACAAAATAATTAAGCCTCCCACATTTGACAGCGAGACCTCCTGGCTGATGTATAGCCTGGCTGATGATTTAAAGCCGTTGCACAAAATAATGGATGGACATATGAACAGAAGGCATATATTAGCACTTCTAGGTTAGGATGGCAAAATCCTCCAGACATCCTAGAAAACGCACAAAAGAACTATGAGACCGTTTTATCGGCTCTAAAACTAAGACACGGTAGCCAATATTTAAAGCAATTATACTAGAGTCAACAAAAAGTTCGTATCCAAGGCTCCAACGAATTTGTACAAGAATACGGAGCGGAAGTAGAAAAGACGGCACGACTCACTTGGCCCAAAGCCCCGGAAGAGTTCCTACACAAATTTACTATCCAATGTTTCCTTTATGGCCTGCGCGATGTAGGTAGATCTCCAGTAGACAATACGACTAGCAAGAGGACGTACCAAATATTGAAGGACGCTGTTGTCGCATCATTGGAGTATGAAACCGTAAAGAATATTTCCCGCCATCAACGAAAAGTCCATCAAGTAAGAAGTGTCACCAAAGTGGAAAAACGCGTTCTAACTACGCTGTCCCTGTAGTTTGCTTTTTTGAAGCAAAAAAATCAAAGGCGCTTAAAGTGTTACAATTGTGCATTGGTTGGCCACCTTCAACGTGATTGTAGACAACTTATAAGATCAGAGGAGAGAAAATCGACCGGCAGGTAATCTCCACCACAGCAATGCAATGTCAATATTCAAAATAAGACGAAGTAGCGACAGTTTAGTTGCCGATTTCTCAATGGCCACAGATGCAGCTTTTGCATCAATACTGGAGCAACTAGATCAGTGATCAGTAAACGTTTCCTCGCCTAGTCAACTCTAAGGACAGCATCGAAAGTAAAATTCGAACTAGGACACTAGGTCGAGACAAAAGTAGTGGTATAAATAGCGGACATCGTAGATAAGTTTATCCTGGGCGTCGACGTAATATCCGAACTTAATTATTGTAGACGTCAGAATCAGGAATTTAAGCAATGAAGAAATTCTACTGTCCGCCTCTAGAAATAAAAAAAATGGGCTAAAGATGTTTTTAGCAGAAGACACGAAGATTCCTTAACAGCGTAAAGATTATGGTTGTACAAATGGATGCATGTTGTAGTTTAAGAGCCATGTTAGAACCAGACGAGGAGGGCGTCATTGTGGCCAGGTGTTTAGTAGATGATGATAAGAAGACGATTCTAGGAAGGATGGCCAACCCAAATGACAACTAGGTCACTATTAAAAAGGGCCAAATACTTAAAATATGCAAGCTAGTTGTAAGAGTAACCAGAATAGAAAAAAACGTACCAACAGCCAGCAGTACATATCAACTTTCCACTGAACTTTTGGAATGGAAAAAAAGTAGAAGGGTTCATCAAAAATGGAAGTGACATATTCTTTAAAGGAAAAATATCTGGCCACATTGACTTAATTTAACATCGTTTAAACAGCTCCAACGTCGTAAAGTAGGCGCCAAGACTTCTCCCATTTGCAAAACAAAAACAAGCTTTTGTCATTGTTGAATCCAGGCGAAAGGAGAATATGATTGAAGCGTAGAGTAGATTCTGGTCTTCTTCAGTGGTGTTGGTAACTAAGAAAGATGGTTCTTTCGGAAAACACTGTCCCGTGTTGACAATATCCTTAGTGCCTTGGCTGGATTATAATGGTTTTCCACCGTGAATTTTAAAAGTCGCTATTGGCAAGTTGAGGTCCACCCTGAAGATAGAGAGAAGACAGAAAGCATTTTGTGCTGGACATAGGGATAACCAAAGTGATACCATTTGGATTATGTAATGCACCTGCTACGTTTAAACGATTAACAGAGCCAGTACTTAGGGTACTTACATAGAAAACATGTATGGTATAGCTCGACGACATCATGGTCATTGAAAACGATTTCGACAAACACCTTGCCAATTTGAAGGACGTTATGAAGATGAAACATGTAGTTTTATCCTCAGGACTGGCTGTCGACTCAGCAAAAATAAAAGCAGTACAAGAATAGCCCACACCAAGAAACAAGCACACATTGTCCGAAGCTTCCTTGATCTTTGCAGTTACTATCATCGCTTTGTGAAAGATTTTCTCTGGCCGAGAAAAAGCTGTCATTTTATTGCCAGCTTACTTTCACCACACTCAAGCATAAATTAACAACGGCTCCAGTCGTAGCATATCCGAAAGAACAGGGTCTTTTCGTGCTTGATACGGATGCTTTTCCAAATGGTATCTAAGGGGTGTTTTCCCAAGTGCAGAAATGTAAGAAACACGTCAGAATATTTCAGTAAAACTCTGGAACAAGCAGAAAAACTACAGTGTCTGAAAGACACCTTTCTAACTTTCTAACCAGAAAGGAGTTATTGGCGGATGTTAAATCAGTAGAACACTACCATTCGTTCCTCTATGGCAGAAGATTCTTGATAAGATTTTACCATTTTTCCTTGCCATAGCTCCTTAATTTCAAGACATTTAAAGGCCAGGTGGCTCGATAGCTAGAGAAACTACAGATCTATGATTTTGAAATTTGCCAATAAGAGGGAAGAAGCCATGAATATGCTTCGATGACGGCTTCTCGAGAAGAGCATGCAAAGAGAGAGAAACTGCCGATTCTGCAAGCGCAAATAAGAACGGGAGGGCCAGATTCTACAGTTAAAACCCTGGAAGTAAGGAAGAAGGTCTAGCCAAAAAAAAACCTTCAGGAAGAACAGAAGAAAAATTCAGATCTAAAAATAGTCTGTAAGAGGCTGGACAACGGAGCTAGGCCATAGTATCAGGGCATTGCCAAATTAGGGCAAGCAGTGAATGACTACTGGCTTTAGTGGGACTCCTTCTGTCTGTAAGATGACGTCATCACTTATAAATGGGAGAGTCCAGGTGGAAAAATACCAGTGCATCAAGTTGATCTACCAAAGTCATGTGTTAACGACGTAGTTGCAGAACTTCATGATAGCCGCCTCAGATGCATTTTGTGATGAAGTATTATTGGGTTAGTTGTCAAGATGTAGAAGAATGGTGCAAACGATGTGCATCCAAGAAGAGACCTAAAACAAGACTTAGGGGAAAACTCCAATAATACACACCGGTACTCCATGGAAACAAGTTGCTGTTGAAATTCTGGGACTATTTCCAGTAACAACATCAGGAAACATGTATTTGGTGATTGCTGTGAACTATTTTTTAAAAAGGCCAGAAGTTGTTGCACTACCCAACCAAGAATCAATCACAGTTGGTGAGGCGCTGTTTAAGAATGTCGTTTCCCGGTATAGGGATCCACGCCTGCTTCATTCTGACCAGGCGTGTATTTTCAAATCGGAAGCTTAGAACACCATGATGGCTTTGCTGGGAATTAAGAAGACCAGAACGATACCGCTTCATCCTCAGTCTAATGGCATGATAGAAAGACATAACCGGACCATCAGAAAATAACTTCCCTGTTTATACATGAAAATCAGAGAGACTGGGACAAACTAGTGCCTCTGTTTCTGATAGCCTACCGAAGCTCCCAACATAAAGCAACTGGTTACACTCGGGCAATGTTATCGGCTGGTTGAGATATGAAACTTTTCATCAATCTCCTACATAGCAAAATACCAGATGGAGAGGCGGAGCAAAAGACACTCCCCGATATGTCAGCGGCCTAAAAGATCAACTGGTTAAGGTCCACGATTTCGCCAGGAATAAGCTCTAACTCACCGGTGACCGGATGAACGTTAGGTTCGATCAGAAATCCACTCTCGTTAGCTTTAAGGAAGAAGATGCAGTCTGACTTTACCAACCAATGAGAACGAAAGGCCTAGGTCCCAAGTTGCAGCAACCCTGGGAGAGTCCATTCTTGGTCACTAAAAAGATAAACGACCTTGTATATAGGGTGCAACTAACGCCACGGAATAAGACAAATTTCATCCAGCTGCAGAGACTGTGTCCTTATAAAGGACAAAATCTACTGACCTGGTTAATTTAGGTTTAAAATAAGGGGGCGATCTTATGTGCTCCTAATTACAGTCCTGTACTTCACAACACTTTTAAGTTTTTCATGAAAAACTTACCGTTTTCCGGTTATTCAACTCATATGTTTGGATTTTTGTATTCGATGAATAAAAGTCTACTTTCGAACAGCTATAACTTCGTTATTATTAAGTTTACGGTAATGTTAAAAAACAAATCTCTTTGTTTTATATGCTTTATCTTACATCCAAACAGTTTTTCAAACAGTCATATCAAACGTCGAAAACTGGAATAATTGGGTCATATAATGCGTAATGAATACAACCTACTTCGGACCATACTTCAAGGTAAGGTGCATAGCAAAATGTTGCAGGAAGAAGAAGAACATATTGGCTTCATAATCTACGAAAATGGTTTAACTTGACCACTACCGGACTTTTTGGGGCAGCAGTCAACAAAGTCAATATAGCCATGTTAGTGTCCAACATCCGTGACGGATAGGCACCATAAAAAGAAAATGCCCTCTTTGAAGTTATTATATTAAATGATTTTTGCATTATCCAAACAGCATATATTTAGCAACAGTGAAAGAGCTAAAGGTATTTAAATCCAATATAACAGCCGTGTACGTTAAAAAACTAACAAAAAAATTAAATATTAAATATTCATTTAACTTTTAACAAATTCAATGTTAACTGTACAGGAACACAGTTTCATTTTTGTTTCATAACATAATAAAAATGGTTTAACTGAATTTTTTTCAATATCTTTCTCCTACGCGTATCAAAAGTTTCTTTAATGTGTTTTGGTCACGTTTTGCTGCTTCGTCCTAAAAGCTGTAATGAAGAATTCGGCAAATTATTTTCGCTCTTTCTTGTGATAAATTGTCAATAGCTTATATTTACACACAGGATTTAGATTTTCTATATTTGTGTTGTGGCAATACTCTGTGCTAAATGTTGTCACCGTTATATTTTTCATTTCACCAAAGTTCAAACCAAATTTAAAAACTTAAGTACTAATCTCGTATATTGCTTTAAATTAATTTATTTATATGCAAATTATAACACGATTCCTTAGTTTAAGGCCCAAGTACCACCAGCGCGTCGAGACAAAAAAGTTGTCATTCCTAAAACTGTTTTATATAGATTTTACTTGGAAGAAACCGACGATTGAAATTAAATATTTCCAGTAATACCCGATACAATGCCAATCAATGGTTTCAAGAAAAACAAAAAAAGCTCCGTATTCTATTTAAAGCCATGTTATTCTTTGAACGTTTTTTTGTAGTGTTCTCATTTGAAATATTTAATGGTGCACTTTTTGACAGTGGTATGTACAGGCTGCTGAATACAACGTGCTTGTTTTGATTAATACAACCCAGAATCCATTTGTTTTCAGTTATCATAATTAATTAGTCGATTTTTAACCAGTTTTCAGCTTAGGATAGACAGGAGCGTCGGTACGACAATACTTAATAGGGTGTGAAAGACATAAGATTAAAACGATGTTATCAAGAAATGATTGTTCCATGCGTTATTATCACGTTAAACGCCACAATGCATATTAAAAACAAAAGATAAGTAGGCCAAAATATTAAACACGTTTACAGTATTAGTTTATGCACTTTAAATAGTTATTCTTCAGTTTGTACAGAGTACAGAGTACAAAATCTTACATTTTTACTGTTTTTTAGAATTATTTTAATTAAGAAGCACGTGTTTATCTCGTGGCCACAAATAACTTTTAGATTCATGGAGCCATGTGATGCACACTTGCTTCTTGTATAAGACAATAATGAACCTGCCGTAACTTTTTTATTTAATACGTTACATTCGCTACTGTTACATACGTGTTTATTTCATTCAGTATATTTTATTCAGTGTTTAAGACTCGATATGCATATCCCAAGTTGAATATAGGTGGTCCCGCTCCAAAATCTAGAATTATTTAGAAGTGTGTAGATACAAGTAACGAACAAATAAAGACATTTTTGCTCATTCTTGTCTGGATGGGATTGCAAAGATTATTAAAGTTGTGATCTTATTTAAAAAAAAATCCGTTATTGAATTATTACTTGTCAATTTAAACTTTAGTTACAATGAAAATCGTGACAAAGAACTTTGACTGTATAAACTATCATCTCTATTGGAAAAGCTGGTATCAAAATTTCAAAGAGTGGTAGTGCGGGGGGAGAACTCTGCATTGATGGAACTGTAATTCTGTTTAGAGGCCGACTGTCATTTAGGTAGTAAATCAAAAACAAGAGACTTGAATTCGGGGTGAAGATATACAAACTCTTTTTGGATGGAGGTTATACTTATGATCTACAAATTTATTATGGTAATAATAAAACTAAAAATATGTCACATACAATATACACGAATAATTTTTATACTAGCTTTACATTAGCACATAGCTTGACAGGTACAAAATTAAAAAAGGGGAGATTATTGGGATATAGATTACCATTGGTGTAGTAGAAACTAAGATGAAGGACAAACGCGAAGTGCTTATGCTGAGTAAAAAGCATACTGCTAAAATGGTAGAAGTCAATCCAACGGGAGAAATAGTTGAAAACCCAGTGTCTGTTGTCGACTACAATAAGTGCAAAGAATTTATAGATATATCCGACCAAATAAACTCTTACTCAACATCAAATAAGCAATAGGGTCAGCTATTATCAACGCCTATATAATTTATCAGAAAGCAATCAACAGTAACATGTCCATCACATATTTCAAGGAATAGTTGGTTTGTCAACTGGTAGATTTCTCTAGACTAATTAATCCAGAGCAACAGATATCGAGATAGAGCCCATATAGAGGAAATGCAAAGTTTGGTCAGAAGAAGATATACTTATCACATGTTACGTATAAAATTCAGCAGATAATGGTAGAAAATTTGCACAGTATAAAACTCCCTTTTTTCGTTTGAGGTGCATTTAGTGTAATAAATTCTATTGTATCACGTGCTTTTGCGAGGTTTATTCATATAATTTATAGATATTTGTACACAAATATTATATTTTTTCATTTATTTTTTAACCAGGAACATGTATTGTCAACTCTAAAGGACGTTTACTGATCCTTTGCATTAAAAAATAGTAGTTTACATTATATGTAAATAAAACTTAGTTTCAAGCTAGATGATAATATGTTGTTTTATGGCTAGACAGTAGTATCCTAAAAACGCAGGGCTAAATATATAAAAAAATGTTCATTAGGCTTTTGAAAAAATGTATTCCATATAAATGAATGGGTATTTTGAAGCACAGTTGTATTACGCAGCCTAAAATACACTAAGGGTATTAGTTGCAACGGTTCTTCTTGAGGCGTCAGTAAGGTCAGTGTATTCGATGCACACTTGCTTCTATTGGCGTTAACGTGGTAAAGTGTGCAAAGTCCGCATTACATTACAAGTTAATAATTTTCGAAGGTCAAGATGGTCCTAATCAATTTTGTTATTTTTTTTTAAATTGCATAATGTAACGTTCAAATGACATTTAGTTTAGTCAAACTAAACTAAATATCATTTGTAGTAGCGATACAAATCTTTTGATGTCGCTATACTCTGCAGTTTAGGTTTAGAACGAAGTGACGAAACTAAAAATTATAATTGTCAATTGCCAATTTTGTTTGATTTGATGGTTATTATTGCAAAAAAACCAAACTAAACTTGGTTTAATATCTCTGGGTTATTGTTAGCATTAACCTCAAATCAGTTTGGGGATTACAAATCACCTACCTCAGTGGTCTGTGCGTCTGTGTTTTAAATTTTTCTTTCAAATAGTATTTTGCAGATGAATAATAATTAGTTAACTATGGATTTTCACAATAAACGTTGTATTGTACAATGCACCAACTCGTCAACAATTAAACATTCCTTTCCAAATCCTGATAAAGACACTATACGGTTTAGGAAGTGACTTAGTGTTATTAAAAATCCTAATTTAGATATGAAGAATTCCACTACAGTTTTTAAAACAAAACGAATACATACATACATAGATTGTATCTAAATGCAGTTCCTAGCTTACATTTGCACGGTGAGCTCAATAAGTATTTGATATTACAGAACAAATAACTGATTGATTTTAGATTCCTCTTCTCATGTACATCCCAGAGGTATTTCAATATTGTGTGCGGAATCAAATGTAATAGAAAGTGAGTAAACCTGATAGGTAATTTATAATAAAAATTATTTTACTTCAAGTGAATCATGATATAAATTATTATATTAACTTTTTGTTTTAGTTCAAAGCCCTTTAACAAGTAGAGATGCACAATCTACACACATGTTTCAATCATTTGAGATACCCCATCGTAGTAAGTATTAGGAAGATAACAATAATTTTAAAATTGGTTACTATTTAATGTAACTTTTTAGTTGCAGAACACAATTATGCACAGTTACCAAACGAAGAGATTTTAATTGTATAAACTGATGAGAGTAAGGATATAAAAGTAATGTAGTTAAAATTTTGTATTTTGTATTGTCATCAGCAGATTTGTAAACATTCTTTAATATGATTAATTATAAAATTGACAGTTTGCTTAACTTTCGTATAGTGATACTAGAGTTTTTTTATAAGTTTAGTTGCCTCCGTGTCATACACCAGCTGGAAAAACTAGAAAAAGGACACTACTTGTCTGTGTTCTTAATCTCCCATTACTAAAATCTAACAAAGATATATGAAGGTATTGAAATATTCTAGTAATTACAATAAATTGTTTAATACTCACATAAAAAAACTCAGATAAAAAGACAGTCTACTAAGTCTCTCAATAGATTTTGCCTTGTAAGGATTGAGAAAAGAAATTAACATCAACAATACCCACATAATTTTCTCACCACAATTCACTCCACATACATTAATTAATAAAACAATTTTCACCATGTTCTTAAAAATAAATTCAGGACAAATTAACAATTTAAAACAACAACATTGATGGTTGCCACTGTTATATTATTTTAATTTTAACTTTTTCAATTTTAAATAGTTGGCCTTTGTCTTAATTAGACTAACACATAAAGTTACAGTGACTGCTTTGTTCGGACTTCCATCCTAACTTGTGAATATTGTCATTTCAATCAGTTGCTTTCATCAAGTCCTCTTAGACACATCGTCTCAGGACCAGCAACTTCATGCGTAGTCATACGTCGCCATGTTACCAAATCCACTGGTAACTTTAACATCATAATATTTAATACCATATAATTTTAACTAAATTTAAACAAACAATTTTTAACGGTTTTTACCCACATATTTAGTGGCTCAATACATAGTAAGTATTAACCACATTTTGTATTAACCTTGGTCAAAATTTAAATTTCACGGTCTTTTTACTTAAGTGGTTATATACTTTTCAGGACACTGATGATGGAATATGGATTCCGAAAACGTTTTATGGTATAGCCCGATTGGGTTTTTAAATTACATACCTTTTATAAAGGATTTTTAATTAAAAATTTTGTGATATGTGGTATACAGCCAACTACAGGAACTTAGATTCCTTGTGGATTATATTTAAATATTTTAAGCTTTATTTAAATTTTCCCACCAAAATTAAATTTTGAAATTCCCGCGTAATTTCCTTCTTGAATTAGTCCCGATGCAAATCTCTTGGAGCGCTGAATTTCATATCCAACTAAAGTGTTGTCGTGAAGCATCTAGAGCTAGGTGATTTGTGGTCTTCACTGCAATTTTAGTGTTAGCTACAAGTACTACCAGAATGCACTGAGGTTTATCTGATTCAGATCGAAAACGTTATGCATCTCTAATCTTTGGACGACACTTTTAACAAGTTTTAATAAAAAAGTTTTTATACCATTATTCAAATTTTTGAAGTTTTTACTTCTGTATAGTTTTTAATTTAGGGAAAAAGACAGTTAAAATTTGATTTCACGTATAGTGAGTCTGTATATCCGCTTATATGTATTCCACCCCAAAAGGGATGTTTAGAACGGCTATTCACAGACGCTCTGAACGTGAAAATAAATCTTTGCTGTCTTGGGAAGCAACTCTAACATGGGTTCGTATGGACGCAAATAGGGACATCTAATAATAAATCCGTAAACTAATTTTTCGCAACCAAATTCAGATTTCTGCTTTAATCTGTGCCTTCTAAGAATTGCAATGCAAAACAGACGTTGATAAAGATGTTATTAGAGACATGGGGAATCTAAAATTGCATTCCACAACATATCTCCTCAACTAAGCAAAAATCCTTAGCGAGTTGGTTTCTAATACTCATAAAGAGTATACCGGAATAAAAGGAAAAAAGACAGTTAAGATATGATTTCACGTATAGTGCGTCTGTATATCCGCCTATACGTATTCCACCCTAAAAGGGATCTTCAAAACGGCTATTCACAGACGCTCTGAACGTGAAAATAAATCTTTCCTGTCTTGGGAATCAACTCTAACATGGCTTCGTATGGACGCAGCTAGCGACATCTGATAATAAATTCGTAAACTAATTTTTCGAAACCAAATTAAAGAGTGTTTAGGAAGATCTATGTTCAGCAATGAATATGGTAATACTAAATGATGTTTTTATTTGATTCGTTAAAAATTTTATAGTCATAAAAATAGTCTGTAGTAATAATTTTCCTTTTCTTTGCCCTCTGTCGGCCTTAGTTTATATGTAAATTTTAATTTCGATATGTTTATTTAGTACTATTTTTGGTCTATTCCTTTCGTGCCGTCTACTCTCGATAAGTTAGTTAGGTAGTCGATGCAGTCGTCCTTGAGTATTTGATTTATTGGTATGATGTATTTATTATTTAGTTAAACAAAGGTGTTTGAAATCTAGTTTCTTGATATGCCCACAACCAAACAGATCATAAATACATTTACCTCCATGACACGAAGTATGGATTTCAGCAGCGACTACACAGTTAAGAAATACAATATTTGACGATTTGACGAGTCGGGTGACACGTTGACAGCCGTTACGTAAGGCAATTATAAAAGATCATTGGCATTATTAGATTACAAGCAAGTGAACTGATTCTGGTTTTGATGTTTAAATTTGCATATCTAAGTCGTTGTGTTCGTAATCGCAAACTCGAGACTCACTGTCCCAATCACTTCCACTTCAGGGATATGCCGGAACGAGTATTGGTGTCGATTGCCTCATCGGCGTTCGTGATCATGTTTACGCGTCAATGAAATGCAGCGATTTTTGTAATATCCAAATTTCGCAACTTTTCAAAATGATTCAAGTTAGTAATTCAGTCAAAACAAGAGCTTTTATGATAAGTATATAATGTATCTGATGAATTTCTAAAAAAATACTTTTTTTGAAAATATATTGGTATAATTTTTTTTAATTTATAAACTTGTGGACAAAAAATATAAATAATAGACTAAAAGTCCATGAGACATTTTTAGGAAGTCATTTGACCCAGTATGAATCACATATAAATCAATACTACATGTAATGTAGTATTGATTTGAAATTTTTTCGGTACAGGTGACTACACAGGTAAGATAAACTTACCACTCAATGGAGGTGGGGGCATTTTGGCCAAACAAATTTGACATTACGGCATTTATAATTTACAAAAATAATGACTAAATACTCACTGCCCGTACAAAAATATTGGGACCAGTAGCAGGGACAATCTTTGAATTTCTGAAAATTTTGAACCCATTTTCGGCAATTTGATACATTACGACATTCACACACATAGTTTTGGGTCGTTATTTAGTTTAATTTTTTTTGTAGTTCCGTACATCTCGTATGGTACAAGGGTAAAAAATCTAGGGCACAACCTTTGATTTTAACCCCCATTCGTTAAGGTCATTGAAAAATGTAGGGCATCAATTCCAAATTATTACTTGATGCGTAAAAGAATTTTTGGCAACTTTGCCGTCTAAAAGTTATGGTTCTTGCAAATGTTTATAAACAATTATCTGTATTTGGGAATAAAGTTGTTGTTTTATCGGTAAGTTAATTATTTCTTGTACGGTTGTCACTTTATTGAGAAAATATAATTAAAAACCATCAAACTAATTCATAGCCGGTTATAATGAAGACGGCGGGAAGAACGAGGAAACTCCATTTTTGGGTGAAAATGAGTTCAGCAACAGAAATATAGGTTTTTGTGAGCCGGGCTCATTGTTATACTTTGCAGTGGGAAAAACGCTACAAGTCTCGAGATATCTACGGAACAAGAAACCCTCTGTGGGTAAATAACGGTGAGGTTCGTAGCGTCGGTGCGAAGAATGATGAAGTTATAATATTTCCGGCAGTATATTGGTCATCGCGTCAGACAATTTTGATGTTTATTACATCAAATGATGTTTTGTGGTTTATTATTAGATCCACAGAAATAGTTATCGGAAGGGTACACGTAATTGTGACAAAAATTTACACTAGAACATTAAGGTTGTTTGTATCCAAATTGTACTGAATAATTATTGAGTTTTGTTAAGACGGTGAAATGGAAGAGAAAACCAAAAAAAGACAATCGTAAAGAGACGCTGAGCAAAAAATCCAGAGTCTGGCATAAAAAAATTCAAACGTTTATTGATTCAAGTGACGACCAAGATTTCACTATTAGATATCCAGGTCTGCTACAAAGCTTTTCTTGCATTGCATGGAATCCATTATTGCCTTCACCAACGCTTTCTATTATAGCAGATAACTCTCATGATACATATTTAACGTACTTACTCGTATTTTGATCACATTTTGAGTATTTTATGGCTATCCAGAAACCGTGAGTCAAAAAAGAAGTATTAATGTATGCTCATTGCTCCATCATTTTATCTATTGCTATTAATCCGCTAATGTGAAAAGTTTAAAAATATTTGCAGATTCATGTGGAGGGCAAAATAAAAATTATACTGTATTCCACTTTTTGCATCATGTAATTCATTATGAAAAAATGCTTAAAGATGTTCTTATAATATTCCCGATTCGCGGACATTCGTACTCATAGTGCGGTAAGGATTTTGGTATGGTCAACCAAAAAACAAACAACAGAACAGCCAAGCAATTGGTTCGAGGTTATAAGAACATTCCATGTAAAACCTCAACCGGGATGTTGAAGAAGTACCTCAGAAAGATCTTCGATCTTGAGACAAACCTTTAAATCCGCTATATAAAAAGAAGTTTCCATTTCCATTTAGACCAATAAGAGAACTGAAAATACCAGTACAGCTCCTAAAGGTGGTATATTATTAGGTTACATACAATGGTGCATGGGGGCACGTCAATATAATAATAAAATTATTTTCTGCCAACTGTACCATGGATTTTCTTCTGCCAGAATATTTGTATACAGTTATTAGTTTATCAGTTTATTAAATAAGCGATTTATTATTTAATGTTTTGTTTTTAGGTTTGATACCACTATCCATTGAGAAATATCGGGATTTGACAAAGTTGACTGAGTTTTGTGGGGAAAGGGCTCAAGATTTTTTGTTAAATTTATTATACAAAAATATATATACCAAAGCATAAAAAAGTAGCAAACAAGAAATCAGTCAAGACTTCAAAATAAAATAAAAGCATCCAAAGGGATGCAAAAGTCAACCAAAGAACATAAGAAGAAGACAGAAAAGAAAACGAAAAAATACAAATATCAAATTAGTGTTACAATCTACACACATGTCCAAAAGCTTGGAATACGTACAAATAATCTATCTACGCCTATGATGGTTTTAAAACTGTTGATATTCATTCTAGAGCGTTTTTAAATGAAAATGATAAAAAAATTGAATCGTTTTTGTATGATTTTGATCACATTCAACTGATTAGCGTATTTAAACATTATTTCAGTGTTTGTTTAAATTTGAATTGAGCCGTTTACAAATGCCTAGAAATGTAATATCTCATTTTGACAGATCTAGAGTAATTGCTTTGTTGTAACAGGGCTCAAGTCAAAGTTATATCGCGAATATTGTTGATGTTACTCAGAGTGCTGTATCGAAAATTAAAAAAATTCCAAGATACAAATGACGTCATGGATCGTCCCAGAAGTGGCAGAAGTCGATGTACAACAGCAGCACTAGACCGACAAATAACATGGATAGCTCGTAGAAATCGTCTGGAATCTACAAGTGGTATATCCAGAGAAATTTCTAGGCTTCAAGGACTGAATATTTTTCGGCAAACAATAATAAGCAGACTAAATGCGGTAAATTTGTATCGTAGAAGACTGATACATGTTCCTAAACTAACTTACCAACACAAAATAGTAAGGTTACTATGGGCTAGAGAAATGGTGCATCATGGTCCTTACTGGAATAACGTGATGTTCTCTGATGAGTCAAAAATTGGCTTAATATGTGATTCGCGAAGAACATTGGTTTGGAGGGCGTCAGGACGACAAGCCCGACTAGAAACAGTCCAACCGTGTATTCCATTTGAAGGTGGCAGTATTATGGTTTGGGGTGGTATTATGAGTGGTACACGGACGCCACTGCTGGTTCTGGAGAGAAGAGTCACTGGTGCTGTGCACATCGAGGAAATTTTAAATCTTGTCGTACGTCTATTCCGAGGGGCAGTAGGTGATGAATTTGTGTTTTTGCATGACAACGCACCTCCTCATCGAACAGCAGCAGTACAAAATTTTCTGAAAGAAAAAGGAATATCTGCACTACAGTGGCCCTCGAATTCACCTGACATAAACGTTATTTAACATGCTTGAGACATTCTCAAAACACGCATCAGGAAGCGAAACAATCCCCCTATTCCACTTCGAGAACTAAAAGACACTGCTCGTGAAGAATGGGAGAGAATTCCGCAAGCCCTGCTCGGCCAGTTAATCGGCAGCATGCTAAATCGCCTACAGGCATGCATACAGGTCAATGGAGGAAATACTAATTATTAGTTTTATTAAAAATTATTTTTTTTATACTAATTTATTTTTAAATGTAAGTTGTACATTTTAAGTTTTTCACTCCAAGAGAATAAATAATTTTTTGCATATGGTTTATCTGGTTTTAAGATTTATTTAGTATTGATGAGAATGGAAACAAAATGTTTAACTATAGAGAAGAGTTTATATATAAAAATCAATAAAAAGATGAAATATTCCAATATTCCAAACTTTTGGACATATGTGTATGTATTCTTAATGTTATACTAAAATGTTTCATATAACTTTAATAAGATAAACTCCTTTAATTGTATAAAAGTTGAAAGAATAACGTCTAAACATTTCTGTTTTCCACCAAATTTGTGAAGCTTCATCGTTTTTCACTATAAAAAGTAACGTTTCATTGAATTTTGTTTTTTTTTATAAAACTAATAATGCTTTTACTATCAAAATTAATAGATGTTTTCATTTTGTAGACTGCTTGTACTTGTAACATAAATAGTTAGTGTAAGTTTAAAGTATAAAAATGCTCTAGAGTAAATTATGAAATTTGTGACATTCATCGTTTTTCCCACCGACTCTTTAAATGGTACAAATTAAAAATTTTAAAAATAAAATAAAAGACAAAAGTTTGGAAATTGACATATTTAAAATACCCGATGGTGTATGTTATGTTATATTTTAAAAACTGTGGCTGTTATTAGTTATTTAAAAGTTGACAAATGAAAAAAAAAATCCAATAAATTTTTACCTGATGGATTTTTCACAGCTTATATCTTCTTCTATCTTCATGGAAATCTAGTTTCATGATGGTTATCGATCGTTGGATATTACGTTGGCTACGATATTGGCTATCGTGACTTTATTAACAGCAGCTCTAAATAGTAATGTAGTCGATTTTCTGTACCATTGTCTTAGATTTTTCAGCCAATGTCTACAGCTGATATAATCTACTGAAATGATACATTTTTTAGGGCTTGGCATGAAATTTTTATTGGACGCAATTTTATTCTTTTGAAGTGTTGTGAGGGTAAGTATAAGTCCAAGTTCAAGTTTGTGGGGTCGCCAGATTTGTCCCGCGGCCGCCATCCTGTAAAAAGTGATGCAAAGGGTTTTCGCGCCGTATCTCGTAAACTAGCATCTCTACAGAAAATTATATTGAATATTATTTATAGCAAATTAAATTGTCTACAACTTTATCATAAAATGAAAAATAAAAAGTTATAAAAAAAATAACTAAAAATTTTGGAGCAAAACTTTTTTGTGTTAATTTTACAAAAAAATGAGACCACAACAATATTATAGAGGGTTCTTTAAAGAATAATTTTTACTAAAAACTTGTTTAATTTTAATAATTTCTCTGGATTTCCCAGCGCTTCGAAATTGGCCGGGTTCTTGAATAGTCCCAATCTTGGAATAAGGAGTGCGAAAGATTTTCGCGCTGTATCTCGTAAACTAGCAACTCTACAGAAAATTTTATTAAACATTATTTGCCGCAAATTAAATTTAACTAATTTATTTAATTAAGCTTAAACTTTATTTCCATAACTTTTTACAAACAATTTTCTTTTGGGCTTTATACCTTTTTTTTAACTCATTCTACGATAAAATAACATCACATCAATACTATAGAGAGTTTTTAAAAAAATAACTTTCACTACAAATAATTTAAATAATTTTTCAAAGTTTTACAGAGCTCCGAAGTTGAACGGGATCTTGATTATTAGTAAGAATACGATAAAAGCGAACCATTAGACTTAATTTTCTATTATATATTTTCTAATGCATAGCATTTTAAATCAGTTTATTATTTTCTTAACAATATTCATATATTATTATTAATGTATTATCGACACTTTCCGTCACCAGAAAACTTATTATTAATAATTATCTTATCTTATTAATAATTATAATTAGTATAAATTTCTTGGCAATGAAAAGAACAAAAGAAATTTAATATACCTTTGAAAAATTAGTTTACCATTTTTAAATTTGTTTTTGGTGCTTTTTATAAAATATTGTGGGGTTCATCTCTCTATGTGGAACTCGACGCGGCTTTAATTTAACATTATTTAGGAAGAAAAACATATCTATAACTATTTGTACTTTAATACAGTCCTAATGTATTTACATTATGGTTGGTCATGAAGCGTCGGTAACAAAGCTCCGGTGGTCAGCAATTTATTTTTACTACAGTGTTATCTTTCCTTTTAAAAGCGGTATGGTTTTTATATAATCAAAAATGGGTCACTTTACGTAATATATAGTTTACACAACACTACAACCCATAAGTGCGTCATGACTAAACATTATTATAAAATTACGAGTGTATCTATAACGCACGTCATACTTTGAGTTGCACGAAAGTAAACATCTAAATTCAAACTATGTTATCAGTTACTTTAATTACGTAAATTAAGGGTTTTGCTCCCATGACGCTACATCTCCCACCGAAAAAAAAAAACTGAACTCTAAGTACTAACCAATGTCCTTTTTCACTTTTTTTTTTCACTTAACCACTCGTCGGTTAAGAGTGTAAATCTGCTAAATCCATTATAACAGATTTTACAGGAGAGCATAAAAACTGTAGCAGCAATGAAAAATCATTGTTCTATTAATTAGCAATATTTATAACATCAAATATAGTTCCAAGTAATATATGTATACATCCATAAACCGATTTTATTAACGCAATTAATTTTTATTTACACTTTTTGGGAGTTAGCAGAATTTCCTTATATGTAATATTAAATCTTCTGGACTTGACAAAATAAAATATAAGCAAGTATACAAAATGCTATATTAAAAATCATTGTAATTATGTTATTATTGTTTTACATAATATTATTCATGAGGTAAATCATCGTAGAAAGTATGATAGTCATTAGGTAAAATATGTTTTAAATCCTGTAGGTCATTATACTTCCTACTTGAAATCTTCAGTCTTTCAGAATAGAGTTGGTCTAGTTGAAGTAATGAACAAGGTACAATTCCGAAGCTAAGCCTCTGAGGTAATAATTTCCAATCATCGCCAAACCGTAATTTATAATCAATTTGACCGTTTGCATTATATCTTAACGCACGCACATCTACAACCTAAAATAATTACATAATAAGAATTTACATAAAATAAATACTTGTGAAGACTTACTTTTGGGTCACCTTTTTTCTTACCGGGACGGATACTTTTCAGGAACTCAAGTTTCTTCATTGACTTAAAGAATGTATGATTTAAATAAGTTACATTATATTTTTTGGGGATCTTTCGGGCAGATAGACATATTCCCAAATAATCTGCTGGCACGTTGATTGTTTTGTTCTTTAAACACCTTTCAATTGTGAAATGCATGGAGTCTGCCTCCATTTGGGTGTGCCCAACTTCTAAGTACTTTTGCTCAATGGTAATGTTTTCCTTCACAGCTGTATTCAGTAAGGCGTTTGAAACAGTTACGTTTCTATTTTGGTAATTACAGCCATCGCTATACAAAATTATTTTTGCGTCTCCGTAATCAGTAGTTCGATCAAATGTAGGCAAAATTTTGTTGGTGATAAAGTCGGAAAAGATGGTGGCAAACTCTTCTGCAGAAACATTACCTTTCGTCTCATTTCAAATGTACCAAAATCCATCTTTATTCCTTAAGTTATAGAAACAAAGATTGTGTACGCACAATTTTGTTTTATAGTAAAAGCTCGAAACTTTTGATTTAGGAGCCATCAGTACAGCTTGTAAGTCAACAGTGAAAACAAGAGTTTCATTAGCTTTATCACGATCCTTTTCTTGACGTGCCTCATTCTTTTTAATATGATGTAAATTGCATTCGTCCTCAGATATATGCCATACTTTGAATGCGGCGCATTTTTCGCACTGGTCTTTTTTTTTGGTCGGAATAAAGAAATCTTTTCGTAATCTAATGCTTTATTGAAAGTTGTAATAGAAAGTGGTTTGATAGATTTTGTTTTACACCAGTCATCAACATAAAATTTGTATAAATTTGTTTTAGACTGTCACTCTGGTAAAAGGTATTGATTAGTGCTAGTTGATCTACAATAATGAGATTCCATTTTAGGAATTGAATCTATAAAACTTTTTAGCGCTGACCGCTCCTGTTCAAATGGCTTACTTTTTTCGTTTCTTTCTGGTTTTCCTTTGTTTTCTTTAGCTTCTTTTGATTTCTTTTTCCATTCTAATATGGTCATTCTACCAATTGAGAGAGTGTTAAGGAATATGGTCATGCATACTCTTAGGTTATTGTCATCGATTCTTAAATGATATTGAATTGATTGAGATCTTTTGGAAGTGTCACGATTTTTTCTATTTCTTGGTCTGTTGATTGGTAAAAATGACACAACACTATCAATTAGTGTTTTTTTGGCTCCCCATTCCAAACTCCAGAAATGATCAAAAATACTTCTTCGAGCTGTTTCTGAAATTAATGTGCACTTCATTTGGCCAGTTTTTTTTTACAGGAGCACCTCGGTTTCATGGTACGTGGTTCTCTTTTTATATTATACGTCCATTTACCCTTTTTAAGACTTCAACCTAGGTATGGAGATCCATGTTCCCTAAGTTTAAGATTTTGTTGTGAAACCCAATTTTCTTTATCTACTTGAAACCTTTTTCTTCTCTTTTGGCTTTTTGTTAGATATCCTTCAAATACGAAATCACTATCAGAACTATCTGAATATGGAACCAGTTTTAATGGACTTTCACTGTTACTGATACGTAAGTTTTTCTCAATCTCAGTTGTATCCTGATGCGATGAACTCGTGTCACTGCCCATAACATTAGAATCAGCTACTAATGTGTTTTCTTTTATTATTGAGGTCTCGTCAGAAAACTCCTCGCCATTACTCGATTTTGCAGTTAAAAACTCATTACAAACTTCTTCTATTACATTTTCTACGACAGTAAATGTAGAATACCAAATCGACCATTTTTTTCCACGAGACATCTATAACCAAAAGAAAACTCTGTTTATTTATTTTAAAACTATTATAACAATATTATTATGATTCACTCAAAAAAAATGTATAGCTAGTAGATAGAAAACGAACTATCGAAGTCCATGCATTTTGTGATCATGAGAAATTAACAAATAATAAAAGCTGTAGTCCATGCACAAACACGTGTGGTTCAAAACCAGTAAAATAACAGAAAACAAATCATAGTAATATTCATATTATTTTATTTTATGAAAGAAATACTCACGTTTCAGTATTTTATACCAACGAACTATTTTGAATTAATAAATTTGGTAAAATATGGCTATAACCTTACTATTGCACTAACTTCTGTCTGTACGGCATCGATTTACCATAACAACTGACTAAGTAACAGCGGACTTATCAGAATTACACTTTACGTTTTTGGCGACAATATAAAGCATAATTTCGTGCTACCAAATTGTACTAAAATATAAATAAAACGGAGTTATCAAATTTCACTACATAATGAGAAATGTTATCTAAATTATGACTAAGCAAAAATCACAAAAGGTCCAAAAAGTGGACTTAGCAGATTTACACTCTTAACCGACGCACTGTTACGTTTCTCATTACGCTTTATCCCTGTTTTTCAATAAGTATACAGCTTACATTGTTCTTATGAATAATGTGCTTATTATTTTTATTTGTGATAATGTTAGATGCTTTATCTTCTACAATTCTGTCTGGACCTGAAAACAAAAAGTTTAGTTTTGAAGTCGACTCGTTCTTAACCAATATCTTGTCTCTTGGTTTATATATTATTGTGCATGTTTTGGCATTATATTTTCTCTTCCTAACTTGTTTTGATCTTGTCAGTGTCTCTCTAGGCTCTTTCGTGGCTACTTGTAGTCTGTTTAGCTCTAAGGGATAATCGTCAAAGTTGTATAGTGGTTTCATCTCGTTCAGTGCATTTGTTGGCAGTCTACAGGTTTTTCCGAATACCAATTAAAACGGTGTGTAACCTGTTGCTGTATGTACTGAAATGTACACAAAGCAATAATATTGTACCCACGTGCTCCAACTTGTCGGGAACTTTGACAGTTGTATCCTAAGGTACGCATTCAAATGCCTATGAGTATTCTCTAAGCTCCATTTGTCTCATGGTGATACGCTGTCGAGTTTAGTTGCTCTACTTGCAGCAATGCGCATGTTTCCTTAAATATTCTTGCCATAAACTCTGTGCCTTGGTCTGTTACTATTCTTCTTGACACGCCATACCTCAAGATGAAATTTGCTACCAATGATTTGGCTACTGTTTCAGCTTCATTATTTTGTATTACGTATCCTTCTATATATTTGCTTAATTAGCATTGTAATATCAATATATATCCGTTATTGTCATTGACCTCAAATGGGCCTATCAGGTCTATAAATATCGTGTCAAATGCGCTGGTAGTCGTAGATGTAATAGTCATGGGTCCTTTGGTAAAAATCACGGCTTATGCCTTCGGCACTCGTCGAATCTCTTCACATACTCTTCAACATCTCTCCGTTATTCGTTTCAGAAATAGTACTTTCTTATATTCTTGTACATTCTATTTATTCCTGCATATTCTTCTGTAAGCAACCTGTGGAAATCGTTAATTATAACTCTTTCTTAATTTCCAATCTGCTATATATTTTGTTTGTCGTCTACTTGTAACGTTTAAAACGTTACATTTTTGTTCTTATTAATTTCAAAGTACTTTCCACTATTTTCTGCGCATACTATTTGATTTTTATTGAGTTCTTTTTCCTTTGTTTGTATTCCTATATTTTATTTCAATATTTTCCTATTACAAATAAATCCGCTGATTAATTTCTTAAGTCCCCTCGTAGTCCTACCTTCGCTTACCTTATCGTACAAGAAACAGAAACCCCACTCCTAAATAATTTACTTCTATCAATCCGACCCGATTTAATTTCTTTTTAAAATGAACCAGCAAACGAGAAGGTATTATTAAAAATATAAGTCCTCGTGGTCAGAAACTTCCAACGGTCTGGGTAAGTTAATACTTTGCTCTTTTTACAACAACATATTTTCATACTTTAATCAAGAACACTTTTAGTTTTTC
This sequence comes from Diabrotica undecimpunctata, assembly GCF_040954645.1. Classification (NCBI taxonomy): domain Eukaryota; kingdom Metazoa; phylum Arthropoda; class Insecta; order Coleoptera; family Chrysomelidae; genus Diabrotica; species Diabrotica undecimpunctata. The sequence continues at coordinate 68,345,948 of NC_092805.1, forward strand.
GTATAATTTTGTGTACGCAAGTACTTAAAAACTGCTTACAATTTTTATTTTCTTTTTACCTTTGCTGTAATAATAATAATTCAATATAAATCGTATTTATCGCACAACTTTGTCTTTTTCATTTTTCATTTAATAATTTATCTATTAATTACAATTATTAATTTGTGAGTTTTGGCAACATCAGAGAATTCTGGGTCGGTATACAGGTCTCGGAGAGAAGAGCTTTCCGCTTGCCAGAATTCTTTTGTTGTTGGACAAAACTCGTGCCATGACGAGTTTTATAGCGGCTTTTGTTTTTCTAGCCACCTTGGTTTTTATTCAAGAGAATCCACCTTGGTTTTTATTCAAGAGAATCCACCTTGGTTTTTATTCAAGAGAATCCATCTTGGTTTTTATTCAAGAGAATCCACCTTGAAGAATACGAAAATGAAATTTTTTTTTTGGAATAAGAAATCCATCTCGATTTTGAAAGTCCGCATGGCTTTGGATTGGAGAGGGATCCACATGGTTTCGGCTTAGCGGCATGGTTTTTGCAGACATTGTATGGTCCGAGTTGAGAAGGAAACAGCAGGAGGATTTCTCATAGAGTAGAGCTAAGTTTCTTTATTTCTTGAGATTTTGTATGTAGATGCTTAATTCCCTGTTGTTAGAACCTCAATTTAATTGTTATTACATTTTGAATTATTAAAATATAAATAAATAAAGATATGTGTTAAAGAAATTATTTTATTAATAATTCCCGATTTCTCAAATTAAGTTAGTTTATGCCGAACATCACCCCTGAGGGGTTTCAATGTGCAATGGGTGAGCTAGCCGTTACACAATTGGCGACCAACGTACGTAAACTATTTAATTTGTTGATTTTGGGTTTTATTAATGGATTTTTCTCACACTTTCTTTATTAAATTTGTTTCCCTAAAATCTATTTCAATTTTTTGCATTTTTTTTTCTATCAATAAGTAATTTAAATAAAAAAAGGAGAACTCATCTGAGTTATCAGCTTATCAGTTTTTGTGTATATGTGTATTTTGTGTAAAACAAGGTATTTGTTTGACCATTTATTTAAACGTTTACTTTGGATATTTGAAAAGCGAAGTTTTTTTTTCTAATTATATATATATATATATATATAAATAAATCTTATTTTGATATCTACATAAAATAAGAAACTGTTAATACTATACTCACAACGATCTAAATCTAGATGATAAGTTTATAGTAATGGTTAGTTTTCATAATACAAGGCGCGTTCTAAAAGTTGGCATATAAGTTCAACACTACAATTTTATTTAAATAATTTTTTTTGAAACAAGCGTTAAGTAATATGCTTTATGCGTCAACTAAGGCAATCTTTTAGGTGATTTCCTCTCTTCTTAAATGTTGTTGCAAATTCAATTCACATACATTTCTAGTTCCAATTTAAGGATTTATTTTATATTTTGCTATAATTGTTAGACTTCTTATATATTATACATTACATTGCAATATTTTCGATCTATTCCAATTTTTGGGTGAGTTAACCTGCTTGCACTACATGCCTAGTAGTTAAACTATATTTTTTTTTTGAATACCTTTTGCTATTATCTTGTATTCCTATATGCATCTGCGTCTAGTCCGTTTTTTACGAGTATTTTTGCCCTTTGTATTTAATAATTATTTATCAATATGTCTCTTCCGTTTAATCCAAATCATTTAAAGTCGGATGAACTGGCTTATGAAATTCAGACAAGAGATGTTGATGTGCCAAATACAGTTGAAGAAAAAAGGAGAGTTCTTCGTGGACTTTTAACACAGGAAGTTTTTAATCGTAGCTTTTCATCTGCCTCCAATGACTTGTCATTCGAAGAAGATTTCAGAGGTGCAACAACAACTTTAAAGGAATTGACTACAATTATAAACAATTTCACTGGCACAAAGAACTCATCACCATATAAACAGTTAACGGATAGATTGACACATTTGTCTGGTAGGATTTCCAAATTGAATCCTACTAAGGATGAGGAAATTAAAATTAAGCGAGAAATTAGGAACAACCTCGTCAACTTAGAAGGAGTTTTGGCTGAGAAAATTCAAGTGGACTTACAAGAGGACGCTAATGATGAAATGCTTCCCCAAAACGCTTCTACGCCTATTGCATCAAGATCCTTTGGTACTGTTGTTAAATCCGTCCCGATTTACAAATGGGGAATTAAAAAGTTTTCCGGTCGAGAACAAATTATTCCATTTTTAGAGCAAATTGAAGCATTAAAAGCCTCAAGAGGATGTACGGACCAGGAGATATTTCTATCTGCTGGAGACCTTTTTGAAGGCTCTGCGTTTGTTTGGTGGCACAATCATTTTCTTAAGAGATCTTTTCACGATTGGTCAGAACTTGTTACAGCTCTTAAAAATACCTATTTGCCTGAAGATTATGAACGTAATTTATGGGATCAAATACGTTCTACCAAGCAAAGTTTTAGGGAACCCGTTACTACTTTTATTTCAAATTTTGAAGCGCTTTTCCACAGGCTTCCAAATAAAGTACAAGAATGTGAAATGGTTTCGGAAATCAAAAGAGGCCTTCTTCCAGACTACATTAAAGCCTTAGCCTTGCACGAAGTAAGCACAATTGCAGATTTAACAAAATTTTGTAGAAAAATAGAGTCAGCTTTATCTATGTCTACTATATGGACTCAAAATCCTACGTTTCATAAAAGATTTCAGGAGACAAATTCTTTACAAGTGACTTGCTGGAATTGTGGTATTAAAGGACATTCATTCCCGGAGTGTAAATCTGAACGTACCGTATTTTGCCATGGTTGCGGTAGTAAAAATGTCTATAAGAAGAATTGTAGTTGCTCTTCAAAAAACGAGCAATCTGGTGTCAACATCAACCCACCAGCCCCGTCTACGTCGAACACAGAAAAGCCGACAACAAAAGACAAGCACATTCCAGGAAAATCTCTACAAAAAAGGTCACGACAATAGACCGACGACAAATTAATTTGCATAATAGTGATTCCCATTCGTCTTCTAATACAGTATTGCATAACAATGATAATAAAATTGTCTCTTTTTCTAAATTTAATTCAAACAGTAATATAGACAAAAACGTATCTAATTTATTACCTACTTATTCTTCAAAAGTTGACGATTCTGATGATGAGTCTATCATTTCTCTGAGTAATAATTTGACTTCAGATAGTAATTTAACTTTAGTTCCTATTTTGCCTTCTGAGAAACTAACTACTAATCCATTGTTGGACAAGCACGGTCCTGATAATCGTCCATATATATCTATTTCAATAGATGGTGAGGTTATTTCTGCACTTTTGGATTCAGGTAGCAACGTTTCTATCCTGGGTTCATCATCATTGTATTTATTAAAAAAGTGTAAGCTAACTTTAAATTATGATGTTTCTATTTGCTTAACAACAGCTGATGGTAGTCTTCAAAATACTATCGGTTCTGTTGATTTACCCGTATCTTTGCAGAATATCACACATATATTGAAATTTTTAGTAGTACCTTCTATTTCTCAAAAAATAATTTTAGGTATGGACTTTGTAAGAATTTTTAAACTTAACTTAGATTTTTCCAATTTTACCTTTAATTCTGTCAATTCAATGGAGTTTTCAACATGTGTTGTTAACACTATTAGTGACAAACACAGCCTAACACCTTCTCAATCAGTTCAACTCGATTCCGTGATGAAATTATTTAAAGAAATAGGTCCAGTAGATTCTATTGGTAGAACTCATCTTTACACTCATCACATTGATACAGCAGGCAATAAACCAGTTAAACAGAGGCAGTATCCTTTGTCTCCTGCCATGCAAAAAATTTTAAATGAAGGAGTTGATGAGATGCTACGTTTAAAGGTGATCCAACCCTTAACTACTCCCACTCCTTGGCTTAGCCCACTGTGGCTTGTTAAAAAAAAAAGACGGTACATACCGCACATGTTTTGATGGTCGTAAATTAAACTCTGTTACGATACCAGATAGTTACCCTATGCCACTTGTTGATACTGTAATTTCTAAGGTTCGAGATGCAAAGTATATTTCATCTATTGATCTCCGTCATGCATTTTATCAGATACCTCTAGATGAAGAATCTAGATTAAAGACTGCGTTTTCAATTCCTAACAGAGGAGTTTTTTGTTTTAATGTCTTACCGTTCGGGTTAAATAATAGTGCACAAGCTATGAGTCGCTTGATGGACTATGTCATTGGACCAAAACTTGATCCATATGCATTTTATTATATTGATGACATTATAGTTGTTACCCCAGATTTCGACACCCATATAAGAGTACTCAAAGACCTGTTCAGACAATTAAAATCCGCTAATCTTACTGTTAATTTTGATAAATGTGAATTCTGTAGACCCTCATTGAAGTTTCTTGGTTTTATAGTTGATAAAGAAGGTTTACGAACCGACCCAGATAAGGTACAGTCAATTCTTGACTATCCTGTGCCGCAAAATACGACACAGATACGTCGTTTAATTGGGTTGATAGGATATTATCGTCGTTTCCTCCGTAATTTCAGTACTGTTAGTAGCCCCATCTCCGATTTGTTGAAAGGAAAGAAAAAAGGACAATCTATTACTTGGACCAAAGAGGCAGACGAAGCGTTCATCAAAATAAAAGAACTTTTGACTAGTGCTCCTGTACTAGCCAGTCCAGACTTTTCTAAAAAATTCTACTTAGCTTGCGATGCTTCCGATCATGGAGTAGGTAGTGTTCTTTTTCAAAAAGACGATGGTTTCGAACATCCCGTCGCTTACTTCAGCAAAACGCTAAATAAATGTCAGCGTAAGTACAGTACCACTGAGAAAGAGATGCTTTCAATCTTACTATCCATTGAAAAATTTCGAGGATACATTGAAGGTACTGAGTTCTGTGTTATAACAGATCATGCTTCCTTACAATGGTTAACTACGATGAAAAATCCATCACCTAGGTTAGCTAGATGGATAATGAAATTATCTTGTCATAAATTTTCGATTATACACCGCAGTGGTTCATTAAATGTAGTGGCAGATTCACTATCTAGAATTCCCAATAACATACCGGAAGTTTGTGTCTTAAACTTGTCTAATTTAAAGCCAGATGTTTTTTATAAGTCATTAATTAAAAAGTGTTCAGAAAATCCAGAATTGTATCCTTCTTTTCGAGTACAGGACAATGTTCTTTATAAGCACGTTTTCCCGAAAACTAAATTTGGTGAATCTTCCACCGAATGGAAGGTTTTTGTTCCTGCACCGAATAGACAAGAAGTCCTTAAGATGTACCATGATGAACCTACAGCTGGTCACTTCGGGGTGTCTAAAACACTAGGGAGAATATCTGAAATTTACTATTGGCCAAGAATGAGATCTTCGGTGGTGAAATATATCTCCAAGTGCAAAATTTGTGCATCCTGCAAGTCATCAAATCTACCTCCAGCTGGTAAAATGGGCAATTATAGAGATATTAATTATCCATTTCAGTTTCTTTCCGCTGATTTATTAGGTCCCTACCCTCGGTCTAAAAACGGGAACCGTTATCTTTTAGTCGTCACAGATTGGTTTACAAAATTTGTGTTTGTTCATACCATGTCAAGTGCAACATCTAAGGGAATTGTTAGGTTTATAGAAAACCAAATTTTTTTGTTATTTGGAGTGCCTCAGATATTTGCATGCGACAATGGCTCACAATTTATTTCTAAGGAATTTAAAGATCTTATGTCCAGGTATGGAGTGAAAAAAATTTGGTATAACGCAAGGTATTTTCCACAGATTAATCCAACAGAAAGGGTAAATAAAACCATAACTACAGCCATTCGTTCTTATATACACGACAATCACAAAGATTGGGATAAGGAAATTTATAAAATTGCACAGGCAATTCGACTTGCCAAACACGAAGTCACGAAATTTTCTCCGTCATTCTTAACCTTTGCTAGGAACATTCCTACAAACGGTTCTTTCTTCGGAAAAATAGAAGACAGAGCAGATAATGACATTAACATTAACTGTCATTTGTTTTCTCCCAAACCTCCTGAGGAACTATCACCTTTGTTTTCTGAAGTGCAAAAGAGGTTGCGTCACTCGCATGCAATTAACTCTAAGCGTTACAACTTGCGTAAACGCACACTACATTTCAATGTAGGGGATAAGGTCTGGAAGAGAAATTTTGTACTTTCCAAGGCTGTCGACAACTTTTCAGCTAAACTAGCACCTAAATTTATACCCTGTGTTGTCCATAAGGTAATTTCACCCTTAGTTTATTCCTTGAAAGATCTGGATGGCAACATCCTAGGAGATTTCCATATTAGAGACATCAAGTTAGATGTTACTGACCTTTCTGAAGATGAGTCCTCAAAATAATCATTGTTTTGTTGCTTTACTTTGTCTATGATCTTTTGTACACTACATTATAGTGGATTATCTTTTGTTAGAAGAAAAAAAAATTAAAATCAATTTATTACACCTTTTTGTCTATCTGTTATCCTTGCCTTGTTGCCTAGTGTTTGTAAGGGATTACACGTGGTGTCATTTTGGTAATGTAAGAGATGTTCATTTTTGTGGTTGATTATTCTTTATTTTATTCTCTAGGATGATATTGATTTATAATACATTCTGGATATTCTATTTTTTGTTGATTTTGTTGATTGTTTATTAACCAGTAGTTATTCTATAACTATCTCGGTTGAGTTGCTTTTCCTATAGTATAGGTTAAGTTAACTTATTTTAGTGTCAAGACACTTTCCCTCTTCTGAAACTAAAGTAATTTTATGCATTACTCTTCATGAGACTCTAGTGTAAATTTATGGCGTTTTGGAGTAATTTTTGCTAGCTTTTAATAAAACTATGCACCCTTTGGTCGTATTTTTTCCGCATGGTTCATGCATTATGCAGTTTTCTAATTTGTGCGTAATCATCGTTTCCATTTTAACAGAAAAACTATGGCAGTTTATCTTCTATTTATATTTGTGTTTGTTCTATCTATTTCAACCACATACACTAGTTTTTGTATATTTTTATCAAAAATATACTGGCGTCCAAAACAATTTTCTTGGTATAATTGAGCATCGTATTCTTTATTTCCACTCGTTTTAGATCTCAATAACAGAGTGTTTTCGTAGTATATTTAGGAAGACATAATATCAAGAAATTAAATTTTGTTTCTTTTTCTTCTTCAAATCTATATAGGATCTTAGATTATGGTATTATTTCATGTTTAAACGATTATATTTATTCATTTATTTTGTTTTCAATGATTATTAGTAGCATAACATATTGAGACTCATACTTTTGTAAATATTTACCTTAACTTAATTAATCTATACTGGAATAATTTTATTTAGTAATTTTTATTTAACTAATACGATTTTATGTATTAGACCAGTATAGTTAGCAAATTTTATTAATACTGATTAAATTTTTCCTGGGATACGTTTAGTTACCTACCCCAACTTATTATTAATTTGACGGTGTATAATAATTTACACTTAAAATAGAACTTGTTATTTTTGTTTTAAGAATTATTAATTCATTTTTTTTTTTCACTAAACTTTATTAAGAGTTATAGTTTTAAAATAGTTTTTTTAGTGCGGTGACACTATAAATCACTATTTGATTTTTGTTGACAATAATATTAATTTAATTAAAAAAAAATAAATAAATAAAATTTCATGAGTATCTTTGAGATATTAGCTATTATTTGTTTCTTGTTATTTTTGTTACCTTTAACGGATTAACAGTGATATGCAAATATTGTTTTAATTTCAGCCATAAAATCTCGCTCTTCAATATAAAAGTAAAAGACAGTTTTTTTTTTCTCTATATTGCAGAATTTAATTGTTACAGCAAATCTTGATTAATATAACTAAACACAGCACTTTTTGATTACATTATCACTATTATTTATAATATGTTCAGCAGTTTAAAAAAAAAAAGACAAAAAATATTGTTACTTAGTGTGTTCACATTTCGGATCTGTAAAACTTTTATAGAAATATGTTGTAGTTTCGATTTCTAATTTTTTGCATCTTTAATTCAAATTAAAAGTTGTATTCTGTTATTTCACGTTGTAGATAGGTCGTTTCTAGATTTTTATTTTACAATGTGCATTGTATGATCCTTCGTATTTTTTTTTCTTGATCGTTTCTTATGAAGTAGAGTTTTGTATTCCTTATGATTCGAATATATTTATTTTATAGGAGTCACGTTCGGTATTTCCCACTTCTTTTTATTTTCTGTGTCACTTTTAAGCCTTCTTCTTTGGGTATTTGTACTATTGTCTCATTTTGCCTTCTGTTCTTGTTTTCTCTTAGTTCTGCTTTCTGATTAGTATTTCTCAAAAATTTTTCAGTCAGTCTTCAAATTTTTTTTTCCTGGTGGGGGGAGTGTGTAACGTTTAAAACGTTACATTTTTGTTCTTATTAATTTCAAAGTACTTTCCACTATTTTCTGCGCATACTATTTGATTTTTATTGAGTTCTTTTTCCTTTGTTTGTATTCCTATATTTTATTTCAATATTTTCCTATTACAAATAAATCCGCTGATTAATTTCTTAAGTCCCCTCGTAGTCCTACCTTCGCTTACCTTATCGTACAAGAAACAGAAACCCCACTCCTAAATAATTTACTTCTATCAATCCGACCCGATTTAATTTCTTTTTAAAATGAACCAGCAAACGAGAAGGTATTATTAAAAATATAAGTCCTCGTGGTCAGAAACTTCCAACGGTCTGGGTAAGTTAATACTTTGCTCTTTTTACAACAACATATTTTCATACTTTAATCAAGAACACTTTTAGTTTTTTGTATAATTTTGTGTACGCAAGTACTTAAAAACTGCTTACAATTTTTATTTTCTTTTTACCTTTGCTGTAATAATAATAATTCAATATAAATCGTATTTATCGCACAACTTTGTCTTTTTCATTTTTCATTTAATAATTTATCTATTAATTACAATTATTAATTTGTGAGTTTTGGCAACATCAGAGAATTCTGGGTCGGTATACAGGTCTCGGAGAGAAGAGCTTTCCGCTAGCCAGAATTCTTCTGTTGTTGGACAAAACTCGTGCCATGACGAGTTTTATAGCGGCTTTTGTTTTTCTAGCCACCTTGGTTTTTATTCAAGAGAATCCACCTTGGTTTTTATTCAAGGGAATCCACCTTGGTTTTTATTCAAGAGAATCCATCTTGGTTTTTATTCAAGAGAATCCACCTTGAAGAATACGAAAATGAAATTTTTTTTTCTAATAAGAAATCCATCTCGATTTTGAAAGTCCGCATGGCTTTGGATTGGAGAGGGATCCACATGGTTTCGGCTTAGCGGCATGGTTTTTGCAGACATTGTATGGTCCGAGTTGAGAAGGAAACAGCAGGAGGATTTCTCATAGAGTAGAGCTAAGTTTCTTTATTTCTTGAGATTTTGTATGTAGATGCTTAATTCCCTGTTGTTAGAACCTCAATTTAATTGTTATTACATTTTGAATTATTAAAATATAAATAAATAAAGATATGTGTTAAAGAAATTATTTTATTAATAATTCCCGATTTCTCAAATTAAGTTAGTTTATGCCGAACATCACCCCTGAGGGGTTTCAATGTGCAATGGGTGAGCTAGCCGTTACATACTACACAAGCTTATATACTTTTTTTAAATATTTTGGATCCTTTCGTATTTTATTAACAATTAGCCTGCCTGTTTGGGAAAGTATGTATTATATCTTGTTATATTTTTACATTTAATATTTTTCTTTTAGTGTACTATAATGTGATCTAATTCAATGCTGTATTCCAATGACTTTGTTAAAATATATTGCTTCCTGTTATTTCGTAAAATTGTTCATCTTTGAGCACGTTCGTTAACAATATATTTTAAATTTTAACATGCATTTTATTAAATGTACAGTTTCATCAACAATAATGTTATTTTAATATTCAATTTTATTTATGTGTATAATCTTTTAATTTCTGTAAGTATTGTAAATCTAAGTGTACGTCAGTGTTTTTGAAATGTTTGTTTTTACAGTTACTCCGGATGAAGCTATTAAATAAATGGCGAAATAGTGAGCTTTAGAAAAAACAAAGATTTTTATTTAATATAGACCACATACCCGATATTTCCAACATATTTATAAATTGTTTTTTGGTCGAAATAATCACATTAAATATATATATATATATATATATATATATATATATATATATATATATATATATATATTATATATATATATATAATATATATAGTATATATATATATATATATATAAATATATATATATATATATATATATATATATATATATATATATTTATATATATATATATATATATATATATATATATATTTATATATATATATATATATATATATATATTTATATATATATATATATATATATATATATATATATATACTATATATATTATATATATATATATATATATATATAAATATATATATATATATATATATATATATATATATATATATATATATATATATAAATTGTTATGATGTGTTTTGTGTTTGAATGATGAGCAATGAGTATTTTAATAATATAGGGTTTTTATTGCGGTTCTCAAAGAATTAGTTTGTAAGTACTTTTTTAAATTATCTTTATTATAACTATTATGAAACACACATATATATCTAACCTAGCCAATGTAAATTTAAAATAAACTATCTTTAAATTGATATTCTTATAAAACTAATTAAATTCTATAGACAATGTTAAATTTAAACAAACTATCTTCAAAATTGAAATTGTTATGACACTAACTAAATTATATTAACAAAATTTTGTACCTTTCTTTCACTGAATGCCTAAATGAACTGTTTTCCACTATATATATTCTAATCACCACTGAATGTGTTCGTACTTCGGTTATCCTTGTTTTTGTGAAATTACTTTTTCCAATTATCAGCTTCTACCAATTTAAGATATATTTTTCTTCACCAGCATTTATACACCACCAAGCAAACCAGCAAAACAGCATTTATATATATTCTTCTTTTCAATATACCAATATCCAATTATTATAAGTTGATTTATACTAATCTCCAATCATAATATAATTTTAATTTCTTCCAATATACCTTTTTAATCTTCAATAATTATTTGTGTATAATTATAAATGTGCATTAAAATATATGCATAATTTTTAATCTTCATTTAACTCACTATATTAAACAATTGGACTATTTGTAACTGATTCACTGACTCCAACTAACTTTCATATTTCTTACTAAACTTTTCTGACTGACTTCTTGAAAATTCTGAACAATTTACTTCACTAACTAAATGTGTCTACTAACTTTCATAATAAACTGGACTCACAGTAACTGTAACTCATAACTGATCCCTCCTAATCCAAATCACCGGGTATTTATATCTTTTTTTTCTGTTCTAGAATCATCTGGCAATAAATCATGTTCCATTTGTTCTATTAAATACATGTCTGAATTTTCTGGAACAAACCATTTCGCAAACATGGCCATCTCCGGTGATCCAGAGAATTCCATTCTTTTCTATTAATAATTTTGTTGACATTTAGGCTTTTCAGATCAGAATAAACATTTAAATCATTAAATATATATAAATTAAACATTTTAAACTAACATTATTATTATAACCCCACTTTATATTCATATTATGATTAATTTCTGTCTGTCAATTTACTGTATAGTTGGTTGCCTATGCACATGGCTCACTTAAATATATTTACAACATTAAAATACAACTTTTTACACTTATTATATGCTAATTTATTAAAAATGCCCTCACATAAATATATTTTTATAAAATTCTCTAGTATATAACTTATTTAAAATAATCAAATACTTTTTTATATCTAATATTATGTAGTATATAACTTATAAATTAATTTTTTAAACAATATCATTTCAATATATATATATATATATATATATATATATATATATATATATATATATATATATATATATATATATATATATATATATAGATTAGTTTAAAACGTTCTCGTACGTCTTCCGATACCCAGTTGCCACTCCTCTCGATTCATCCATAAGTCTTCTTCTATGTCTCTCTCTTTCATTTCTCTATTGATGCCTTCTCTTCAACTAAGGCGGGACTTCCTCTTTTTTTTTTTACCCTGAGGGGTCCACATTAAGACTTGTTTTGGGAGACGTTCTTCAGACATTCTCTGTACATGACCGTACCATCTGAGTTGTTGGGTACCAATATCGTCTACTATTGTAGTCTAGTATCATTCCTTTATTTGCCATACTTAACTACTGTAGGTAATTATACTTGTAATGATTGTATTATATATCTTGTGCTTGTTATTGTTAGAGATTGATTGATCCCAAAGGATACTATTATGAAGGGAAATTGCTCTTCTTGTTTGGTTGTTTTTCTTCTCAATTGTATCGTCTACGTTGCCTTCTTTTGTGATGATCGTAATTAAATATTTATATGTGTTGCAATGTTTGATAACTTCTCCATCTTATGAGGTCCTGTTGTTTCCCGCCTATACACATATACTTTTTTTTTGGATATTGATTTCAAGTCACTAGTTGATCATCTGCAAATGACAAAGTGTATATGTTATTGTTGTTACTCGGCTTTCCTATATTTCTACATTTGCGCTTTCACAGTTTTGGAGTCTTTTCTAGATACATTTTAAAGAATGTTGGGGAGAGACAGCAGTCCTGCTTAAGACCTTTATTCATTTGGAATCCACTTGACAGACTATTTCCAACCTTTACCTTTGAGTTAGCATTAGCGTACAGATCCTTCGTCGCATTTATTAAATTCATGCTTATGTTTGTTTTCTCTAACGCTTTCCATAGTTTCTAATGTGGTACGCTATCATAAGCCTTTCGTAGGTCTACATACAATAAATGTACTTCTTGATTAACGGCTATTAATAACGGCTTTTCAATAATCTATGTAATGCAAAACAAATGGTCAACAGTAGATCTACCTGCCCTAAATCCTGCCTGTTCCTCAGCCTCTAAGTCTTTATATTCGCTTTCTATTCTGTTTTTAATTACTTCTCCGTATATTCTACTGACCGAGTTTATCACGGCAATGCCTCTGTAATTGTCACATTCATCCCTTCTGCTTTTTTTGTGGATAGTGGATATGAATGATGTCTTCCACTCCTCTGGGGTTGTCATTCCATTAATGCAGTTTTGGAACAGTTTGTCTAAACTTTATATAGTTTGGTTGTACCGTGTTTAATTAACTCTGCACGGATGTTACCTGGACCTGGTGCTTTGTTATTTTTTAGAGATCTACATACATCTTCCACTTCTTTTGTTGTTATTCGTATGGGCGAAGTTAAAATATTTATATTTTGTGTTTCGTTATTGTCTTTAAATTGTGGTTTATCTTCCCTTAGGATTTTCTCAAAATATTGGTCCCAGTCATCCATTTTTATTGTTTACACTATGTCTCTCTTCTTGTCTTGTCGTAAAGATTTTAAGACTCTCCAACTTTCTGTGCTTCTTTGTCCTCCTAGATGTGAATTTATCATGTTACACTTTTGATGCCATGCTTCATTTTTCTTCCGGCATATCATTTTTCGTACTTTAGCCTGAGACTCCTTGTAGATTATTTTATCCATTATATTCTTTGTATTTGAGAATTTTTAATATTGGTCTCTTTTCTTCTTGTTCTATTTCTTCGTCAAACCAATATGGAAGTTTTCTTTGATTCTTAATTTGGTATCCAATGGCTTCTGTTGCTGCCTCCTGGAGACACCTTTTTATGTGAGTGTAATGTTCTTCATTATTGTTAAATTGTTTATTTTCCAACTTTTGATTTAATCTATTTCCATATAATTCTCTCACGATTTCTTGTTCTAAGCTGATTAGGTTCTACCTCTTCTGTATTACTTTCTCCCTTTCATTTCCTGCTTTTTATTCTTTAAATTACTTTACTACAAATGTGATCTTAGCTTTTAATAAGTGGTGATCGCTTCTACAGGTAGCTCCTCTCAATATTCTTACATCTTGTACAATCATATTTGACTTTTGTCGTATGATTCTGTAGTCTATGATTGATTTAAACCCTCTCGTATTTTGCGTCCATGTGTATTTGTGTATGTCTCTGTGTTGAAAAAATCCATTTGCAATTTTCATTTCATTTTGTTCGCTTTGTAGTCTGGTACCATTATCATTTACGTGGTCCTCTCCGAATTGACCTATAAGTGCGTTTTTTTTTCAGTTGTGCTTTTTAAGTCTCCCAAGATAATAATTTCTCGAGATGTGCCGACTTTTGCACCCTCTAAATTCAATTTCTCAAAAAAAATCGTTTTTAATGTTTACTGGTGCGTCATCATTTACTGCATATACACCCAAGATTGTGCATTTGTGTTCTCTAATCGTAAGGTTCATTTTTATCAGTCTCTCGTTTATGGCCTCCCAAGTAGTTATGTATTTCCTTAGCTTCTTACGTATTAATATGGCAACACCTTGTTGAGTTTTTTCTCCTTTGGTACCCCGCTGTAAAAGTGATCATATTCTCCGATTCTTCCTCATTTCATACATTATTTCATTTATTTTAGGTGTTAAACCTTGCACGTTCCAAGTTCCGAAATTCATACTCCTTTTTCGTAGCGTACGTCGTCGTTTGTTAATCGATTTATTCCGACGCGTTTTGTTGGGTTTTTTAACATTTTATTTTTTTTTCCGAGTAACGGGGAGATAGACCGATGCCTCAACTCCCGATTTGGAGGGCCAGGGTCTAATTATGTAGTTTTCCTTCTCCTAGAAAATTTGCTTTTACTGCAGCTTAAGAGCAGCATCTACCCTTCGTCTGTAATCCTAGACAAGAAGCCCTTACAGGGTACTATCAACTGGGCCAGTTGAACCCTGGTTTTTTTTAGAGGTGTTACTCCTCTATCCCTCCTCTTTTATCCGGGCTTAGGACCGGCTGCATCGGTTATAGAGCTACTCAATTCACCCCACACCAATACAGGCAGAGTTCTCATAGACAAAATACGCATATTAAAGTTTTGTTAAATTTTCTATAACCATTCAAATCAAGATTATATTATACAGATTAGTGGTGGCCCGGCATCGCAACGTAAGAAGGGAGGTATTTTTCGCATATACTAAATAATATAACATACATATTAAAGGAATCCTAAAATATATGATGGATTTTTCGAATCCCATCTATATACTAATCATTGTGCCCTTATGCTTGTTCGCAGCCCGGCGATGTTGCCAATTATTAAATTTAGTAAGACATTTTTTGTTAAACACATTGATGTTTACTTTCGAAAACTTTTAAATAAATGTGTAGTGTGTAGTGTGTAGTTTCAAGTTAGTCAAGTTTTTTAAAAATGAAACGTTCTCGTTTCTTAGTAGAATTGGCGGCTCGAGATCAAACGGGTAAGTAATCTTATTTATCTTTATTACATACTTAATTTTCGACCAATAAATTAATTATAAAATATTTAAAATTCAGTCCAAAAATTTATTTTGCTGACCACAGTTATTCCAAAAAGAAAATTTTTTATCATTTATGTAATCCTAATAAAGTGTGCCAAATCTCTTGTTACCTATACGTATTTATGTCATTTATGATCTACTATCAGTGCCGTAGTCCAGAACTATTTGTTTATTTCTATCACTGTCTCATTTATTTGGCAATAAACTGCATCATCCTGCAATGCCTCAGTCAATTTCACGCTAATTTTTGACACTTTCAATTACGAATTATCATATTTTTAACCAAACTAGTAAACATTTGTCGTCAATCCAACAACAATTTTTCATCATTATCTTTCTCCCTTGCTTATGCTTCATTACCAAGCAAAAACCTATGGATCCAAACTATTTTCTGATACTATAGATAAAAAGGAAGTAAAATAATTTGTCTTATTAATATTTGTTAACTGAAAATATTAATATTTGTTCGCCCTTGCACAAACTTAAAAATTAGAAATAAGTCAGTAATAATTGTTAAAATTTAATAGTTGTTAGCTATTAAACGTAGTTAATATAGTAGGACTAGAAATGTGTAGTGTCATCTGACTGCCTATAGCCAAACAGAATAACTTAACTCTAACCTATTTTCAAAATTACATTCATAATTACGAGTACAAGAGGAAGTCATCTGCCAGGGAAAGACCAACAATTTGTCCCATTTGTTTTGGTGATGTAATTACACATTTTACCAGACATTTGTTCAGACATCACTCTAATAATCAACAAGTGATTTAAATTAAAAATCTTCCGCCGAGAAGCATAGAACGATTGTCGATGGTGTCTGCTTTGAGAAAACAAGGGTACTTTCATTTGAAAACTGAAAAAAATTTAACAAATCCTGTAAGAACTTCCAGTAACCCCGAAACGGAATATTTTGCATGCATATATTGCCTAGGGCATTACTCAAAAACGCTTTTATATAAACATGTAAAAGTTTGCAAACAAAAACCAATCGGTGAAACAAATCCTGCGAAAAGATGTTTAACTAAAAGCCAAGATTTTTTGGTGTCGATGATTTTTAAAAATCAAGATTTTTTGAAAGCAGCACGGCTAGAAGAAGAAGTATTTGCCATTATGAGAGCAGATAATTAAAGATTGGTTGCATAAAGCGACACACTTATTTGTTTGTATAGGATGAATAAATCTTCTTTTTTATTACTAAATAAAAAAGAATTTTTAAACAAAATTTTAGTTTTTGGCAATATAATTGTCAATAATGAAAATTTTAAGTTGGCATTTATGACATTGAGGCTTATTTGTAATTGGTCGCTATTATAACTTATTTATAAATTCAATTGTTTTTGTGTTAAAAAAGTTTTTCAAAATTATATTACAAAATTTAAGAAACATTTATTAGATAAAAAAATTTTTAAAATATGCTTAGCAGCAATTTATTTTACAAAACTAATTTTATTTGGTGAGTTAATATAATTTTTTTTCTAGTTCCACTTTTTAAGATATTTTGTATTTTTTAGCAGCTCTTGAAAATAATTGTAAAGAAAATTGAAAGCTCGAGATAAAAAATAGTTACCTAATAGCCCCTTTAATTGACTGCAACCCATCCAAAACATATTTATATATTTTTTCCAAACGAGTCACTAGTACTTCTTCTTTCTTTTTTCTTATATATATATATATATATATATATATTATTGGAAATTGCAAAACTAAATAAAAATGCGCATAAACATTGATTTAAGGCTATTAATATAGGTGTAATATAGAAATATAATGTAATATACTCTATAAATAAAATAAAGTCGTGAATTCACTGTGTAGCCATACTACAACATCAAACAAATTAAAGCATTGTGCAACCTGTATGCTAACAACATACCGCACAATTGAAATGGATCGACCCCTTAAATTTGTCTCCAATGGAGATTGAAAGAGCTGATAAATAAAATCTTAATATTTAATAAATAACAGTTCATTACACATATACATTTTATTAACATTATATTCTCTTTACTATTTATAATAAATACCATGTAGATGAATAATAACTTATTCATATTATCTAAAAAATAAACTTTAACAAAATATGCACATATTTTACACACCCTGTAAATAATAAACACGTGATTCTAATTGCAAAGATTTAAACTGCGACGACCGCTGCGAAATCTCATATTGTTTTATGAATTATATTTATTCGAAGTTAGGGACTATAATAATGTCAGATTTGTCGGGCGAATTGCATGTAAAATGTTGTCTTTGCATTCAACAAAGGACAAGAGTCAACTGGTCTTGATACTAACAAAACACTTTATAATTTATTAGTCCTAATTTTTTGCAACTTATTAAAGAACTGTCAATTTGCGAATTTTGGAGACAAGGTGAACGGTGGAGACAAAATAAGTTTATTTGGGAGACACTTAGTAACAAGCCTAGGTATTATATCTAAAATATTACATATGATTTAATAGTAAGAAACTCTTGGTGGGTCCCCAAGATTAATCATGAAAATATGGAGGATGCAAATTTTAAATAAACTACAAAGTGTTCCATATAAAATCTGTTTTGTTTGGCATCATGTTGAAAGAGTATATATATATATATATATATATATATATATATATTTATTTATAAATATATATATATATATATATATATATTATATATAGATAAATATATATATATATATATATATTTATATATATTTATATATATATATATATATATATATATATATATATATATTGTTATGATATGTAAAATCAAGAAAAATATTGGTGTGTTTAAAATATTTCAAAGTTCAAAAAAACATTAAAATAATTCAGATAAGTAGGATAATATCCAACAAACATTTCGGAGAAGGAAAGTTATTAAATCCTTGGATTTCCTGTATTAAACAAAGTGTAAGCTTTGCATTTATTTCTTTGTTATACTTGAGTGACCCGCATAAGTTTAAGTGAAAGCCACAGACAATTGAACGGGGTTTTTCAAAATACATTAATGCAGTGATTAAAGACAATAGAAGGGATTATAGAAAGTGGTTTTTGTTAGTTTTTAAGAATTATAGAAAAATATTATTTGTAAATAAGTTTTAGGAAATTTATAAGTATAGGTAAAAATTTGTTTGTTATCGAAATGAAAAAATGGGGGAATTGTGACGAGTTGTGATTGGCGGAGATTGAAAGAGGCGGGATAAGTATGTAGGAAAAAGTTTAGCGAGATTGAGGAGAGAAAAAAGAAGGCAGTTGGTTTCCAAGTCTGTAAGAGGAACAGTGATTGTTCTCTGGCGGTTCCTGAAATGTAGCAAGCAGTAGTGTTGAATGTTAGTGAGTTTTTGTGGAGTTAGTGTATCTGACAGAAGCTGAAGCAGCAAAATATTGTAAGTCATATTTCTCTACTTATATTCCAAGAGTCACTGTTCAGGCCAACGAGAGATTCAGTTTATCGTAAAGAGAAGATATTCCAAGAGTCATTTTTCACTCGGGCCAACGAGAGATTCAGTTTATCGAGAGGAGAAAAGGCCATCATAATTTGAATGATTTGTGCTTTTGAAGGAGATCATTAAGGACGATATACTTGCAACAATCTGTGTAAGATTGCTGATTACATAGGGAGCGGTTGAGAGGAGATAATACAGTCTATAAGGAACAAGGATTTGGACCACTCATCATCAGAGAGAGATATTTTGTTTTCTGCAGTTTTTTCTTTTATTGATAACACAATTTTTACACTTAATTTAGAAAGGATATAAATATTTTGATTAGGAGAGTTAGAATAGTTCGGAATTTTGAGATTTCAATTCATATTGTTTGTACCATTAAATTTGATTGTTCTTGTATGTAGAACAAAATTTTTGAGAATCATTATATGAGATTTGTTTATTGAAAACTTTTGAGTGTTAATTATTTCATTATTTTTATTTCAATATATAGTGTTAGATCATATGTGTTTTTATTATTACGGTATTCTCTGGACCTTACCTTTCACATGTAATAGCATAGATATTGAAGCACGAATTTAACCCTGAGATAAAAGAATTAAAAATTGTGATAGAGTCATAATCATATCATTTAAATAATTTTAATTAATCAAAAAAATTAATTAGCTAATTATTGCTTGGCGCATCAAGACTTTATATATCACAATAATATATATATATATATATATATATATATATATATATATATATATATATATATATATATATATATATATATATATACAGTATACTCCATCTATAACGAACACGGTTATTACGAGGTTTCCCTTATAACGAGATACATTAGATCTTCCGTGAAATTTCTATTGAACTATAACCGTCTATAGCGAGGCAAATTTGGTTATAACAAGAGAAAATAAGATCCAAAAACGTGTTTTTTACGTTTTTAATCCGGTCGTGGCTATAAATAAATACCTTTTCAAACAGCCCCTCAATAAACTTAACTGCAGCCCGCAATAAACTTCTTTACAATGAATAAATACAACTGTTTCACATCTTTAGAAAATATATGATAGAATGATACTGGACCATTTAAAGCAGTTAAAAATAACAGAGTTCTTAAAATTGCAGAAGCAATAGTTTATGTTATCCTTGAAAATACGATTTATACATTATGTAGTTGGAAAAAAATATAAGTCCGGCTTTTTTGTTTTAACGTATATCATTGATAATAAAAGTAAACAACTCTTTTATGTTTTAATATATTTCATTGACAATAAAAGTAAATAACTTTTTTTCAAAAACGCCATTCAAACAATATTTATTAGCATCTTATATTGCACCGAATGGCTTCACTATA